>NC_060253.1:17860766-18173896 GCF_921293095.1 Ischnura elegans | reverse complement strand
CATTGTCCATGCCTCACTTCCGTATAGGAGCATACTCCAGATGTAGGTTCTTATAAATTGTTTCTTACTTCCATATTTAAGTTTCCCGCTGTAAGCAGGTCTCTCTTTTGGTGGAATGCTCTCTTCGCCTGGGCTATTCTGCTGATAATTTCTTTCTTGCTTCTCCCGTTACTAGTTATCTTGCTTCCCAAATAACAGAATTCATCCACCTCTATTAGTTTTTGCCTCCCTATTTTATTGATAATCAAATCCTTTTTAATTCTGTGTATCTAATTTTCACTCGGAAAGGAATCGATAATCGCAGATTTTATAACTTTTGCTAATCCTCCGACGGGGGAGGCAAACCTCCAAAAGTGGGATCCTGTTTCTTCAACTAACACCACACATTCCCCTTTAAACTTGTATTGATAAGTCCTCTTGCCTTTTTTCATCAGACAAGAGTATAGTCTTTCATTCCAATAAAATAGAACCCTTTGATGACACCCCTCTTTTCTTATTTACAGGAATTAGCATCTTTTTCTGTATACGTAAGTAATTCTGGTACACTAGCTTTGATGTATCTTACGAATTTATGACTTTTGCGTCAGCTAAAGTTGCGGGAACGAGCATTGCTGTTGCTTGGTTCTGGCATAAACCTCTATCACAGTTGGCAGACGCATTTTCCTCGAAGAAGTTCCAATTTGAGGTTATAGTCCTTAATGTTTATTTCATGAGGAAAGTAGAGATACAAATCGGCTAATTTCTCGCCAGTTTAATTTCCTTCGGATGAATTGATGAAGAAAATTTTTGATACTATTTTCCCATACAAGAATTGACGATGATGACTCAACGTTCTCCTTTGATTCCCTTTTTTCCTCAGTTGTCCAGTTTCTTCAGGATTCAATCCAGCAGCCATCATCTTTCTTTTCGTCAGATTGTCTCTCAAAATACTTCTCATTTGGGGAACCTTATGCTCCTCCATGCACTTAACACGCAAAAATATCGCATAATTTAAAATGTTCCTTTAAAATTGTTTGAGTCTTATACTTCAATAAAACCCACTTTTGGCCTATTACGATTTTCCGTAAGTTTTAGTACTTCCTGTGGTACCACTAAATCCAATTTAGTCACAGTGTCGGAAATACGGAATAGAATCGCATAACCATAGTTCCACACTCTTCATAGCCACTCGAGAGGTGTCTTCAAGACCGTAGTCTCCTTTCCTGCGTGCGCAGGTCTAAAATTATTTCATCACTTCTCTAAAAGTTGGTAACATCGATTTGTTTAACGCCGACGAGGCGCCAAATAAGGGACAAGTCGTCTCACTACGCATCGCTTTTTACCTTCTACCATCTTTTGATTTATATTATCAAAGATAAACGACCTCCTAGCAGCATGCGCGGGATGAATTTTGCTGTATTAGAGGCGTGGGAGGGGGAGAAGCGAGCGGGGAGGGGAAGGGATCGGCCTGCGGCTCTGGTATCCGCGACGCTGCGTGGGCGTTGGAATATTTTCTTCGCGGACGCGGACTCAAATTAGGCATTTTGTGGCTAAACGGTGGCAGATACGTCAAAATGCACGAAATGTTTGCCCTAGGGCAGTAACTCGGCAAAATCTATAGGGAATGACCATAAAATATTGTATTTTTCGATTTTTGACCCTCCCCCCCTAAATTGCATTTGAGCGAGGGTCAGGGGTTCACGTACAGGTCTCAAATTTTTCAGGCCTTATTTTTGATCGGTCCCACAACTTTTTTTCACTGGGCCAGATGGATTTGAAAAAAATCGATTTTTGCGATCCGCCCTAGTGTGCACCCTGACAGTAGCGATACTCGAGGATCAGTTACCCTTTCTCATTAGAGCCCTTTTACTTTCAGCATGGGTGTCACTTTGAGGTTTTTTTATCCGTATTCATGGAAAGCTGAGAGCGTGTGGACGCAGAATTTTGCAATGCGCTTCCTCCGAATTCACGGAGGAAATAAATCCACATTCGCTGGAAGGTGTCCCCGCCTTATCGTAACCGGGGGTCCTCATCCCCACCCGCACATTTTTTGGTCCCTCGGGCCAGATCGCACACATGCTATGAATCTTACACACTTAAATACCTAAATAAAACCACAGAAAAGAAACTTGGGAACGAAAAATATCATGAAGAAGGATTTGGTTCTTTCCCGGCGAATGCTGTTGATGAAATCTTCTCGGGAAATCAGCCGGGTGATGATGGCCATTGCTGCCAACGTTTCCATGGCCTTCTCTGCCATCGTCTTCAGGGCGAATTCGCGATTCGCCCTGAAGACGATGGCAGAGAAGGCCATGGAAACGTTGGCAGCAATGGCCATCTTCACCCGGCTGATTTCCCGAGAAGATTTCATCAACAGAAAAATATCATTTTTGTAGCATAAAAATAATATTCTATTTTCCTATTGGATTTGTATTTTTATAGTACTTACTTATTCAGACGCTATGAATCCGAAAAGCTTTCGTAGTGGAGTTGCATCAGCTGTAGTGATTGGAAAAACCTTGGCGACAAGGTAAATATTGCAGTAAAATCAATAATACCAATGAGGATTACAAAATAATGTTGGCTTGAGTATAACATATAACTTCAATTTCTGCTTATATCGGATATGTCACACGAATGACAACGAAAATACTGCCCTTATGGGTTTTGAAAAGTCCTGATGAAATCCTGCTTCACTCGCAGGTCATTTCGTTCGAGGTAATTTACAGTTTCTGGTTGCTTTTCCGTATGGAGAGTTATCCGATGAGGACAGGTTAGTAGTTTCCTGGTAATTGTTGGGATACTGCACCAGAGTTAAAGAAAAGAGTATGTAATATCTGTTTTTAAATTATTTAATTTTTAGCTTTTTTATTAGGCAACTGTCCTTCCCCGTCCTTCTCCCCGCTCTTTCTTTTCCCCGCTGTATTTCTCCTCTCTTGAGCTGCCAAAATTCCAGGAGGATTCCGAATCGGCATTGATCGGGAGAATCTCGGATCAACTATTTCGGGAAGCATACACTCAATGTAGATTTTTTTCAATTTTTCCACCATAAATTTTCTCCAAAAATCGTCATCCCTTTCGATTCTCTCCACTTTTAAATCACATTTGGTCCATACGGCAAAGATACCAAAGTCTCGCTGAGTGATGTGAAGCTGGCCCTGAATTTGGAAGAAGTAATTATGCTTCTGGTTAATCTTCATTTTATCATTCTTCATCCAGAAGTTTACTTTTCCTTTGTTGACTGCCTCTTCTACAGTCATCTCTGCTGCCGATGACGGACACTTTATTTCGACTATCCCACGATCACCAACAATTCCATCGGGAGTAGCTCCAAGGAAAGGAAATTCTTGGTCGACGTACAGCCCGCATGGTTGAATGCAAATACCTTCATTTAACTCCAATGCTGTGCGAGCTTTTTCCTCATTTATCCTTCCATATTCCAAGTGAGGAGAGTCAAAATTGCTGTACATAACTGATTTTATAAAGTTTTCACAGCCAGTGTGCGGAAGCATTTTACATACGCGGCCAAAATTGGAAGCAGTGAGCATCTTTCGCCGCATTGTGACCCACTGATTGTTTTTTCCTTGCCCCACTGTTTGTCTTTCAATGTCCTCTATTTCTTTTTTGGTCTTTTGGAGGGATTTGAGGAAAAGCCGACACTCATCTTCAAATTGGGGGTTTGGCATGTCCGGTCTTTCAGAAAATGGCCCGTAATCAGGGTCACGATTTTTTCCCAGACGATTGAATATACTTCTCTTCGATCTTGGCACACCTTTCCTTCTGAATGAAGTTGAAAGCGCCTTATCACTTTTCCTCTGAAGGGACTTTTTGCAGTGGTACCCTGGACTTACGTCGCATACATTTTTATAAAGCGAGCGCAATGGGTTGCCAGAGTTAAAACTCACAACTGCTCCGTCACATCTTCCCTTATATGAACAGGAGAGGGCATAATTGACTCTCTTTCCACCTATGAATTTTGCTATAACAGCGTTGTAGTGTTCAACTGGATTATTATCCACGTCGTAAATAAGGCTTCGACTATGACGACTTATGTTTTTTACAATACACATCAATTTTTCATACACCCCACTTCTTTTTAATTCTGGAATGTAGTTTTTTTGATCACTTTTGACTTTGCCATCGCAAAAATACCCTATTTCTTTGCATTTCTCATGCTCTCCAAAAATGTGGCTCGGACTATTCAGGATATCCCTCTCGAGTAGTTGAGTTTTTTTAGGTAAGGGTATATCCTGAGATTTTCGGAACTCAACAGCTTTTGTCACTGCAGTTCTAAAGCGCAAAACATTTTCTGCTATCAATTTCCTCTCAACTCTGTCACAGATTCCTTTGCTACATGTTGTCACAAGTTCCCTTATCTTGTTACAGTAGTTTCTGAGCAAGTGATTACGGCATTCAATTTTCTCCACTGACAATAGTTTGTAGGGTCCCGCATCGAGGACCTTTTTGTAAACGCTGGAGTCGCCATCTGCAATGAGTCGCGCATATCTTACACCATACATTTCTTCACTCTTACAAAACCCCTCAACAATGGCTGCAGCCTCCATACTGGAAGAGCTCTGATGTGAGCTCCAGTTCTTGAAGCAGTTATGTTCTGGGGCTTCTTTACCCTTAGAATCAGCCCGGGCGCAAGTTGTGCAGTATTTGTTCTTCACGGCTATGAAGAGAACCTTTTTGGTGTGGTATCCGACGATGGCGCCCTGAAATGAGTAAAAATTATTTTTATATGTACGCACTGGGCGATAGAATGAACTTTATTCGAAAATGTTCCCTGCCTCCACGCGCATGAACCTCACAACTTTTTAGCAGAAAAAGCAATAAACATTTTGGTGAGAAAATTAAACTTATCATTATGTTTTCTATATAAATAATAATCCTTAATCTTACGCATGTATTTCCGCAAATTCCTTTTTAAATTTTACTTTGCTCATGCGCTTATAACAAACTCTACCTACGCCGGTTACCGACGATTTTTATGTAAAATAAGTTTACAATTACAGGAATTATTATACGGAATCAAGATAAATTTATATACAAAGGGGGGTTAGTGGTGCTTATGTTAACACCTAGCGCAACAAATTCCCAAGAATAAATAAAAAATAATGTCATCAATGAATGCTTTATAGGGAACGTCTTCATTGATTAATCTATATGACAGAAATAGATATACTAGATCATGCGATTGAACTTGGGTGAAATTATTCTTGAAATGAATTAGTTCTGTTGGCCATCGTATTAATGTTTTTTTCCTTTCTTGAGGTTTTGGTTTCAAAATTAAATACTATGCCTGGCCAACTTTTCGCCTTTTGTTCATAGCTTCATCTTTATTCATTAGTGAATCAGCCTCCGAAGATAAAGCTATAAAAATATAGCGAAACATTAGCAAGGCGCAGTATTTTAATTTGTGACCAATAACCTAAGAAAGAAAACCCCAAGCAATTATTGAATTATTATTATCCTGTTGATTCTACCCATATTATATGACGGGTTATATTGCATGAGCGATTTCTCGCCGACTCCAAGTTTAAATGCTTAAAAACATGAGAAATGGTAGGACTAGAGAAAATTCTTTAGAATGAAATTTATGATTGATTTCTTCCGCTTTAGAAATATATTGGATGACGAAGAATCAGAAGTTGAGGAATGGTCCATGCATTTATCATTTCAGTTTCTTAGCCTAACACACATGTATAGCTTCAACCAATGAATACTCACCACTCCAGCCAATGACGAGTAGTTGCTGCGGTAAGACCAGCTCCCGTCAGCAATCACGGTAATGAGAGGTACACCATCCGTGTCCACGTCCCCATTCATTATTGCATTTGATGCTTCCGTCTTCGCCGCCGCCTCCATTTCTTTCGCAGCGGACGTTTGCCAGCCTTCGCAAACCTTATCGTGGTATTTTTTATAAGTTTTCTCTGTCATGACGGGTATATCCATGGCAGAAAATATGTCGTCTAGTTGGGAATAACCACCACCTGAAGACATCACACCAGACACAGCAGCGAAGTTAACGTCGATATAATTGGGCTTACTGTCTCCAGTCCATATATTTTCGTTGGCGTTGCATACTCGGCAAACAAATTTTAAACATGTTCTCAGCCCTAGACGACGTTCCCCAACTAGTAACAAATCACTAAAAGAGCACTTAAAAGGAGAGTGATCAATTGATTGTATTTGACTCAAAAAATAATGCAAATCCACGATCCTTCGACCCAACACTGATGGAACCAGCGGTTCCTCGAGCAGTTTATCTGCTTCGACTAAACTTTCCAATGAAGAATGCAGATCTTCTGCTGAGGATTTTGCCTTAAATAAGTCAATAGGAGGCACCGGTTCCCCACAGAGCTCTGCTTCTTCGATCAAACTTTTTGAAGAGTACAAATCAGCCGCCGAGGATGTTGCCGTATGGATTGGCGGATAATCGCCAACATCTGATTGTGAGTCTCTTTCCATTTCACTGTTATTTGATTTTCTGTAATTATGATTGAAATAGAAATTATTCAGAAAATTAAACTAGCAATTTTATTCAGGATTAAATAAACATGTATAGTTCCTCAATCACTATGAACGCAACTTTTTTCCTCATAGCAAGAACTTATACTTTACCTTCGTTCTTCCCTCCACTTTGCTAGGTTTTGACCCTTTCTTCGTTTTCTTGGGGCAGACATATTTAATTTTTTATCACTTCGCCCCTTTTTTTGGCGTTGTTTGGCAGTCGGCATCTGAATGATTTCAAGCACTGTTGCACGAATGCGGTGGCAGACACAGAAGACGTCAATTCGTTCCTTGTGTCCCTCATGCACACCGGCCACGGAGGGGAAAATTTCTCCTCCCATCCCTCATGCACACCGGCCACGGAGGGGAAAATTTCCCCTGCCATCCCTCTAGGACCTCTTTCAAGGTCTTCGCAACAGTCTAGACTCAGGGAATAGCGTATGAAAGCAATCCGTTCTATTTCTGACAGAGCGCTCGGGGCGAGAGAAGTGAGAACTAAGATGACTGCAGCCGCTGTCGTTGATGCCCGTTTTGGGACTGAAATCCCTCAAAACTCTCGTTTTTCAATCCTTAATTACGCACTTATCTGAAAAGTATTGGCCACGAGAGTTGTTGTGTTAACCATTAACATCTAACTAAAAGGTGATGCGTAAGCATAAACGTCATTAATGGATTCAATATTCCACAGAGATTCCCTAAAATACCCATTATTTCCAATAGCGCCTTGCATAGTTGTATAATTTTGAAAAAAAATAAAAATAAGATGCCGACTTGGCTACATACTTTTCCTTGAATATATCGAAAACCGCATGCCTGCACAAGCAAAATCAACTGCATGAGAACGGAACGTGTAGAAGCATGCAATATAGGGGTGTACTGCGTCCTCTTAAGCATTTTACGCGAGGAAATAAACGTCAAAATACGACGGAGAACTAGCATTCTGATGAGACTTGATATGAGCAGCAGAGCTTCTCGGAAGTTGATGTGGTATTTTTTTCTGAAAACATATATCAAGTTACAATTTATGAGTGGTGCCATAAATCTTTATTGTTACAGTCCCAGACGAAGGGATATTTTCTCAGGATATTTGGTTTCTCCCTGATAGCAGTTCCAATTCATCTTCTTATCTCGTGAGAACTCCCAAAGATGGATTGAAAATAATTGAAGAGAATCCGGTGGAGAAGAGCTTGTATTTTACAAAATGCCTCAGATTGTCAGCTAGCACTTAGCAGCAGGAGAGGGGGTAAAGCGATGTTAGTTGAATTAGTTATATGCCCAATTGTTTCCATAAAATTAAAATATTCCATTAATCAGCTAAATTCCTGTTCGAATCCTTTAAAGGAAATCAAAATTACTCCCCAAAATCTTGTGTTGCCTGCTGCATAGGCAACCGAGTCAAACATTCCAGCATTCATCATTTAGTATTCGAGGTATCGAATATTCGAGCAATGATTTAATACTCCAATTCGATATTCGAGTTCGAGAAATCTGCTATTCGACCCATCTCTAATGAGAATGAAACATTTCAAATTTTTTTCAAGAATATTTTCCCGAAAAATTCTCATTAAACTACTTGAATATTACAAATTTGTTGTTTGAAATTGCTAAATTATATTTATATAGCAATATCACTTATATAAATATTCACGTCACGCACAAAATAAGAAAGAGAAGAGAATCATATTTTATTACATTACGAGGACTCTTTTTTGAAAGGAGTTCAATCGGGTATTTCACCAAATTTCACTGCAAATGTACACTAAGAACGTGGCTAACAGAGTAACGAATAGGTATCTTTAGATGTAAATCATAGCATTATCGCTCCTATAAATTTGCTAGTATGGTTTAAAAATAACAATTATACATCAAACCTTAGCGTCTTCAAAATTTGTTCTAGATGATGATGAACTCCGGTAATATACACACTAGAGTTCCATTTAAAATTTGGAACCGATCAGCAGAACATCCAGAATGTAATTCTTGGGGTTGATTTTCAACAAATGCAACATGTACGTTTTTAGTTATTCTTACTTATAAACAAATTAGTGACCATGAGCACATTCCTTGAGTGGGACATTAAGTGCCAGAATAGACGGAGATAATCCCCACACGGACAATAAGAAAGGGCCGGACCTCTCGTGCCTAGGGACCCTAATGGCGCTTGGGACCCACTTGGCATGCTTGACCGTAAAGTTGTGAAAACACGGCCTTTGGTCTTTAGCGTCGGAAAATTCAAGCCGAGGAAACACGGTATTCGTAGGGAAAAGGTTACTTAATTTGCCAATGCCACAGGTATGGTCGTAAACCCGGAAAGGAGGAAGCACAACTACTCTCGGAGTCCACTAAGATAATGCGGAGTCCCAGCCGGGAGGGGTCGAAAATGGTTCTGCGAGACCCTTCTTAACGAATGTCCTCCAAAAATGCTCCGTACCACGAGAAAGAAGAGTCTCTTGGGGCTCAGTACAGCAGTCATGCTAAGACGAAAACTACGCCATCTCGAAAGGGTTAAAATTAAATCTTACGGATGTGAATAATTGTATTCTTGTATAAACACGAAGTCTTTTTAAAGAACAAAAAAAATCATTTTCAACAGTTTGGTCCATAAACTCATTCAAGGAATAACTCCCATTGACGGAAGGAATTTGATGGATGCACGAGAGTATAACAGCAATTAACTGCGAGAGTTTATAATGCAGTCTTTCACAGCTAGATTCATTGGTGTCAACAATTTACAGTTTATGTCAATTTGGATAGAATAGAAAAAAATAAGCAGTGACTTTCATGCATGTATGTAGGCCCCTTCCACCTCCACCGCTGACACCCTGCTCGTCCATTATCACTGCTAGGGGAAAAGAATACGGAGATAAGAATATGAGGGCTTTGTTCAGAGCGGAAGGGAAACAGGCTTACAGCCAAATAGGGGTCCTATAAATAATAAAATAATAGTTATAATTTTTTTTGCCCGAGGTTTTCCATACATAGAGATAGAGTAGGAGCAACTTAAGAGACATACAGCCGCATTCATAGTTTCCTTAGTAAGCTACTAACGCCTAAGTAACATTCTAAGTAGTAGCATACTAGCACAATGGTATTCATAGATTGTTACTAAGGGCTACTAAGCTTAGTATGCTACTATCTTAGTAGCCGGTTCTTAGTTGCCCTCTGGCCTTGTCTAACAGAGCTACTAAATATGGCGCACCGTTGTGGATGCTTGACTCCGTTTCTATTTGTACACTCATATAGATTTTTTACGCATTTGTGCCAAAAAAGGAACACGAAAACCCATTCTTCAGGTAAGGCAGATAACATATGTAGTGTAATTGCTGAGGGAATTGAAAGTTTTTTTTATAACTGCAAGGAAACTACAACATACAGTGAACTTGTGCCTCTAGTGTAATATGTAGTACACAATTTGTGCTTTTAGCGTACCACTAAATGAATTGATTGCATATAGATGATGAAATAAAGAGTGAAGCAACAAGGGAAGTGATTTGTGAGTGTATGAGCTACGATAAAATTATTTTATTCTTCAATACTGGTTTAATCAACCGTATACATTTCGTTCAAAGGTATCTACTAACTGTTGCAAAGGGTATATGTTTCTTATTTGAAGTAGTTGTTCTTTAAGGACACAGCAAAGGCGTATTTATTTTCATTCATCGGTACGCTAACTAGTTCTGTTTGATTTTCTTACTTATTCTAGTTATTTCATTGTGAGCCTTTGTGTCATTGGTCATGTATGAATATGTAATTTGGTTAAGGTGGTACAAGTGGTACGCCGAATAAAGATGGCGGTTTGAGAAGTTTCCATAGATCGTTCGTGTTATTGCCACATGCTTGTTCTATTCCCAATTGTCTTGAACCTATGTGTTTAGTTATGGTCTGGGTACCACCAAATATAAGTTAAAACATGGCGCAGTTGTTAGACAAGTTGGGAGGAATAAATAAGTATTAGTAACTGGTGTAATAGTCAAATATATCATCATGGACGCGTTGTTGGCATCGTCGGTGAAACTTCCACCAGATCTCGACCTCCAGGGTGCCAATGCTGCTACTAAATTTCCTGCGTGGTTGGATGCATTTGAAGATTACTTGATTGCCATCGGACATGATGAATCGCATGATAAAGTCAAACTATCACTGTTGCGAAATATTATGGGGGAGGAAGCCCGCAGTGTTCTGTCAACGATCCCAATGACTGGCGAGGAACGCAAATCTTATGAAAATGTGACCAAAAGACTTGGTGAATATGTGAAGCCACGGACGAATGAGTGTTACGAACGATACTTGTTTATGGATCGGAAGCAAACTGAAGGTGAGACTTTTGGCCAGTTTATGACAGCATGCAGGAAGTTAATTAAATCTTGCAATTATAACGATACAACGGATGAAGAAACCGTTGAGGAGAAAATTTTGAGGGATAAAATAGTGCATGGTATTAGGGATAAAGTTATCCGTGAAGGTCTGTTAAGAGTTGATAACTTAACATTGAGGAAGGCAGAAACGGAACAGAGCAGACAACAGGCAAACAAGATGGAAGAAATAGGCGACACAGCAGGTACAGTAGTGGATGCTGTAAAAACCAGACACAGGCAAAGCAATTCAAAACCCCAAGGTAAAGTGTTTCAGAAGAAAATATTTAAATGTACACGATGTCAAACAGAACATGGTATTCGTCAATGTCCAGCTTACGGGAAGACATGTCGAAAGTGTGGGTTGAAAAATCACTTTGCCGTCTCGTGTAAGGTAAAAGCTGTGAAAAGTGTAGAAAAAGACGATGAGAATGAATCTGATTCGTCTCTATTATTTTGTGAAAATGTGAATGTTGTTTATAATGTGACAAAGGGTGATCAAAGTGTGAAAAGTGTTGAAAGTATTACTCAAAATGTTACCGAGTGGTTTGCTATACTAAATGTGGAAGGTAAGAAAGTGAAGATGAAGCTAGACCCAGGATCGGAAGTAAATGTAATGCCTTTGTGTATTTTGGAGAAACTTGATAAACCAGTAAGCTTACGTAAAACAAATGTCCAGTTAGAAGGTTTTGATGGTAGTAAGAAAAAACCTTTGGGTGTTGTAAATTTATGTTACAAATCAACTAACAATCAGTCATGTCTTGATTTTATGATTGTTGAGTGGAAATGTAAAGTTTTATTGGGTTTACCAGGGTGTTGTGTGTTAAATCTTGTTCAAAGGGTTACTCAAACTAATGAAAAAGTGCACCAAATCAAAGCTCAGAAAGCAAAAGTGCCAGATATGTTAAATTTTAGTGCTGAAAGTAAATTTATTTCAGAGAACAAAGAAGTATTCCAAGGTCATGGGCAATTTCCGGACAAGTGTTCACTAAGTATCAGAGACAAGGTAGGAGAAATATTGTATCCTCCATCCAGAGTCCCGCATGCCCTCATGGATCAGTTTAAGTGTGAATTGGATCGATTGGAAAAAAGAGGTGCTATATGCAAAGTTGAGAACATGAGTGATAATGCATGTGTTAATAGAATTGTCTTGATTGAGAAATCAAACAAGAAGTTGAGACTATGTTTGGATCCGTCAGATCTAAATAAAATTATTGTTAGAAAACCTTTGATTCCATACAAATTGGAGGATATTTGCATGAAATGTAGAGGGAAAAAAATTTTTACAACCCTTGATCTGTCAGAAGGGTTTCATCAATTACTATTAGATGTTGAATCATCTTGGTTATGTTGTTTTGCTACACCGTTTGGTGTTTATCGTTACAAAGTGTTACCTTATGGGTTAAGTAACTCAGGTGATTTATTTGATGAGAAAGTGTTAAAATATTTTGGTAGCATACCTAATGTCATTGTGTGTAGAGATGATTTGCTTATCATGGGAAGGTCTGATGAGGAACATGATCAAGCCCTACAAAATGTGATCAATACTGCCAAAATGGTTAATGCCAAATTTAATGGAGACAAAAGGCAATTTAAGAAATCTAAGGTCAAATTTATGGGACAAATAATTTCTGAACAAGGGATGCAAATTGATCCTCAAAGAGTAGATGCCCTAAAGTCACTTAAGAGTCCAAAAAATAAGAAAGAGTTGCAAAGACTTTTAGGCTCATTTAATTATGTAAGACGGTATGTACCAGATATGAATCAGGTCATGAAACCATTATTTCATTTATTGAAGGAGAATGTTGAATTTAAATGGTTGCCTAATCATGATAAGGTCCTTGACAATCTTAAAGATAAAATTTCACAAGCATCATCCTTAGTTCCCTTTGATCCATGTAAGCCAATAATTATGCAATGTGATGCATCTAAGGATGGACTAGGATGTTGTCTCTTTATTAAATGTGGAAATGAGAATAAATTAGTAGCATGTGTTTCAAGAACAATGAGTGACTGTGAAGTGAATTACAGTCAATGTGAAAAGGAATTACTTATTATTTATTATGGAGTAAAGAAATTCCATGAATTCATTTATGGTCTACATGTTACGGTTCAAATAGATCATAAACCTTTGTTATCTGTGATGAAAAAACCAATTTGTAAGATCGGTTCAGTAAGGTTACAAAGACTCAGGCTGAAGTTACTGAAATATGATCTTGAATTAACCTATGTTCCGGGTAAATATTTGCACTTTGCAGATATGTTATCACGAGCTACTCATGACAAACCTGAAATTGACCCTGAAATGTTTGAAATGGTTCATTCAATTAGCAAACTCCTTCCAATGTCAGATGAACGTCAACGTTCATTTCGACTAGCTACGTCCAAAGATCCAACGTTAATGTTGATCTCTAAATATTGCCGGGAGGGTTGGCCCAAAAATGAGAAGGTTGGTAATGAGTGTAAACCTTATTACAACAAACAATGTGATATATTTGTAGAAGCAGGAATGCTCTATCTTGGTGATAAAATCATTGTTCCTAAATCAATGAGGCAATATGTATTGGATATTGTACACAAGGGACATACAGGGGTAAATAAAAGTATTGCCAAAGCAAACCAATTATTTTGGTGGCCTGGCATGTCAAGTCAGATTGCTGAGTATATTCAGAAATGCAGACCCTGTGAAAAGTTTAGGCCATTTAAAACCAAAGAGAAATTGACCCCTCACTCTGTGCCTAAATTTAGATTTGAAAAGGTAGGAGCAGATTTATTTCAATTTGGGAACAAGTCTTTTTTAGTCATTGTTGATTATTTTTCACAATGGTTAGAAGTATCTATTATCCCAGATAAGTCAGCACATTCAGTAATAAATGCTATGCAACAAATATTCAAATGGACAGGTTTTCCAAAGACTGTTATAGCTGACAATGTACCTTTCATGTCACAATTGTGTCAAAAGTTATTTCCAAGAAAGAGATATTACTCTTAGAACAAGTACCCCTCATTATCATCAAAGTAATGGTAGAGCTGAGCAAGGAGTAAGTGTTGGCAAAAAGTTGTTAAAAAAGTGTTTTGAAGATGGTTCTAATTTTCATGAAGCTCTAATGGAGTATAATAACAGTCCAATCATTAGCTTAGGAGCCTCACCATCTCAAGTACTAAATAGTCGCATTATGAGGTCTAGGTTGCCAATATCTCTATGCCAGTTAGAACCCGAAATACAAATGGATGTGTATGAAAAACTGTGTGCAAGACAAAGTAAGATGGAAGGATGGTATAACAAGCAAGCTCACAGGAAGGAGGAGGAATTTTTTAAGGGGGAGAAGGTAGTGGTTAGAAGTTCAAAAGACAATTGTTGGGAAAAAGCAACTATCACAAAAAAGGCAGATGAACCAAAATCATATTGGATTAAGGTAGATAGAACTGGATCAGTGGTTAGACGTAATAGTTATCAATTGAAAAAGTCAAAAACCTCAAGTGATGAGAGATGTCTATTTCCATTGTATGAAGATGTTTCTAACTTAAACCATATGGGGAGTGATACTGTAAAGGAAAATTTTATAATTCCTGAACATGTCAATGTACCAAATGTTAGTGGAAAAATGCATGAAAATGTTAACTGTATGGCTCATGAGAGTGGAGCAACTAATAAGAATGTTGTACTTACTAGGAGTGGAAGAATGGTTAAACCAGTGCAAAGAATTAATCTATAATTGTTCATCCTGTTATTATATTGTACTGTTCAAAAAGAAATCTAAAGGTGTGAAAGATTTCGGAGGGAGGTGTGTCATTGGTCATGTATGAATATGTAATTTGGTTAAGGTGGTACAAGTGGTACGCCGAATAAAGATGGCGGTTTGAGAAGTTTCCATAGATCGTTCGTGTTATTGCCACATGCTTGTTCTATTCCCAATTGTCTTGAACCTATGTGTTTAGTTATGGTCTGGGCACCACCAAATATAAGTTTAAACAGCCTTTGCCAGCGTTTACATTCCACGCATTTCGATGTGCTGTTGTTTTTGATTTGGTTATGGTGCGATTGATAGTGAAATTGGAAGTTTGTTGATGTTACAATAACTGGTTTAGAAATTTGTATCAGCCTATTCATTTCATTGTAAACATAATGTGAAATAACATGAATTGATTCTAAATTGTAAGTGATGAGTGGAAAGTAAGATCTGAAGAATCCTTTTGAACTTCAACAAGTACAAATTCTTTTAGTGTGTGCAGAGTTATTGGAAAACTGATTGTCATGCTTTATTAGTGTAACATTATAGACTTTTAAATTAATTATAAGTTTTTCATTGAATCGGTTGATTCGGAATGTACTGAATACAGGTATCATAAAGACAGCTCGTCAAATGTAATGTAAAAAACATTACATATGTAATTGTTTTAAGGGAATTTTGTTCCATTCAGAAATTTTCATCAAATTATGAGACCATAAGATACAAAATTTTCTTTCTTTGAGATTCAATTACTCTAATGCTTATTTTTGGGATTGATTCCAAAAAGAACTTCTGAATGAAATAGGTACCTACCCACTGCACATCGTGCGCCACGTTCAATAACATGGAATCCAGCTGGGCATACACATTTTCCACTGCCTTTTTCAACACTGCACTTTGAATTTCCCACATATTCACACCCCAACCCACTTGAACAATTGCTGCCTATGTGTGCATTGCCTGTAAAAAAGGAAGATATTATTAGACGATGAAATATGAGCTTCCGACATACAACAGGGGATACAATGTACACATTAATACGGTAAGTACTATACGATCATTCATCAAATTAAGATTCATGTTCCATGTTTGTAACAGTGTAAACGTTTTCATACAACACTGTGAACACATTATTTCCTACCCTCGTTCTGAGTCAAAATCTCTTACCTTTAACGCATACCAAGTTATCATTGGCATGGAATCCTTCCTTACACGTGCAATATCCGATTCCACCTTTGGCTTTGCACTCCGAGTTACCGGTGCATTGTAGTACTGAGCCACAGGGGTCTCCGATTTTTGAGTCTGAAATATAGATTTATGCAGTTTCATTACATGGATATTTACCCACACACCACATTACGTCATCAAGATATCCTAATTTTGTCTTGTTTGTCCTGATGACATCCGAGATATCCCTGGGATGTTGCTGGGGTATCCCACCGGTATTCTACATTTTTAGTATAATTTGCTGTGTCAATGAGTTCTTTCCTCATTTAAATGAAGAGAGACTCCAGGAAAAAAGGAATTTATTGATTTAATCTGAAAATTTAAATTTTGTACCTATGTCCTACAGGCATCGTGGAGCCTTCTCTGGAACATTCCATTCCCACAGGTTATACGAGCTCTTTGAACTAGTTCATTAACAAATATTTAATCCTCAGGCATTAAATTATCTCAGAGGCGAGTGACTGGAATGTATTTTATGAAAAATAACGCTTTAAATTTATTTTATTGTTTATAGTAAGAATCCCCGCATAATATGTATGCTGCTATTGATGCCCTTATTCCCAGATAACATATGGTAACTGACCGTTCTAAATGGAATGGAAATAGAAGGTAAGTACCGTCATTCCTTAATTTTACACTTGAAATTATAGTTGCTTGGCCTCGCACTTTGGCAAACAAATTTTGAATAAACCATTGCTCAGCAAAAAAGAAAGGTGGTCTCTATGCTCCAAGAGAACCGGAACAGAACATGAGAGAGAGCATTGTTTGGCCGACTGATCGAAGCTACCGCTGAATTCCAAGTAAGTTTAATGTGACCACTTAATCATTTTCTCTAGGTGCACACTTGTGGCGTATTAGTGTTTCCGCA
Organism: Ischnura elegans; assembly: GCF_921293095.1. Lineage (NCBI taxonomy): Eukaryota > Metazoa > Arthropoda > Insecta > Odonata > Coenagrionidae > Ischnura > Ischnura elegans. The sequence continues at coordinate 18,157,223 of NC_060253.1, read as the reverse complement.
TGCTCCTAATTTTTCTTGATAAGTCAGCCAGTAATATCTCGAGGAGAAATATATGGCTCTACTTTGACCAACATGACTGTGGTACAACCATTACTTGACAACAAAAGGTGGTGTCTTCTTCAGCTGTTCAAGGTGAAACATAACTCTTATTCCCTGGTTGCATGATACAATTTATGGTGGAAGTTCTTGTACAAATTACTATGTAAGCGAGAACGTATAGGAAATAATAGGAGTGCTTGCGTAGGAAATAGAACCTTTTGTTTTCGACAGCTAAGTTTCAGGCATTTGCTATAGCCCAAACATTCTGTTCCTACAGAAATGCAATAAATATGACAAGGAATTTAATGTTCCCAGGGCAAAATTCAACTCGCATGTATGTTTTATAGGTTCCGCGTAATGTTTTTTTTAATTTTTACTAATTTACTTTCATTACATTCCAGCATGAATGAAGTGTGAAAGAGGCAAAACAAGAGTATCTTCCTCGTGAGGGCTGAAATCGGACCACGCTGTGTCATTTCTTTCGACATGTAAATTCAAACAGACATCAAAAAAGAACATTCATATCTTGATGGGATAACAACCAATGTTTAGTCTTTTCACAAAACGTTTTTGATCAGAAAAAAAATTTGATCAGAAAATGTCTTTTAATGCTAAAATATTCACATCAGTGAGTATAAATATCACCCTTTTGGCATGCATGCTCATTTTAAAATAATGCTGCTATCACTCTCTAAAGTATGAAGCTTTAATCAAAACAGCCAAATCAACCTCGATACATGGAGACGTGTTCGCTTGAGACAAGACTTGTTTCAATCTCAGAGACTTAACCCTTTCCTGCCGCCACCTACAATCGGAAAACGTTTTCCATGGTACAAGTAGCATGAGAATATTTTTAACATCTCTGTATGGAGCTCTTTTTTTTGGGAACGTATGGAGCTTATTTATTCGTTCCTCAGATTTTTGAACCAGCTCAATGGTGTGTCCATCCTTTACCCCGGCCACTGAACTACACCCTTTACCCCTATCACAGCATGAATCCACGGTCAACTTATCCCTTTAGCAGAGTTTTATTCAACAAATAATTGTGTTTGATTTCCAATAATTTACTCTCCTAAAACAATTACCAACTTTTTTTTAAGCATTGAGGAATTTTAAACGGATTTCTAGTGTTAATAACGACAAAGTTAGTATACAAAAGGTATAAGGCTATAAGTCCAGAAGTCTGATATTTTTAATGCTAAAATTTTGTTTAAAAATTGCTTACGCACAGAACAAAATGGAGAATATATATCAAAGAGCAAAATATTATTGCAGTATGAAATAAAATATATTTATGCAAAAACGCTTATGCTGAATGCCTTGTTGGAGTAAACTAAAAACGTTTATATATTTGAAAATAAATATCTATTTATGAGTTGTCAACATGAGCCCTTTTCTTGAAATGGAAAGTTAGAAATGTCAAACATTATAAAATTTTGAATAAATCCCGAGATTGAGTGCTTGAGAAAAAAGTAATCAACAAATTTACGTATAACGTTAACATGATAAGGAAATGGATTGATTGCTTACACATTTACTGTCTTATGCAAAGACTTATCTGAAAAATAGGCGACTTATTTCAACTCAATTAGAGTTTGGTGGAGAAATGAAGGTGCTTAGTCATAAAGGCACGTTTTTCGGCAGAAATGCAAATACTTTATGGCCACAAAAGGCATGTTTTTCCCATGCAAAGGCCTTCCAGCATACATATGTAATTGTTTTAAGGGAATTTTGTTCCATTCAGAAATTTTCATCAAATTATGAGACCATAAGATACAAAATTTTCTTTCTTTGAGATTCAATCACTCTAATGCTTATTTTTGGGATTGATTCCAAAAAGAACTTCTGAATGAAATACCTACCCACTGCACATCGTGCGCTACCTTCAACACCATGGAATCCAGCTGGGCATACACATTTTCCACTGCCTTTTTCAACACTGCACTTTGAATTTCCCACATATTCACACCCCAACCCACTTGAACAATTGCTGCCTATGTGAGCATTGCCTGTAAAAAAGGAAGATATTATTAGACGATGAAATATGAGCTTCCGACATACAACAGGGGATACAATGTACACATTAATACGGTAAGTACTATACGATCATTCATCAAATTAAGATTCATGTTCCATGTTTGTAACAGTGTAAACGTTTTCATACAACACTGTGAACACATTATTTCCTACCCTCGTTCTGAGTCAAAATCTCTTACCTTTAACGCATACCAAGTTATCATTGGCATCGAATCCTTCCTTACACGTGCAATATCCGATTCCACCTTTGGCTTTGCACTCCGAGTTACCGGTGCATTGTAGTACTGAGCCACAGGGGTCTCCGATTTTTGAGTCTGAAATATAGATTTATGCAGTTTCATTACATGGATATTTACCCACACACCACATTACGTCATCAAGATATCCTAATTTTGTCTTGTTTGTCCTGATGACATCCGAGATATCCCTGGGATGTTGCTGGGGTATCCCACCGGTATTCTACATTTTTAGTATAATTTGCTGTGTCAATGAGTTCTTTCCTCATTTAAATGAAGAGAGACTCCAGGAAAAAAGGAATTTATTGATTTAATCTGAAAATTTAAATTTTGTACCTATGTCCTACAGGCATCGTGGAGCCTTCTCTGGAACATTCCATTCCCACAGGTTATACGAGCTCTTTGAACTAGTTCATTAATAAATATTTAATCCTCAGGCATTAAATTATCTCAGAGGCGAGTGACTGGAATGTATTTTATGAAAAATAATGCTTTAAATTTATTTTATTGTTTATAGTAAGAATCGCCGCATAATATGTATGCTGCTATTGATGCCCTTATTCCCAGATAACATAATAATAATAATAATTTTTATTGTTCTGTTGGTCCAAGGAATAGAACATAGAACATGGTCAAGAGAATATTACAGATAAAAAGAGATACCAAACACACAAAAAACGACACAGATCAATTATACATTATCACACATATATTCGTCTAGATTGTAATAGGCTTTGGATAAAAGCAGCCTTCTCAATTCGCGCTTGAAGGTTGCAATGTTGGACTGAGTTTTTACATGAGGTGGTAATTTATTAAAAATAAGTCAAGCTGAGTGATGAGTTCCCTTTCTAGATAAGGCACAGGGTTGCCTTCTCAGGTGAACATCATTTCTGCGCCGAGTGAAATAATCATGAATGGTAGAGCTCGGACAGAACAAATCAGGATACATTTTGACAAATAGTGCACAATAAAAAATAAACAGACATGGTAGTGTCATTATCTTGAATTTAAGAAACAGTGGCTTTCCTGGAGATCTGATGGAAACAGCAGCAATTGCCTTCAAAGATCTCTTTTGCATGGAGAAGGCCCTTGTGGCAGCACTGGTGTTGCCCCAAAATATCACACCATAAGACAGGTAGGAGTGGATTTTAGCAAAGTAAACTAGCTTTAAGATCTCCACAGAGGTGGTGGGGGCAAGTTTACGAATCATGAAGATACCAGATGAAATTTTTTTGTTCAGATTATCAACGTGGAATTGCCAGTCAAGATTTTCATTTAGAGTTAAACCCAAGAATTTAGTACAGTTAGATTGCTTGATTGAATTATTACTGATAGTTCGGAGTAAAGGGCTTGAAGTCGGGGGAGAAATTTTGTTATGGAAGTGGAGAAAAGATGTTTTGAGGTCATTTAATTGTAAGCTGTTATTATGGCACCATTGACCTATAGTTGAAACAGTAATTTGAGCAGCATTCGTTACTCCTAACAGCGTATCGCTAAGGTTCAGTGTAGAAGTGTCATCAGCATATAGGGTCACCTTACACATAGGTAGGTGATATTTGAGATCATTGATGAAGATGACAAATAAAAGAGGGCCCAGGATTGATCCTTGAGGGACCCCACAGTTCGATTTGAGAGGGTTGGATCGAAGTGTGTTAGCACCAGCAGCAAAAGTTGTATTTAATTGAACCATTTGCATTCTATTGGATAAGTAAGATTGTATCCAGGCTAGAGCATTGCCATTTATTCCAATGTGATTGAGTTTAGAGAACAGGATATTATGATTTAGGGTATCAAAAGCTTTCGATAGGTCGAAGAAAATCCCAAGTATTTCTTTCTGATTGGAAAGACCCCAAGTGATATCATTAATGAGTTGGAAAGCTGCAGATATTGTAGATCTTCCCTTGATGAAGCCATGTTGGGAAGAATTCAGCAAGTTAAAATGGGATAAATAATTCATTATGCGATTGTAGAAGAGTTTCTCAAAAATTTTTGAGAAAGCTGAGAGTAGTGCAATGGGTCGATAGTTATTGGCTTCAGTGGTTGATCCCTTTTTATGGATTGGAATAATGACGGCAGTTTTCAGGTAGGTAGGAAAATGACCATTGCAGATAGACAAATTAAAAATGTCGGACAGGGGAGCAGAAATAATCCTAGCAACTAATTTAATGATAGGTATAGGGACTCCATCATATCCTACTGACCAGGAATTAGAAAGAGAGTGGATGATGTTGGCAACCTCATTAGGGGTAGATGGGGAGAGAAAAATTGACGAGGGTGTTTTATCCCAACTAAGAGAAGGTAGATCTGTGTTATTAGCAGTTTGACAGAATTGGCTATTAAAACAATTTGCAATTGCAATAGGGTTCAAAACAGGTAGGTCATTAAATTTGATAAAAGTTGGTCTCTGTTCAAAGTTATTTTTAGTTTGTTGGTTAATAATCCTCCATGCAGCTTTGGAGGGGTTATTTGAAGAAGCAATGACATGGCTATGACGATTTTTCTTAAATTTCCTTAATACTGCATTTGTATTTATGTAGAAGAGCTTTGTATTGATTGAGGAGGGATGGATCAGAAAACTTTGACAGTCTATGCAGTTCTTTAACCCTGGCATTCATATTTAGGAGCTCAGGAGGGAATGTAATATTTTTGCTTTTATAGTTAAACTTCCTGGTTCTTAAAGGAAATGAATGATTAAAAAGCAACAGAAAATCATTCAGGAAGGAGTTAAACCTAGCATCAACATCGAGTGGATTGCCATGGCCTTGTTCACTCCATGTTGTATTAGCCACATTATAAATAAATTCCTCACAGCTTTCCCTGTGGTAAAATCGTTTAGTTACATACATAGGATCAATGAGTATAGCATCAGTAATCTTCAACACAACCCCTAGCATACAGTGATCCGAAAGATAGCAAGATGTAGTATCACAGGAAAAAGATTGCTCTGGAAAGTTAGAAACTACTAGGTCAATCAGAGTAGAAGAGTGTGAGGTTACTCTGGTGGGATTATTGTTCATTACAGCTAACCCAAATGAATGGAAAAGACAATCCAGTTCTAAGTACTGAGTCGAGTTAGATAATATATCAGTATTAAGATCACCAAAGATGATTAGGTTGTCAACATTAGCACTAAACACAGATTGTATCGTGTCACTGAATTCCTTTAAAAAGGAATGAAAACAGGAGGTGGGAGACCTGTAAACAACAATAATCCCGAAACGGGATTTGTTGGATTTGCATATCACTGCGGCGCACTCATTCACTTTTTCGATGTTATTGCTTAGCTTGATTTTCGAGCATTTCATGGAGCGATTACAATAAATTGCAACACCGCCGCCAATTGTATCCTTTCGACAAAATGATGCAGCAAGATACATATCACTAATGACATAGCACTCGATTTCATTTGGTAATAACCAGTGTTCAGTCAAAAGAAGAATATCACATTTTGTGTCTTGCACTATGACTTCCAGATCAACAATCTTGTTCCTTAACGATCTAATGTTAAGGTAAAGGAACTTAATTACATTTGCATCTGCATCTAGTCACGAAGTCCCTGCCGATGGTTTGGCCTTAATCAAACTGTTCTGACCAAGCGCCTGCCGTTTCACTGAGTCATCGACCGAATGTTCACAAAAATCTTCGTTGATGACACCAACAGAGGATTGGCCTACAACTGATTGTTTCACACCATTTGCATCATCAGCTGAAACAACCCTTTTTGGGGGGAAATATTTAGTATTCTGACGAAATTTCGGCAAGAAAAAATTTCCGTAGTAAACGTTCTTTGGCCAAAAGTCTCCTGACAATAAGTCACGGCCAACACACTCATCATTTACAGAAATATGAAACGAGGCGTATTCCCCTCTATTTACCTTTAACTGTTCAATTTCAATTGAAGCGTCGGTGATTTCGGGCTTTTCTTCTCCGATGTACTTCCGGACGTCTTCCGCTGTTGTATTCGAAGGAAGGTTCCAAATGTGAATGTGCACACGCTTTGGAATACCCATCAGAGAACCTTTTTTGGCAGAACAACCCACAGTTGGAGGAGGACGACGTTTGCGTTTATGGATCACTTAAGTGTAACCTTCGTCAGTTTTGTTGTTGCACTCGTCGATTGATTCAGATGCTGGACACTCAATACGCAATACCCCATAGTTTGTTTGATCTACACGTAACGCTTTTTTCTTTTTGTTATTTACCACTTCTTTTTTGCCGGAAACAGTCGTTGCTCCAAAACCAGCTTCATTTTTGTCGTTCACCCGATGCTTGGCAGCGTCACGAGAGGCCTCGATTTCATGATTTGCGTCACTATTAGAAACAGACCTTGTTGCTGCTGTGTCTGCAAAACTCACATTTTTCACTCGAGATTCCTTCCCAGCATTATGTAGCTTAGCGTTATCTTTGATGTTGCGAATTTCTTCTTTTAATAGTTCGATGTCGTCCGCCATTTTATGAAGTTGGTTTCCTTCGTTAACGCGACATGATAAGCACTTCCAGAATAAACCATAAAATTCCTCCAGAGCTCTTAAAGCAATTTCTTTCAAGCCCGTACACTTATGATGATATAATTTCTTGCAATATTCACAGTGGAGGGCTTTTTCACTAGTTTTTAGATGGTTTTTACACTCGTTACATTCTACGTTTATCGGATCGGACACCATCTTTCCTTCAATCTATGGTGCAAGTTCTTGTACAAATTACTATGTAAGCGAGAACGTATAGGAAATAATAGGAGTGCTTGCGTAGGAAATAGAACCTTTTGTTTTCGACAGCTAAGTTTCAGGCATTTGCTATAGCCCAAACATTCTGTTACTACAGAAATGCAATAAATATGACAAGGAATTGTAATGTTACCAGGGCAAAATTCAACTCGCATGTATGTTTTATAGGTTCCGCGTACATATGGTAACTGACCGATCTAAATGGAATGGAAATAGAAGGTAAGTACCGTCATTCCTTAATTTTACACTTGAAATTATAGTTGCTTGGTCTCGCACTTTGGCAAACAAATTTTGAATAAACCATTGCTCAGCAAAAAAGAAAGGTGGTCTCTATGCTCCAAGAGAACCGGAACAGAACATGAGAGAGAGCATTGTTTGGCCGACTGATCGAAGCTACCGCTGAATTCCAAGTAAGTTTAATGTGACCACTTAATCATTTTCTCTAGGTGCACACTTGTGGCATATTAGTGTTTCCGCATGCTCCTAATTTTTCTTGATAAGTCAGCCAGTAATATCTCGAGGAGAAATATGGCTCTACTTTGACCAACATGACTGTCTTGGTACAACCATTACTTGACAACAAAAGGTGGTGTCTTCTTCAGCTGTTCAAAGGTGAAACTTAACTCTTATTCCCAGGTTGCATGATACAATTTATGGTGCAAGTTCTTGTACAAATTACTATGTAAGCGAGAACGTATAGGAAATAATAGGAGTGCTTGCGTAGGAAATAGAACCTTTTGTTTTCGACAGCTAAGTTTCAGGCATTTGCTATAGCCCAAACATTCTGTTCCTACAGAAATGCAATAAATATGACAAGGAATTGTAATGTTACCAGGGCAAAATTCAACTCGCATGTATGTTTTATAGGTTCCACGTAATGTTTTTTTTAATTTTTACTAATCTACTTTCATTACATTCCAGCATGAATGAAGTGTGAAAGAGGCAAAACAAGAGTATCTTCCTCGTGAGGGCTGAAATCGGACCACGCTGTGTCATTTCTTTCGACATGTAAATTCAAACAGACATCAAAAAAGAACATTCATATCTTGATGGGATAACAACCAATGTTTAGTCTTTTCACAAAACGTTTTTGATCAGAAAAAAAATTTGATCAGAAAATGTCTTTTAATGCTAAAATATTCACATCAGTGAGTATAAATATCACCCTTTTGGCATGCATGCTCATTTTAAAATAATGCTGCTATCACTCTCTGAAAGTATGAAGCTTTAATCAAAACAGCCAAATCAACCTCGATACATGGAGACGTGTTCGCTTGAGACAAGACTTGTTTCAATCTCAGAGACTTAACCCTTTCCTGCCGCCACCTACAATCGGAAAACATTTTCCATGGTACAAGTAGCATGAGAATATTTTTAACATCTCTGTATGGAGCTCTTTTTTTGGGAACGTATGGAGCTTATTTATTCGTCCCTCAGATTTTTGAACCAGCTCAATGGTGTGTCCATCCTTTACCCCGGCCACTGAACTACACCCTTTACCCCTATCACAGCATGAATCCACGGTCAACTTATCCCTTTAGCAGAGTTTTATTCAACAAATAATTGTATTTGATTTCCAATAATTTACTCTCCTAAAACAATTACTAACATTTTTTTAAGCATTGAGGAATTTAAAACGGATTTCTAGTTTTAATAACGACAAAGTTAGTATATAAAAGGTATAAGGCTATAAGTCCAGAAGTCTGATATTTTTAACGCTAAAATTTTGTTTAAAAACTGCTGAGATATGTCGACATACACTGAAGAGAATAGGTGGGGCTGTGGATGAAGAGGAATTGGAGTCCGTCACAACAACTGAGGGTGTGGAAAATGGCAGTGGGAATGAATATGAGCCATGCTCATCTGAGAGTGATGAGTCTGCTTATGAATTTCAGGACCCTGATGCAATTCTCTCTTGTGTAATTAGGAAATCCAAAATGTATATTGGCGTGCCAGATGAGTGGCTTCCTCATGCAATGTCTTTGATAATGAAATACACTAAACTTGGCCAGAGAGACATTTCATTTACTCTCATGAAAATCAAGGCAAATGATTCTTTTGAAAGGCTCGCGGATCAATTTTGCATATCATGTGGCTATGCATGTTTTAAAATTTTACAGAACTAAGCCAATCCTGGCACACACATTGAAGGAACTGATCTATTGGCCTGATAGGGTGACTATAAAAAGGCAGCTTCCCATACCTTTCATTGTACTATGGAGATGAAACCATCAGGTAACTTACCGAAGTGCCTTCGTTCCTCTAACTTCCCGAATGCTGAAGCAGTCGTTTCCCTTCAAATACTCCGCCACCATAAATATATCTACTTTTGGTAGATTATTTGTATTTCGTTTATCAAAATTTACCTTTAATGCCATGTTTTCGACAATTTTCCCAGTCGCATTGAGGCCTCATACAGGCAACTACGGGTAAGTTACGTCACCAACCGTTTCTTCTCCCGCTGATTTCCTTGGCATTTTAAGGATTTTATTATTCATTTAATAATATATTTCTCCATTTTACTGCATTCAAACCTATGTTTTCTTCATCTACTTCCTTTCCTCTACACGCTGAAGAAATATTTAAGCGCAAAAAATTTTTATGCAAACACCCCATTGCATGTAATGGGGTTGGATACCTTTTAACACTAGAATGCTGAAGGGTGTCATTTTTTTCAAAGCTGGCTTTTAAAGAGTGTTGTAGAATAAAATATTTCGTGACTTTTAATCATTATTAGGGCTTAATAAGACAACAGTGTTAGGGATACCCCCTCTGTTTTTTCCGTCATAAAAATTCAAATTTACCTTTAATGCCGGAGGGGGTCATTTTGACACCAAGTATATTTTATCATTTATTTGTTTGGTTTAGGTGTTTCAAGGGATGCAGTTTGATTATTACTAGCCAAATTATTATTTTAGAATAATATATTACCTTCACGATTGTTTATGTTTTACATAATTTCAATAAATAATGGCTGTTAATCATTTTTTCGAAAATTTATTAGCTCCTAAGGTAAGTATATTCCGATTTTCCTTGAAACCAACTAAATTTTATCGCGATGACACTTATTTGCCGTGAAACGTAAGTGTAGTCAAGTGCGCAACAATGCAGTTGGCTTCTGCTGAGACTCTGTATTCGGCTGCGTGGTGCGGAGTCTGGCAGACTGGGTTGCTGGCGTGTCACGACCAGTCGAGACGTGCTTCTCGACTTGCATTGGCAGTTTGGTCTTGATAATGGCACTGTACGGATGTGTTACGTCAGAGAAAATTATTGCAATACTAAATTATATTCCTGCCTTTTGATGCCATGAATTGCATGAATGGACATCTAGCTTTGTTTGAAACAGCAGTTCGTCAATGGTTATGTGTGGTCCAGGCTATGGTTAGGGTATTGTAGTACTTCAGTGATGAAGGAAGAACATCTTAGCATGTACACACGACTAATGCATTCCGAGGGCTGATGAATGGAGAGGGTAGTGGATTTTGGGAATTGTGCTACGTAGTTACTATCCCACAGCACTGAGGTTCTAGTGGGGGAAACCGGGGATTTTCGGATTTTTTCACCCGATCATTTTCATCAAATAAAACAAAAGATACTTACATGCCAAGCATTTTTCTCTTCCACTTGATGCAGTGTAGTGATCCTTGCATTTGCAAATTTTTTCAAGGGTGCAAAAGGCATTGTCTATGCATGAATCATCTCCTTTGCATGGTTCATCAATATCTGAAAAAAAACAAAAAGATGGTTAAAAGAACATTAACTACTGCAATGTCTAAAAATGCACACAGATATAGACATACACAGATATATACATACCTAGAACATTCCATTTGGAAAATTTTGAGTCAGCTCATAACATTAACTGGCATCATGTTATTGCCTCTTTAGGTAGAAAAAATATCAGCATTCACTCAAGGTGAGTGAGTGGAAGTAGGTTCTGACTTACTAGTAGTGACTAAAATTTTCTATGGTGCATTGACTAAATTTCGATTCTGTAAGCTTAAACACTTTCTCATATAGACACTACTTGACATGGCAAACGTTGTTTTGCCATATAAATTATGTATTTCTACTATCTGTAAAAAAATCAAGACAACCTAGTTTGAGGAGCTCTAATGTCCAAACGAAGCAATCAATTTCAATGCAACAGAAATCTAGGTTAGAGAATTCATCTTTATGTTGAATTAGATATGGAAGCAGCGTATTAGCATATGGAAGCTTTAGAGTCAGCTCATAACATTAACTGACATCATGTTATTGCCTCTGTAGGTAAAAAAAAATATCAGCATTCACTCAGAGCGAGTGAGTGGAAGTATGCACTGACTTATTAAAATTTCTTGTGGTGCATTGATTAAATTCAAATTCTATGAAGCTTAAACACTTTCTCATATAGACATTTCTCTTCCTTTCAAGTCAATGAGACAAAATTAGAATCCATCAAAATTAGGATATACCATTTGGATAAAAAAATGTTCTCAAACATGATAAAACTTGTTCCCTTAATATCTTACTATAAGTTGCCATAAAAACAGAAAAATCACACAAGGATTTTCATAAGGATAACACATTGACTCTATCACATCACATGAAAATTTAATTAGAAAATTTCTTATAATGCTAAAATATTCACATTAGTGAGTGCCTAAAAAATATCTGCCTTTTGGCATGTATGCTCATTTTAAAATAATTTTACTATCACTCTCTGAAAGAGTGAAGCTTTAATCTAAACGGCCAAATCAACCTCGATACGTAGAGACAAGTACGCTTGAATTAGACTTGTTTGAATCTTAGAGACTTAAAACCCTTTCCTGCCGGCACCTACAATTGGAAAACGTTTTCCGTGCTACGAGTAGCATGAGAATAATTTAAACCTCTCTTTACGGAGCTCTTTTTTTGGGGGGGAGTTAACCTGGTATTTTCATCCCTCAGTTTTTTGAACCAGCTCAATGGGGTGTCCATCCCTTACCCCGGCCACTGAACTACACCCTTTACCCCTATCACAGCATGAATCCACGGTCAACTTATCCCTTTAGCAGAGTTTTATTCAACAAATAATAGGGAACTTGCATACATTTCAGAAACAGTTGTGAGCTCCAAAATCATGTAGAAATACATGTTTGCGTATCACAGTGAAAAGGTTTTATTACTTTTTGATGTCGTTAGCGATATTTTATTCATTAAAGTTCAAGAGAATTTTCAAATACGAGTGGGACTCGAAAACGCCCGATGATTGGCTAGCGGCAAATTGACGTCATAGTTCAGTACGAGGAAGCGAAGGAAGCAGCATAGGCATTTGGACACAAGCGACGGCTTGGTTGTGAGGCATTTCTTAGTTCCAGTACAGTGAGTCCTCGTTTAACGTTCCTGAAAAATGTGACGATAAACGAAATGACGTTAATCGAAACATATATCCCATAAGAAACAATGTTCAAAGTGAATATCGGCTTCTATACGCGAAAAAAATTTAGCGTATCATATCTGGGGCATTTTTTACGATGGGAATTCGATATGGTGGTCGCCCGGGCAACATCGTCGCAATTAAAGGAACCAACCGATGTGCATCTGAAATGTTTTATAGTTCATAACTGTTGTAGATTTAAATTGCCGCCAAGGTGTGTTTTATTTTATGTATGTTTTTTGCATCTCGTTTGTTTATGAGTGTCAATTTTTTTTTTGTACTTCCGGTTCAAGGCTTGTGTAATGGCTGTCGTATTAATAAACGTGTTGTGACGCATGATGCGGATCCAAGTTTATCTCTCTTATTATGGCATTAAATGAAACATCCCAACAGGTTATGGGCCCAGAACGTTTCGAAATGCCTGGATACATTGAAACGTAGAGAGATACGGTTAGAAATAATTATATTGTTTTGTCTCGTGGTGCAGTTTTTTTTTAATCGGTGCGAGTGTTTCGGTTTGACTATGGCGGCGACTAATAGTTCGCGTTTAGCCACTTTGGTGGAGAAACTGAAAGAAAAGGACGATTATATGAACTGGAAGTTCAGCATGCAGCTCATTTTAATGAGAGAGAAGCTGTGGACTTACGCCACGACTCCGCTAACTACGGATGCTGACGCAACGGTGAAGGAAAAGGACACTGATGCTTGGTCCTTAATTTGCCTTCATGTGGATAAATCCCTCTATCCATACGTGCAAAATACCACAACGGCAAATGAAGCTTGGAAGTCTTTGGAAGATTTGTTCGAGGGAAAGACAAAGACGCGGTGGATGAACTTATGGGATGCTTTGCTGGATGCAAGGTTAACGAAGCATAACGGTAACGTTCAGGAGTACGTTACCTCCATCCTGGAGCTAACAAATAAGTTAGCAAGTATGGGGAAACCTGCAGATGACGGCTTGGTTGCACTAATCATGCTGAGGGGTTTACCGAAAGTGTGTTTGCCATACCGTATGGGGATTGAGGCGACAACGTCGGATAAGGATTTCACCACCAGCACCATCAAGGAGAAGCTCCTCAATGGCAGCCTGGATGAATATCTAAAGTTGGAGAATGCGGAGGAGGAGTCCGTGTTGTTCACCAGGAACCTGAAGGGCCAGCATTCATCCGGTAAGCCGCCGAAGGAAAGGGAATCGACGTCGAAGTCGTCGAATTACAAGAGGCCAGATAAAAAGAAGGTAAAGTGTTTTAAGTGCTGGCAGATGGGCCATTACAAGTCGGAATGTCCCATGAACGAGGCGAAAAAGGATTCATCCTTACTATGTGCTCTAGGTGTGTCCTCATTCAGTAAAGATGACTGGATTATAGATTCAGGTGCATCAGCTCACATGACCCCACACAAGGTTTTAATGCGTGATTATAAGCAGGGAGTTGAAGGGCACAGTGTGCGATGTGCTGATGACTCCACCCTGGTGAGCACAGGGAAAGGAAATGTGCTAGTGAAATTCTCTGACCAAGAGATCAAACCTATCAAAGATGTAACTCTAGTGCCTGGATTAGCCACCAACTTAATATCTGTTTCCCAGTTGGCAAAAAAGGGTTTTACAGTGGTGTTTGGTCATGATGGCTGCAAAATATATGACCAAGGGAACTGTAAAATTAAGGGTAAAGCTGATTTTTCCGGTACTTTGTCAGAGGGTATATTTAAGTTAGATGTCCAAGAGCCTGTACCAGTTGACATTGCATGTGCTGTTGGTGATATTTCAAAGGTTTTGTGGCACAGAAGGCTTGGGCATGTCCTCTCTGATTCAGCTCTGAATATTATTGTGAAGGAGCATGGTGTGGAATTAGAGTGTTGTGACTTAAAATTAAGTAATGATTGTATTCCTTGTTTGCTGGGTAAGCACCACAGATTCCCATTTCCTAAGGGTTCAGTCACTCGTGCTGATAATGTCTTAGATCTAGTGCACATGGATCTCTGTGGTCCAATGAGTGATATATCTGTGGGTGGGGCTAAGTACATGTTTGTTCTAGTTGATGATCATTCCAGAAAATTGTTTTGCTATTTTTTGAAGTCCAAAACTGAAACTTTTGATAGATTCTGTGAGTTTAAAACTTGGGCAGAGAATAGAACTGACCGAAAGTTAAAGGTCATAAGATCTGATAATGGTCGTGAGTTTGTAAATCATAAGTTTGAATCCTTTTTAAGGCAGCATGGAATAGAGCATCAGACTAGCACCCCATATACCCCTGAACAGAATGGTGTAGCAGAACGTGCTAATCGCACAATATGTGAAATGGCTAGATGCATGTTGTTTGATTCAGGCTTGCCTAAGAATTATTGGGCAGAGGCCTGTAACACTGCAGTCTACATTAAAAACCGTGTACCACATAGAGCCATTCAGGGTAAGACACCACAAGAGTTGTGGGGAGGAAAAATTTCATCTCTAAAACATTTGAGAGTTTTTGGGTGTCCCGCGTATGACCACGTTCCTGACCAGAAAAGAGGTAAGTGGGATGCTAAAGGGAAAGGATTAATTTTTGTTGGGTATTGTGAGTCAACAAAGGGTTACAGGTTGATTGATCCTAAGAATCCCTCAAAAGTGATCAAAGCCAGAAATGTTGTTTTCTTAGAAAACTTTGATAGACAAAATTTGTTGGATGAAAGTGTTCCCAGTAAGGTTGAGAAAAGTGGGGTGTACCATTTTTTATCTTTTTTCCCAAGTAATGAACCCAATTTGCCTGAAAATAATGTTGAATCAATTGGGAATAATGAAAGGATTGAAGGTCAAGATTGTGTCTTGGGTAGGGAATTGCATTCTGATATCCTAAGTGTAGAAGATGGTGATGGATCTTTTGAAGTTGGGGAATCAAATGTAGAAGGGGAAAGAAGGTACCCATTAAGAATTAGGACCCCTAAACAGTACCCTGACTTTGTAACCTCTCTTTTAGCATTGGGCAGTTCTGTAAGTAGTAAGGATCCCATATCAGTTGATGAGGCTTTGACTGGCCCGGAAAGGTCATTTTGGAAGAAAGCAATGAATGATGAAATGCAGTCCTTTGAGTTAAACAAAGTATGGGACTTGGTGACCTTACCGGCTGGGGCTAAAGTGGTGGGGAACAAGTGGGTTTTTAAGAGGAAGCCGTCCTCAGATGGCTCTACTCAATTCCGTGCCAGGTTAGTGGCCAAAGGGTATTCACAGTCCTACGGGGTGGATTTTCAGGAAACTTTTGCACCTGTTGTCCGCAGGTCTACTCTGAGAATGCTAATTGCCCTAGCTGCTAATCTGGACTTGACCATCAGTCACTTTGATGTAAAGGCAGCATTCCTTTATGGCAATTTAAACGAAACTGTTTATATGTGCCAGCCAGAGGGAATGGAGTCAGATAACCCTGAGAAAGTGTGCAAATTAAATAAGGCCATTTATGGCTTGAAGCAGTCAGCAAGAAGCTGGAATGAGAGAGTTACTGGTGTGTTACTTAATCTGGGATATGAGCAAACTGAAGGTGAAAGCTGTGTATTTATTAAATCATCAGTCAATTGTAATTTAATAATAGCTTTGTATGTAGATGACTTCTATGTGTTTCACAATAATGATGCATGTAAGGATGATCTTTTGTTTGAGCTTCAAAAGCAGTTTGAAGTTAAAGATCTTGGCCAGGCTACTGAGTGCCTGGGAATGAGACTTACCAGGGATCTAGGTAAGGGGACAATTGTATTAGATCAGAGTGGTTACATTGAAAGTGTTTTGGAGCGTTTCCACATGACTGATTGTTTCCCCTCAACCACTCCAATGGATAATAATTTGAAAGTTAGCCAACTTAAAGGAAAAACAGTGAAAGTGCCATACCAAGAGCTAATTGGTTCTCTTTTGTATTTAAGTTGTAACACCAGGCCTGATATATCATTTGCTGTAAGTGTCCTTAGTGGCTACAATAGTAATTATCAGGATGTGCACTGGAGTTTAGCAAAAAGGGTACTGAGGTACTTGAAGGGAACTATGAATATTGGACTTGTGTATAAAAAGGCCACAGATGTAAATTTAAATGGCTATGTTGATGCTGGTTTTGTGTTTGATGATAGTGATGGTTTATCGTATCGAGGGCAGGCATTCATGCTTGGGAAATGTTTGATCTCATGGGAAAGCAGAAAGTTGAAGAGTGTTGCCCTAAGTTCGACTGAGGCAGAATACCTGTCTTTGTCAGAGTCATGCACTGAGGCCCTCAGCCTGCAAAGTTTACTTGCAGCCTTCACAGGCAAGAAAAACGAGGTTGTGAATTTGCATAATGATAATCAAAGTGCGTTGAAGTTGTGCAAAAACCCAGTTTTTCATGGAAGAACAAAGCATATATCTGCTAAGGGTCACTTTATACGTCAATGTCACAGAAGAGGTGAAGTGAATGTGCGTTACTTGTCCACTAGTGAAATGCCAGCAGACATTTTGACTAAGCCATTAGGCAAGGTCAAGCATAGAAACTGTATGCAAGGACTATGCATGGCGCCAATTTATGGGGAGGTGTTGTAGATTTAAATTGCCGCCAAGGTGTGTTTTATTTTATGTATGTTTTTTGCATCTCGTTTGTTTATGAGTGTCAATTTTTTTTTTGTACTTCCGGTTCAAGGCTTGTGTAATGGCTGTCGTATTAATAAACGTGTTGTGACGCATGATGCGGATCCAAGTTTATCTCTCTTATTATGGCATTAAATGAAACATCCCAACAATAACAAAGTGAGACTTGCGTATAACATTGGCGAAAGCGCATACTCATGTGAAATGTGTATTCTTTTGGCAGTCCGGTAGAGAGTCTTACGGTGAACTTATTTCCACCTCGAAGCTGTCGATGATACTTTCAACTTAAAAATACCTTGCCTGGAGGGCGACAGGAAGCTCTGAGGAAGCCAGACTATTAATGTTTCAATTTAGTAGCGATAATATAGACGAACTTCCAACACAATCTACCATCTTGTAACTCAAAACCCCGAAACCACTTCCTATTCTGCAGAAAGAATCGGTCAATCGCATTTCGATTAATATAATAGATACAACGTCTTCAGGTGTTAATAAGTTACTTTTGTAATTAGAAGGCCTTCCTAAAGTAACATTAAAATTTGAATATTTTCCAAACAGAGTCTTTAATACATTTTGGGAGCTTTTCTCACGATATATCTGAAACCTACTCTAAAGGCGAGCTCATCGTCATTGCGATCGGTTGTCACTTAAAAATTCCGTATCGGAAATCCTAGAGGGATGACCTTCGACGATGACCATGATCACCTGCACTCTCACTATCACTGGAACCCGTGGTGAAAATATCATCCCAATCCAATTTCTATTTGGTTTTAACTGGGGAAAGAGCAACATAGAACTGCACATTCTTTGGACAACTTTGGGTTTGACTTTCCCTCAAACATCCCATTTCCCCTGTGGTGCACATCAGTCCTATCTTTATACGATAGCCTAACAACCTTTAAATGGATCCTTGGTTATTCCTGACAACCAACTAAATGGAAATTGCTGATCCACACGTCTTCCTCTATCTCCACAGTTTCCAAATCAAGGGCCGCGGAACTTTCCTCATTGTGACTCAACTTTTTCTGAAAAGCAAGCCGGCGTAGAATAAAATCAAAGAATGCTGCGATTCATTTTTTGTGACCACCTCTGGATTCCATTCTTTTTCCATCTACAACTTCCTTTATCTTTGGGACAAGACGATGTTTAAATATTTTCATTAATTTATAACAAAATATAAGTTCTAAAAATACCCAAAAGCCATTTTATTAATCCGCACTGACGAGTGTAAATTAATGTGGAAGATGAATGCTGTAGACGTAGTAGTTTTCCTTAGGTTGAGTTGCAAAGTTCATGAAGTTGACAAAACGGCTAATTTTTCGGTGCGCGGAGTCATTTATATTGCACTGGCCGTGTCTATACATTTTTCAATTTTTTTGTAATAAAATAAATCAGAATTTAGGATAAAATTTCCTTTAAAATGACATATAGTTCATTATTATAGCACGCAGTGAAGCCAGGGTATAAATTTGCAAAGTACTGCGGCACATCATTTTGACGCCGACAGTAGAAGACAACGCTGTCTTCTTGGCTGGCACTCGAATGCATGAGGATCAACGTTGGTCTATATTTTCATATTTCCTCCCTTGATTTTAAACGTCATGGAATTTTCTATGTCCTTCCGTAACTGAAATTGAACAAGTGCCATAAATAATTTGAGTCCATCATAACCATCGAGAAACACCTATCTCGATTTTTGTTGTGAAGTTGAGTTTTTATTCTACGGCGGCCGAATTATCGAAAAATCTCAGTTTCAAGTTATTCAGTCAATGAAATATGGATATATTATTAATATTAAAGTTATCTTCGCTCACATAGCACACGGGTTTATCATTCCGTTAATTATACTCTTATTTTTCCGTAACGCTCATCCCGACAGACGGCATGCATCGAGGCTTTTCTTCTAATTTCCTTCGTGGGAATGCAGACGAAAATTTTTCTGGGGTGTTATTGCATAGAGGAACAATGCACCACTTGTAATTTTTCCTTACTTCACCCATGTTCTCCTTTAAACGCAACGTAGCTCTTCCAAACCTGCAGTTTGGGCTTGGATCTTGGACTCCTACTGAACTATGACGTCACGGCCAAAGATTAGTGGGGGCGGTATTTTTTAGCCCGCGAAACTCGGGAGACTTTTGGGAGTCATTTCCTAGTGTATAAACTGAATTTTAAGCGGAAAAAAGTATATTGCGGTACTAAGTATTTACTGTAGTATATCAGCATACTGTTTATAAAAAGTATGCAATTTCCCTATTGTATTTGATTTCCAATAATGTACTCTCCTAAAACAATTACTAACATTTTTTTAAGCATAGAGGAATTTTAAACGGATTTCTAGTGTTAATAACGACAAAGTTAGTATATAAAAGGTTTAAGGCTATAAGTCCAGAAGTCCATTCTTTTAAACACTTAAATTGTTTAAAAATTGCTTATGCATAGAAAAAAATGGAGAATTCATTTCAAAGAGCAAAAAAATTGTAGTGTGCAATAAAATATATTAATGAAAAAACGCTTACACTGGACGCCATGAATGTAAGAGAAAAATATTAATGTTTATATGTATATTTGAAAATATCCATTTGAGTTAACAAAATAAGTTGTTTTCTTGAAATGGCAAGTTAGAAATTTCAAAAATTATAAAAATTTGAATAAACTGAGACATAGTACTCGATAAAAAAGTAATAAACAAATTTACATTTAACATTAATATAATGAGGAAATCAATCCATTGCTTACATATTTGCTGTCTGATGCAGTTTTACCTTAAAAATAAATGACTTATTATAGCTCAAGGAGAGTTTGGTGGAGAAATGAAGGTGCTTTCCGAGACGGCACAGGAAGTTTTCGCACCTGAATACGAGGGTGGACCATCAAGATACAAAAATCGCGCTTAGGAAGTTACTAAAAAGGTTTTGTTTCTTTATTTCCTTTAATGACGAAAAAAGATGCAAGAGGACTGGCAAATTCATATGCATCGATAAAATTGTATCTCATCGATAAAACTGTATTCGGTCTGGGACTATTTTCTTTCGCGGGTGGTGCCATCGTGCCATATCCTCCTAGAAAGATCACATGCCTGCACAAGCCGTTGGAGATCGCATCGTTTACGTCACGTCTCACCACATTTCAGGGATTTTTGTGGTTAAGTTTGTGAAAAATAGAGTGTCTGGTAATGGTGAAGTTTCCCTTATTCTTTAATTTCATTCACTGGGCTTCAGAAACGTGTTTGTGAGATATTTTTGTTAAAAGTGCCTTTCGGTGCCTTTCGTGTGTGTATTGTCGGGATGTAATGGAAACTCCGGGACATGGTTCAAGTTTTTAGCTTTCCAAAAGATCCTGAGTTGAAGAAGAAGTGCATTTGGGCGTAAGAAGAAAACATTTCACCCCTACGAAAAACTGTGAGGTATGTACTCCCATACAAAAAAATCTGTGCTGTAACTGCACTAAATCTGCACTGTAACTGGACTAAACTCTGTGTTTAGCACAGTCACAGTACACTTTTCTGTACTAGACTGCACTATGGCAGCTAGAATTTGAGAAGAACTGTACTGTAACAGTGCTGGATCACTGTGCTTCAACTGTGCTAGAGCTCAGACTGCACTGTGACTGGGCTGGGTAACATGACTGGAGCTGTACTATGGCTCAAACTGGACTGTGACTAGGCTGGGTAACTGGACTGGAACTGTACTATAGCTCAAACTGGACTGTGACAGGGCTAGAAAACACCCTAGTAGAAAAAAGTGTGTTCATTCAGTGTTCTTTTTATGTTCATTTAATGTTCAAATTGTGTTCCTTCTATGTTCACCGAATGTTCACTTTATGTTCTTTTTATGTGTTTTGTGACAGAAAGAACATAAAAAGAACACAAAATGAACACTCGTCTGTGAACATAAAAAGAACATAATTTGAACACAAAATGAACACTTTTTTGAACATCAAAAGAACACAAAATGAACATAAAAAGAACATTTTGTTGAACAACAAAGAAAAAGCTTTCACGGAAGTCCCATCATTACCATGAACACTTTCACATCTTTGTGAATCCAGATGTCAGTGTTTCGATAAGTTTCATTTCATTTCCAGCTTTTTTTATTAGAAAGAAACTTATTTGCAAAAGGCAAATGCTCAGGCCTTATCCCTGTTTAGTATGCAATAAAGTACATATTGAGAGTGTTTTCAGGTGTTCCTTGATTGCATTCTCGGATCGTTCAATGTCCATTTTTTTATGATATGCCTTCATTTTGGAATAATTTTCCCGGAAATTCATTATTTTAAATTTCTAGAAATATTATGGAAAACTGCTAAAAAATACAGTTTTGTGGATTTCAAGATGGCGAAATTCAAACTCATTTTTGGTAGACAAAATCTCCAAAATCATCTGTATTACTTGTTTTATGTAAAGCTACTTGTCATGACACATGAACTGCAGTTATCCACAATCACCTCCAAGGAATGAGAATTTTTATACTGGTTCATTTTAAAGAACAACAAAGAAAAATGTTCATTTTGTGTTCAACATAGTGAACATAAAATGAACATATTAAAAAATGTTCAATTTATGTTCACCATGGTGAACATAAAATGAACACAAAGTGAACATAAAATGAACTCTTAAAAAAATGTTCATATTGTGTTCACCATGGTGAACAGAAAATGAACTCAAAGGGAACTCAAAATGAACATAAAGAAAAATGTTCATTTTGTGTTCAACATAGTGAACATAAAATGAACATATAAAAAAATTTTCAATTTGTGTTCACCATGGTGAACATAAAATGAACACAAAGTGAACATAAAATGAACGCATAAAAAAATGTTCATATTGTGTTCACCATGGTGAACATAAAATGAACTCAAAGGGAACACAAAATGAACATAAAGAAAAATGTTCATTTTGTGTTCACTGCAAGATGAACATAAAAAGAACATAAATTGAACATCAAAAGAACACACCAGGAAATTGGTGAACATAAAAGAACACCAAAAGAACATCAAAAGAACACTTGAACACTGAATGAACATATAAAGAACACCAAAAGAACACAATTTTTTCTACTAGGGCATGACTGGAAGTGTACTGTGGCTAAAAGTGGACTGTGACTGGGCTGGGTGACGTGACTGGAACTATACTATGGCTCAAACAGCACTGTGACAGGGCTGGACTTAAACTAGTCATTGACGGGAGAAAGTATTTCCTATATTATTTCATATTACGATCAACTATCATTTCCATGAGAATATGAATGCGTAAATTATATAAAAATTTATGTTGGCATTACCGCGACAATGCATAGCTCCAGCTTGCTTATTATTTTGGTAAAGTATGGTCAAAAGAACAACTTCCGCCGATACTCTGCCATCTTTGATAGACAGCACTGGTGTTGAACCGGTTGTAACATTACTTGTTTACGTGCTCTGAATTCTACGCTGTACGATGGATGCGTCGATGTAAGATCGACGCTAAGATCGTGAAGAAGTGAACTTTACTTCAATTACATCAAAATTAGCTACTTAGCCGGGAATTTTTCTTGCGGGTGAAGTGATATCGTCGATTTTGCTGAAATCCGTGTGGTTCGCGATGAATCAACTTTCCACGATTGATTCCGACGACTCGCAATCTACTCCTTGCGAAGCACGAGAGACTTGAAAAAAGACATATCTTTATTTATACTCTGCTGCTGGGGGTAAGTACTCAACTTCTCTAAAATTAAATTCAGACAAACTTAAACAGTCAAATTTTGACGTAACACTTTATTAGATATCAGCATGTAATGTGTTTTCCTTTAATTTCAGGAAGGAAGCCAAAGAGGCAAATGAATTGAGCGGCCATGCCTTAAAAAGACTTTCATTTTTATGTTATAATCATGAGTATATTTGTATTTAATAAATTTCTTTTATTTTCATATCTTATTGTCATTTATTGTGCTCCACGGCGTTAGTACTGAAACTTCATCAACAAAAACTATCGAGGTGGGCATATTTGTGGCAACTAGACAAATAGCACTGAAGTAAATTTTGATGGTTTTTATGTTGAGTGCCCGTTGATGTGCAGAATAGGATTTGTCAATTTTTCTCATAGAACCTAAGTGCTTCGATAGCAATATTTTTAGTGCCATAAACTTTGTTCATATTAAGGAAATGGAACGTAACAAATTCAGTGAGTGACTGTTAGGAATATGGTTTATCTTTCCTTAGACTAGTCAACATTCGAATGAGTGTAGTCGTTTTGGCCACTGTTATCTCTTTGCGGTTTTCTGATTGGATCAGGCAACCAATCTTCAAACACCTAAAAAGGGAACAACTATATATCTCTGCTAATTGGCCTATCTTGATTTAATTCTGCTTCTTGTTTTCAATAAGATATTCAGGGAATGCAATAGCCACATCAAGACTGTCAATTATTGATTCATGGAAAGAGTATTACAGTAAAAACTGTGCTATGGCAGCTGCACTGTGGCTGTGCTATGGCAACTGCACTATGACTGTGCTAAGGCAACTGTACTGCGACTGTGCTATGACAACTCCACTGTGACTGTGCTATGACAACTCCACTGTGACTGTGCTATGGCAACTGCACTCTGACCGTGCTATAACCGTACTGTGATGTTTCAATTCAAGTGCAGTTTAAGTAGAGTCACAGTACAGCCCTTTTAGCACAGTTACAGTGCAGCTTTAGTACAGCCACAGCACAGATTTTTTTGTATGGGCTCTTTCTCGCTGTAATTATTTGGATGTAATTTTAAGTTAGAAGTGGCTTCGGGATGTTGATGCATCAACATGTTGATGCATCAACATCCCGAACTATTCAGTACTAAAAATGGTGATTCAAAATATTGTAGCAGCAATTCTTTTGAAAATTCTTGCATTTTAGTTGTCTTTTTTGTATTAATTCATTCGGTAAACGTGTGGTTAAAGGAGAAACTAGGAATAAGCTGCCAAGTTTATAGGATCGAATATTGCTTCTTAGCTTGCCCTATGGTGTATTACACGTCGGCTTTCATCATTTCAAATTATCTTATGCTATAGTTAAAAACAATAAAAATATCAGGCATACAAATAATTACTATATTTACGAGCATAGTAATTTGATTTCTCATGCAGAAATACCAAAAATTGGAAATGATTTGACCTAATAAGTTACATGGTATTTTATTATTTATTAATTTTAGGTGTGTGAGCTTCACATCGCACCTTGTGATATCAGAAAATAATCTGTGGCCTTGGACGAGAAGACGAGGAGAAAATTCTTGCTGAATTGAAGGTGCCCAGATTGGAGGAAGGTACCATTGCTTCACTGTTACCTGTCGCCAAGAAGACAGACATAGTGGCAGAAGTGACATATTTGTGGATGTGGATTTGATTTGTGCAAGTTGATGCTGTGATAGTGGACGTTCATTGGAGAAAGTATAATTGAAGATAGTTTTTATGTATCGACCAGTCCTCTTTTAAATAATTTTCTATTCGAAAGAGAATAAGAGTAATTGTTTCGCTAAATTAGATGTGGGATAGAAGAGAAAATTGGAAATATTATTGTGGTTGACAATAGAAAATACATAATATATGTATTGTATTTCTGTGGGTTTTTTCTTTCCTGCCTCTTTAAAATTTCTTGTGGTGGTGACTTCATGCAAAGTAAGTATAAAATCGGAGGTGTGATCTAAGAGATACCATGTTTTATTTTACAAGTGTTTATGCTGGTGATTTGGCAGGACTTTCATATTTTTAATAGGTTGATGCATTTACTGCAGTGACCTAGAGACTTTTACTCATCCCAAATAATTTTTCAAATACTTTAGCGCCTGATATGGGTAAGTTTTAGTAGCTGAGACTGAACTATACGTTAATTTTTGCTTGCATTTTGATGAATTCGATCATACTAATAGCAGATGTGTCAGCAATCCTGTTTCATCGGCAATTTTTATTTAAAAATTTTATTTCGTCAGGCTTTAGGGTAAGCTTTTTAATGCGCGTGGGCTATGTGATGTCTTATTTAGTGTCAAAATTAATAAGAATTTACTCTTATTAACATCTCAAGGTTTCCAAGTAAGTACGAGCCACTTAAGAATGCTGGATGCTGGGGATGCGTGAATTAGCCTTGAGAATCTCATTTTTCGCAGTTATTTAAGTGGCCGAATAAGTTTTGTAAGTTCTCAATAGGTAAATAATACTGTATCATGAATTCTAAATACCATGATATAGTATTATTTACCTGTTAAGAACTTACAATTCATAATGATTCGTATTAAGGTTCTCGCTACGGTCGGTAGCTATCGATTGTGTTGCGTTCGATACATTTTTCGATCATGCGAGTTACGATATATCTAATTTTCGACCTAATCGATTGAGAGTAGCCTGAGTGCTGTGTTCCTGCGCGCTTCGTATCCTATCGTACGTGCTTCGCAGCGGACATTCACATGCTGCGTACGCGCTTCGTCAACAGGCCGCGAATGGAAATTATCCATTGACGAAAAGCGACGGAGCGGCACAGTATCCCCATAGTCAATGGGTACTATGTACATACGAATTAGATACGGATGGTTCTGTGCCATCTGGGTTATGTTATCAACGCACGTCTTTCGGTGAAAATGCAAATATTTTATGGCCTCAAAAGGCATTTTTTCCCACGAAATGGCCTCCCTGCAGATATTTTTGTTTCAAGGGAATTTTATCCCATTCAGAAATTTTCATCAAGTTATGAGTTAAAGAACCAAATTTCGTTTCTTTGAAATGAATATTTTTGGGAATGATTCCACAAAGTACTTCTGAATCGAATACCTACATGCTGTGCACTGTGCGCCACCTTCAGCACCATGGAATCCAGCTGGACATATGCATTCTCCTTTGCCTTTTTCAAGGCTGCACTTAGCATTTCTCACAAATTCACACCCCAACCCATTGAAGCAATGGCTGCCAATAAGTGCATTGCCTGTAAAAGAGGAAGAAATTTATATTAGATGATGAAATACGAGCTACAGAGGTACAACAGGGGATATGATGTACACATTAATACGGTAAGTACAATACGAGCATTCATCAAATTAAGATTCATGTTCCATGTTAGTAACAGTGTAAACGTTTTTGAAGAGTCAACTTGAAATTATGAAAGTGAACCTGTTTATTTTAGTTGCTATGTAATGTCAAAGATATAAATTTGTTGATTTAATCTTGCTATTAACAAAAAAAATGGAACACTGAATCAATCGGTCAAAACTTTGAATCTCTTTGTCGGGTAGGCTAATGGATTTTACATTTTTGTAGGTCCCACCGAGATTCAGTTTGCAGAGCATTGTTTCGTGATAAGTACCCCAGTGAGAAATGGTTCATCGAATCTACGTCGAATCTTCGTCGATTCGACGACTATAGATCGATATGTGGTGGACGTCGATTTTATTTGTTCAATCGACGATTTTTCGACGTGTTATTCTCATTGGTCAGCGGGGCCAGCGTGTTGATTGGCTGAGTGATGTTGTGACAAAGTCTTAAATTTAACTGTGAGACTCTATTAAAACATATTGTTGTATCCAGGGTGGTAGCCCTGTCCCAAGGATAAGACATGTGAGGACGGGGCACGCCCGGCAGTTGTTGGCGGGACTACGCCATGCGTTGTATCGTGCATAGCCCAGAATTAAAAGTTTATTTCCTAATGGACTCTTGTGTTTTCCTGCAATAGAACAATTTGGCGACGAGGACGGGATATTTGGAGTCCGATACTGTCGTGGGTTATGTGTCGTGTGGTTGAGGCTTTACGTGAGTTTCGGGAAAAAAAAAACTGATCGGTCGACCGCGCCTGTGGTACGTGCCATTCTGTATCTTCACGGACCTATTGCCTAAATATGAGTATAGGAGTTTTTGATCAAAGTGTCGAGAGCATCTCGACCTACCTTCTGCGCCTAAACAGCTATATGAGGACATTACGTCCTCCTGTTGAGGATCTCGGCAAGAAGGATTTCTTAATTGGTCACATAGGAGGGGCAGCATTGGAGAAGCTAGCTGTGAATCTTCACCCTCTCACACCGGACCAGCTGACTTACGAACAATTAGTGGAGGAGCTTAAGACCATATTTACACCGGTGCGCTTCTTTCGTGCTGAGAGGCTGATCTTTCAACGTCGTGTTCGAGAACCCAATGAAAGTTTTTCGGAGTATGCCCTGGCGTTAAAGAAGTTGGCTGCCACCTGTGATTTTGGGAACAGTATGGAAGATAGATTAATTGACCAATTTCTGTATGGTCTTAATAGTGAAGAAATAACCACTAAATTGGCTGGCGAAAATGTTCCTTTTAAGAGATTCGTGGCCAAAGCGTGCTATATGGAAGGATCTGCGGAATACGCCAAAAGCACTGGGGATAGTCCTGCCTCAGTTTCGGTAATTAATAAGAGATCTCAACCTCACTGTAAGCCATTATCACCAAAGAACATTGTGAAATGTTTTAATTGTGGAGGGCCTCACTATGCTAACTCATGTGACAAGCCTTTGAAGTGTACTCATTGTGGCAAGGACGGGCATTCAGTGAAATTCTGCCGTCAAAAGAGTAAAGATAAGTTCAAAATGAAAAAGATGGTAAAATCCGTGCTAGAACAGACACCAGAGGAATCTAGTGACGAAGACTGCCACAGGTATGTGGGGTTGTTGCAGTTGCATCAAGTGCAGGGAACCCAACGAAATCGGCGCACGTTGACTGTTCAGATTAATGGTGCACCTGTAACTATGCAAATAGATTCGGCCGCAGATGCATCCTGTGTAGGAGAAGATATTTATAAGAAACATTTAAGCCACTTGAAGTTGACGCCCACCTCTAGGTTATACAATTGTTCCAGTGCCCCCTTATCATTACTCGGCGAATGTCAGGTTAATGTTATGTTTGAAGGAATTGAATATGTGTTACCTCTGGTTGTGCACAAAGGGAAGTTTCATTGCTTGATGGGTCTTCCGTGGCTAGAAGTGCTTCCTATAAATTGGTACAGTCTTTTTCCAAAGAAAGCTGTAAATGTGGTTGCCAATGGTAAAACTGTGTTAGAGGATCTTAAGAAAGAGTTCCCTTCTGTATTCTCTGGAAAGCCTGGGCTAATCAAGGGTTATGTCGCCCAGATTGTATTGAAACCAGATTCTGTACCAGTTTTTGTATCTCATAGACAAGTGCCTATTCCATTGCGAGACAAGGTAAGAAAAGAGTTGAAAAAAATGGTTGAACAAGGGATTTTGGAGCCCACGACCAACACACAGTGGGGTACTCCAATTGTAGTGGTCCCGAAATCCAATGGCGAGGTGAGAATCTGTGGGGATTACAGTTGTTCAGTAAACCGTTGTCTGAGTATGGATCATTACCCACTACCACTGATAGACGATTTGTCTTTACTAAAAGGTGAGTGTTTCTGTAAAATTGATCTTTCTCAGGCATATCTACAGTTAGCCGTTGGTAAAGAATCACAATCTATATTAACTTTGAGCACCCATGTAGGTTGTTTTAAAGTAAAGAGAATGCTGTATGGGATAGCTTCTGCGCCCGCTATTTTCCAGCAAACCGTTGAAAAAATCTTACAGGGTATTCCTAACTTATTTGTGTATCTTGATGATATTCTTATTTATGCTGAAAATTGGTGTGACTGTTCCTCTGTTTTAAAACAGGTATTAGGGCGATTGGCCCAACATAACATTGTCATTAACGTACCTAAGTGTGAATTTTTTGTTAACAGAGTCATATTTTTAGGTCATGTGCTAGATTCTCATGGGTTACATGTTGAAGAATCTAAGGTTAAGGCTATTGTGAATATGGGTGCGCCTTCAAATGTGTCTGAGTTGAGTAGTTTCCTAGGAGCTGTCAAATTCTATTATAAATTCCTCCCAGATGCATCTACTTTTATGGAACCCTTAAATAAACTATTGAAGAAAGATTTCCCTTGGTCTTGGGGTAAAGAACAAAAGGAAGCCTTTGCAAAATGTAAGACAGCCCTTAGTAGTAGCCAGGTACTTATTCCTTATTCCCTTAAGTTACCTATTAGACTAACTTGTGATGCCTCTCAAGTTGGGGCTGGGGCAGTTCTATCTCACATTCTCCCTTCAGGGGAAGAGCGCCCAGTGGGCTTTGCCTCAAAAACTTTTACCTCCACCGAACGCAATTATGCTCAAGTGGAGAGAGA
The DNA here is from genome assembly GCF_921293095.1 of Ischnura elegans. NCBI lineage: Eukaryota > Metazoa > Arthropoda > Insecta > Odonata > Coenagrionidae > Ischnura > Ischnura elegans. The sequence continues at coordinate 18,128,083 of NC_060253.1, read as the reverse complement.
GGCTGCAGCAGTAATTTTTGGTGTCACCCATTTTAACAAATTTCTTTGGGGGAGAGAATTTGAACTGGTTACTGACCACAGTTCTCTCACAATAATTTTTGGGTCAAAGACTGGTGTCAAGCCCCTCGCTGCTGCACGTCTTCAGCGTTGGGCAGTATTACTGCATGGCTACAGATTTAAGATTGTGTATAAAAAAGGGATAAATATCCCTCATGCTGATGTTTTAAGCAGACTTCCATTGGCAGATGATACACCAGTGGAGTCTCCTGAAAATGTAATATGTTTAGTTAAGACATTAGGTGTACCTTTGAATGCCCAGTTGATTGTGCTAGCCACAGAAAAAGATCCTGATTTATTAAAAGTACGGATGTACATCCAGCATGGCTGGCCCTCTAAATGTGATGATCTGCGGTTACAACCTTACTTTAAGAGACAGTTAGAACTCTCTATTAATAACCAGTGTGTCACCTATGGTTCGAAAGTTTGTATCCCAAAAGCTCTACAACGTGATGTCTTAAATTTGTTGCATGATCAACACCCAGGAATGAGTAAAATGAAAGCACTTGCTCGTGGTTATGTCTATTGGCCCACTCTTGACCAGGACATTGAAATTATGGTAGCTTCTTGTGAGCCATGTCAACAGGTCCAAAACTCACTTCCTCAAATACCATTTTCTCCTTGGGCATGGCCAAAATCTAAGTGGGAGAGAGTTCATGCCGACTTTTGTTATGTAGAAAATAAGACATTGCTTATTGTGGTAGATGCTTATTCTAAGTGGCCGATTGTTGCAATTATGAAGGAAACAAGTTCTTCTGCAGTAATTGAAAAACTTGAGTCCATGACAGCTGCATATGGGTTGTTTAAAGTGTTTGTCTCCGATAATGGCCCACCTTTTCAGTCCCAAGAAATTAGTGAGTTTCTTGCTAGTATGGGTGCCAAACATCTGTTTTCTCCCCCATACTTACCAAGAGCAAATGGTCAGGCAGAGAAAACTGTGCAGCATGTAAAACAGGCTCTAAAGAAATCGGTGCTTGATAAATCATGTGAAGTATTGTCCTTGCAGCGTAGGATTAACAAATTCCTAATGGCTTATCGTACGACGCCACACACTGTAACTAAGATAGAACCTGCAGAGTTATTCCTGGGGAGGAAGCTTAGAACAAAGTTGTCCCTATTAAATCCAATGAGCATTGTGGAAGACCGGGTGACTTCCTGTAATGAGAAGGTGGCCTCCAAACATAACACTAAATTACCGGAATTGAAAGAGGGTGATACGGTGTGGACACAGGGTGTTAAACACAATGTAAAACAATGGAAACCTGCGACAATAGTAAAGCAAGTGAGTGCCAAGTCCTTTGATGTCTTGTGTGATGGGAAACTAAAAAAAAATGTCTCCCTTCAATTCCTTCGTCCAAGAATTGTGTCCTGTGAAGATAAGAGAAATGAGTTTACCCCACCTGCTAATGTCAATACCGAGGAGGTTGCTAAAATCCCACTTCCCCAAAATGATATTTCCGAGTCAGACAGTCCAGGATCTGCTACCCATGAGAATACTCATGAACCCTTGCCTAGAAGCCCTGTATTGGCTAAGCCTTGTTCTACTCCCTTGAGTCGCCCATCACGAAAAAGGCAGCCACCAAAATATTTGAATGATTTTCTTATGTAATGTATCTTATGTTTTCATGTATTTAATTTTCATGTTTGTAAAGGGTTATTTTAGTGGAGGGGAGTTGTTGTATCCAGGGTGGTAGCCCTGTCCCAAGGATAAGACATGTGAGGACGGGGCACGCCCGGCAGTTGTTGGCGGGACTACGCCATGCGTTGTATCGTGCATAGCCCAGAATTAAAAGTTTATTTCCTAATGGACTCTTGTGTTTTCCTGCAATAGAACACATATGTTACACAAATCATAAAGCTAAAATTAAATAATTATTTTATTAATTCATACACATTAGTCTTAGGGTGCGATTCATAGACGACACTGAAATTGCTCACTTAACAAAGTCTCTCTTTACGGTAAAGTGAGACTTTAGCTAAAGTTCGATGCAGAGTCGTTTCAAGGATCTCACTTTATAAAGTGGCACTTTAGCTCCTAAAGTCTCGATCATGCATAGAAATTTTGAGTGTTGGCAATGAACGCTGCGAAAAAGTGAAGAAAAAGATGACACACGATTTTAAATGCGTACTTGTTTACAATTGTTTCTAGCGAGTTTTCGTGTTGTATTTTGCTAAGATTTTATTAAGCTGCATTTTCTCGTTTTCTCATATTATGTGCGAATGTAAATGAATACTGCATCATTGAAAGCTTTTCCCCACTACCTTTTTTGCACGTTAATGACTGAGTTAGCTGAATAAAAGCTCACTTTTAATTAGCTTCGTGCATTGGTAATGCCCTTCGATGTTTCCAGCGATGTAAATACATCAAAACCAATGAATGAATGGCCACACAATGAAACATTTTGAATGTGAGAATGGATTTATATCAATAAATATCTCTTTGTCTGCTTCAAATGATGCCTCGACATATGTGAATACCTAACCCGAGTATCCATTCACGAATTTTGTAGTAAAAAATGTCAATGAAGTCTGTGATGCTGTGTAAATGAAATTTCATAACAATCCTACATCCTCGAGAAAACATTGCTTTGCTGCAGATAATATGATTATGAAGGAAAGTATGTTTTAATTTTTTTGCTGCCTTTCATGACGAGATCTTATATCATCATTATAAACATTCAAATGCATAGTCGAAAAAGGAAACAGAAACTCGACTCAATTATATAGTTTCAAAATCACAGAAACATGTTAAACGTGATATGGAGGCATACGGCAAGAGTACATTAAGCTAAATTTGAATAAAAACGCTTAAAATGCAATGCAAGGTATAGAAGCTAGCATTTGGCTGACCAAACGACATGAAAATCAAGTCTTCGCGTACGAAGGCTATTGACGCAAATGTAAACAGAATTTTGCTATCATATTCAAGTATCTGGAAATCATGGAACATAAACGCATAAATAACAGAAGTACTTAAAAATTAGCTTGTGTACAAATGTAACATAAATTATGCCAATATGTCCAACCACTTACTGTGTTGTAATTATCACACGACCGACAGAGTTTACCCAGACGGCACAGGAAGTTTTCGTACCTAAATACGAGGGTGGACAATCAAGATACAAAAATCGCGCTTAGGAAGTTACTTAGAAGGTTTTGTTTCTTTATTTCCTTTAATGACGAATAAAGATGCAAGAGGACTGGCAAATTCATATGCATCGATAAAATTGTATCTCATCGATAAAACTGTATTCGGTCTGGGACTATTTTCTTACGCGGGTGGTGCCATCTGGTGCCATCGTGCCATATCCTCCTAGAAAGATCACATGTCTTCACAAGCTAGCACAAGGCGTTGGAGATCGCGTCGTTTACGTAACGTCTTACCACATTTCAGGGATTTTTGTGGTTAAGATTGTGAAAAATAGAGTGTCTGGTAATAGTGAAGTTTCCCTTATTCTTTAATTTCATTCACTGGGCTTCAGAAACGTGTTTGTGAGATATTTTTGTTAAAAATGCCTTTCGTGTGTTTATTGTCGGGATGACGTAATGGAAACTCCGGGACATGGTTCAAGGTTTTAGCTTTCCAAAAGATCCTGAGTTGAAGAAGAAGTGCATTTGGGCGATAAGAAGAAAACATTTCACCCCTACGAAAAGCTGTGAGGTATGTACTCTTTCTCGCTGTAATTATTTGGATGTAATTTTAAGTTAGAAGTGGCTTCGGGATGTTGATGCATCAACATCCCGAACTATTCAGTACTGAAGTACTATAGTACTATTCAGTACTAAAAATGGTGATTCAAAATATTGTAGCAGCAATTCTTTTGAAAATTCTTGCATTTTAGTTGTCTTTTTTGCATTAATTCATTCGGTAAACGTGTGGTTAAAGGAGAAACTAAAGGAATAAGCTGCCAAGTTTATAGGTTCGAATATTGCTTCTTAGCTTGCCCTATGGTGTATTACACGTCGGCTTTCATCATTTCAAATTATCTTATGCTATAGTTTAAAACAATAAAAATATCAGGCATAAAAATATTTACTATATTTACGAGCCTAGTAATTTGATTTCTCATGCAGAAATACCAAAAATTGGAAATGATTTGACCTAATAAGTTACATGGTATTTTATTATTTATTAATTTTAGGTGTCTGAGCTTCACATCGCACCTTGTGATATCAGAAAATAATCTGTGGCCTTGGACGAGAAGACGAGGAGAAAATTCTTGCTGAATTGGAGGTGCCCAGATTGGAGGAAGGTACCATTGCTTCACTGTTACCTGTCGCCAAGAAGACAGACATAGTGGCAGAAGTGACATATTTGTGGATGTGGATTTGATTTGTGCAAGTTGGTGCAGTGATAGTGGACGTTCATCGGAGAAAGTATTGACGATAGTTTGTATGTATCGACCAGTCCTCTTTTAAATAATTTTCTATTCGAAAGAGAATAAGAGTAATTGTTTCGCTAAATTAGATGTGGGATAGAAGAGAAAATTGGAAATATTATTGTGGTTGACAATAGAAAATACATAATATATGTATTGTATTTCTGTGGGTTTTTTCTTTCCTGCCTCTTTAAAATTTCTTGCGGTGGTGACTTCATGCAAAGTAAGTATAAAATCGGAGGTGTGATCTAAGAGATAACATGTTTTATTTTACAAGTGTTTATGCTGGTGATTTGGCAGGACTTTCATATTTTTAATAGGGTGATGCATTTACTGCAGTGACCTAGGGACTTTTACTCATCCCAAATAATTTTTCAAATACTTTAGCGCCTGATATGGGTAAGTTTTAGTAGCTGAGACTGAACTATACGTTAATTTTTGCTTGCATTTTGATGAATTCGATCATACTAATAGCAGATGTGTCAGCAATCCTGTTTCATCGGCAATTTTTATTTAAAAATTTTATTTCGTCAGGCTTTAGGGTAAGCTTTTTAATGCTCGTGGGCTATGTGATGTCTTATTTAGTGTCAAAATTAATAAGAATTTACTCTCATTAACATCTCAAGGTTTCCAAGTAAGTACGAGCCACTTAACAATGCTGGATGCTGGGGGTGCGTGAATTAGCCATGAGAATCTCATTTTTCGCATAGTTATTTAAGTGGCCGAGTAAGTTTTGTAAGTTCTCAATGGGTAAATAATACTATATCATGAATTCTAATTACCATGAAAAACTCACAACCGACAAAACTTTGTCGGTCGTGAGTCTTTCATGGTAATTAGAATTCATGATATGGTGTTATTTACCTATTGAGAACTTACAATTCATAATGATTCGTATCAAGGTTCTCGCTACGGTCGGTAGCTATCGATTGTGTTGCGTTCGATACATTTTTCGATCGTGCGAGTTACGATATATCTAATGTCGACCTAATCGATTGAGATTAGCCTGAGTGCCGTGTTCCTGCGCGCTTCGTATCCAATCGTACGTGCTTAGTAGCGGACATTCACATGCTGCGTACGCGCTTCGTCGACAGGCCGCGAACGGAAATTATCCATTGACGAAAAGCGACGAAGCGGCATAGTATCCCCTTAGTCAATGGGTACTATGTACATACGAATTAGATACGGAGGGTTCTGTGCCGTCTGGGTAACTTCAAAACATAAGTAATGGGTCATCTCCATCAATACCGGCACGATATATTTTCAGGGAAAAGACATATATTACGTGTCTGGTTATTTCTTGAAACACGCCACTCTGCTGCTGTGTTCTCACAAAAAAATTAGTTCCTATTCATTTCCGTAACCCAAATATCTTCATATTTCAACTTCAATAACAGCCGGTGCCGCCATATTTATTTATCCGTTAAGGACACTTTAGCCCTAAAGTGAGCTCCGGTTGGGCACTTTACGGTAAAGTGACGATTCGGCCATTTTTCTTCTAAAGTGGCTTTTATGAAACGGAAAAAGCAGACTTTAGCCCGGCTAAAGTCTGCTTTTTCCGTGCCGTCTATGAATCGCACCCTTAATCTCGGAGAACAATCTTTGATTCCTTTTCATTCTGCAACTTTACCGGAAGCGCATGTCGTTGAAGCTTGAAGGCAGTCTCCAACAGACTCTACCGGTCTCTACTAATCTTTGGACTCTGTCGATCTGATAAACCGGTTGAACCGTGGGAAACCAGTGTCGGTTGCTGTCTGTGTTTCGTTTCGTGTCATTTCGATACCTTTAGCCTCGCGTCATAGATATCAACATCTCATATTTTCTCTCAAGGGTTTCTGATTATTATTAAAGATAAATACGATGGACTTGAGGTTACAATTCACCATAATAAATTTGAAACAGACTAATTATTTCACCCGTCATTTGTTTAGACAATGCGTGCTCGAGTGAAATCCGTCGTTGGGGCAGCAATAGATGCTCTTTATTAGCCGAAAAGATCTATATTTCCGTAATTATTATTAGTAATCGCAGGTAAGAATACGGTACCACGTCGACATAGAAAACACGTCGATTTTTGGACCATATAGACATCGATCGATGTGTTGCCATCGACGTTTTATCGATGACTACTTCGACGGCGATTCGATGACTCATTTCTCACTGGGTACCTTAAGTGGCCAATTGTCAATGTTCAAGTGTGCAGCCAGTGTGTGGGAGAATCTACATAATGGAGAAGCTTATTAGAGGAAGGAATGCGTTGAAGATACAGCTTACTAGGATGATGACCGACATCGAGAAGCTCCTTGACCTCAAGAATGAAGAACCTGATCATCTTGCCTTTGAAGCCAAGCTCACCCTGATGAACGACGTTGTGAGGGAATGGGAGGAGATATGCCACACCATCCGTAAGGAATTAGAGGAATTAGAAGTATCCGAATAGGCCTTGGCAGATGAAATGCAAGCAACAATGAATGTGTGAAGACGATTCACCGTAGTTCAACGGAAGAGTGAGATTCAGCTTATTAAAACAACATTGTCAATGACTTGACAATGGCACAAGTTGCCAAAACCATGGTCGGTGAAAATAAAAAAGTGTGGAAACAGACAAGTTATTTTAATAAGCTGAATATCAAAGATTTCCACCGCATCACGCCGGACACTGTATCTTTTATGGAAGTGTGAGAGAATAATCTATCCTATTCAGCCTTCAGCAACGACCTTAACGGAAATGGGCAACATCAGTAACGCAGGATCAATTAGCAAAAGAAGCTTCAAACTCCCCAAGATTGAGCTCCAGAAGTTTGACGGGAAGTTGAAGTCATGGCTTGGATGGTGGTCTCATTTCCGAAAGATTCATGACGACGATTCACTCATGGATTCAGATAAGGTGGTGTATCTATCACAGGCTATGGAGAAGGGGACAGAAGCTAAGGAGTTGGTGGAAAGTTATCCAGCCAATGCCAAAAACTACCCCAATGTCATAAGTGCCTTAAAAGAAAGTTTTGGAAGGAAAGATTTGTTGCTACAAGTTTACATCTGAGAGCTCTTGAATTTGGTCATCACAAATACAAATGGAAAAGAAGAAGTGACCCTTTCGTCATACTACTTCAAACTCAGTTCTCATCTGCGATCACTGGAAGCTTTGGAGTTAGGGAAAGTGGATCCGGAGATGTTTATCTTCCCACTTGTGGAGTCAGGCCTTAGTGAAGAAATTCTTCGTGCTTGGCATAGAAGCTCATTTAGCAAAACTGAAGGCAACCAACTCAAGGCGCTAATGGAATTTATGAGAGTGGAGGTACGAAGTGCCCAGCAGACGGACCTGGCTAATGCAGGATTCTACTCGAGTGAACCTGTTATGTCTCAATCTAAGAAAGGAGGAAGGACAAAAAAGGGAAACTAGAAGTCCAAGAAGGAAGATGATATTCCTACAGCAGCAGGTCTAGTAGCCAGTCCCACTCCTCAACAACATTCTTGTAGATTCTGTTATGGAGGACATGAAACTATGGCATGCGTCAAGGCTCAGTCAATGACTTTGGATGAAAGAAAACAGAAATTGGGAGAGAAGAATCTATGTTACGCTAAGGTGGTCCTTATTTTTAAAGTTTTCGAATTTCTTTTGGGACACCCCCAGTTTTTTTCTATTTGGTGAGGAAGTAAATCATGAAAATTATTTTTGCAATCGGATACCGGGAAAACGTGCTGCATCGCGCTTAAAGTTTTGAAATTTTGGTATTTTTGGTTGTTTTTCGGACATAAGTGAAGATGATGTCACTCTTGAATTATTCTATCACTTGTTTGCCTTCTACAACGACTCGTTAGACATTTGCGGAGTATCACCTCAAATTTCTTTCATTTCTGCCCATTGGTTCCCAAGTTATCGCACCGAGAGTGAGCGCGCGCCACCCCAGTCAGACACTTCGGGTGACACGTGGGTTGCATACTCTAAATTTTTGTTGCTCATTCTCAATCGTCGTTAAAGCATGAAATTCTTTAGATAAACTTTAAACTTCGTCAATATAACCTTGAATGCTATATTGATTTCTTTTTATTACCAAAACTAGCTTAGTAGCAGTGGTTTATTCTCAATATCTAAATCTTATATCAAAGTGCTTACATAGTCATATGACTAAATTCAGAGTATCATTTCTGAGAGCTAACCACCTGAATAGTCTGCGAAGGTGCTTCTTCTTGCATGCATTTTTTGCCATTGTACAAGCTCTGGGTTTCAACTTATGAGATTTTATTTCTTTGCACTAGAAAAATGTGGGGTTAGTTGCAAGTTAATAGATAGGTGGGGGAGGAGAGGCCTTACGTTTGGTGGATTTCCCAATTTTGATGGATCTTCCACCATTAGAGGGAGAAGTAGGTGAGGAACCGAGGGGCTAATAAGGGTAGGATTGCAGGAGGAGAAGGGAAGGTTGGGCAATGGCACAGGGCACAATAGTTAATGGTACATCATGGGTCCAGGCGTTGACGATTCGGGAAAAGGATAATGAATTCCCGGAAATGAATCTCTCCTATTTTCCAACCCCCTGAAGGAACTTTTACAGTGATATTTCCCAGTGACTATCCACCTGTGTGCATTTACATATTCCTGGAATTTGTTCCAATCAGTGCCACTTGAAAGAAAACTCCCCTAAGATCCATGTGCCTACTGTACCAATGCAATTCCTGAGATGAATATGGAAAACTACAAATCAGGCATGCAGCACAGGCATTCTCAAGAAGATTACAGGACGCTGTAGCAGATATTATGAAATTTTCGTTGCAGCAATAAGAACAAAATCACCTGAGAAAGGACTACAGAGAACTCCTCGAATTCACTGCAACATTTTTGGACGGTGTTCCTCTGTCAGGGATGTCACTTCGCGCTCCCGGGTCTTGCACCATGTAAGATAAATGCCCAAAGCTTTGTATTGCCTGACAATATATTTCTTTTCTGCAAGTTTCCTTTATCGGCATTAGAGGAGAAAATAACTCGTGACGCACAACAAACAGGCACATGTGTGCCTGTTTGTTGTGCGTCTTTACGTGGAGGCCAGGATTACTGCACCAAATGGAGATGAACCTCCTAGGCGAGATTTATAATTTTTCGAAAATCTTTCTGAATACATAGAAAGTCCAATTGTGAAGCTAGTGGTATGGCATTGCGCAAATTTTGGAACCATGTATGGTGCCTTTCCCCAGAAGCTGTAGCCTTTGATTTTTCGATGAAAATGCACCAGTGGAGACGAAAAAGCGAATGGTAGATGTCTTAGAGTCAGTTAAAACGATAATGGAGACAAGTAACCGAAACAAATTTCTGTTTCCTCAAATGATGTCGTCCACTTCATTGGCAGGGGACTCGAGGATTTTATTTCTAGACACTAGAAAATTCTTTTTAAAAGATTTAATATTCTATCAAAGTGACATTTCTAATAAAGGATCCCGTTCATTGGAAAGGTGACGACACATATAAGCAAGCATTAAAGCTAGGAAAACATCTGCGAGTAGTGATGATACTGCTGAAAGAGGAGTTAAATTGGTAGAAGAGATTTACAAAATTCTAACAAACAGTAAAAGCCAGAAACAATTTTTGCTGAAAGTTGTGACTCATATAGGCAAAAATTTCCAGACTGCCAAAGAGCAACTTTATTTTTGAGAGCCCTTTGTGTGCAGTAAAAAAGGACACCACATAAAGTTTTAATTTTCACCTGTAAGCGAAAGTAATACCTCCGTGATTGTGATAGGAAACGTTTTATCCTATTATATTGGGTAATTGTGGAAATTGATTTGCTAATAAAAAGTTGAAATGCAGTATAAGAGTTGTTAAAAGAAAAAATATATGTTCATTTTACGAATTAAAATATGCATACTTTCTTTCGCCATTTTTATTTCATTAAATACGGAAGCTAAATACTAATACCTCAACAAAGAAATCCATTTTTTAGTTTGTACAAAATATCAACAAATATCCCGGTAACCAATAGGCAGGAATGAAAGATATCAAATAATCCCAATGCAGAATAGTTACCAACTTATATCAGGGGCTCAGATAAGAAATTTCTCAAAATCGGGCATCATCATTAGCCGCCGCTCGGAACCCAAAGTTAGAGATTTTGAGAATATTCGGGCTGAATTTAGATAGAAGCCCTTAGATATAAGATTTACATATTGAGAATAAACCACTGCTACTAAGCTAGTTTTGGTAATAAAAAGAAATCAATATAACATTCAAGGTTTTATAGACGAAGTTTAAAGTTTATCTAAAGAATTTCATGCTTTAACGACGATTGAGAATGAGCAACAAAAATTGAGAGTATGCAACCCGCGTGTCACCCGAAGTGTCTGACTGGGGTGGCGCGCACTCACTCGCAGTGCGATATCTCGGGAACCAATGGGCAGAAATGAAATAAATTTGAGGAGATACTCTGCAAATGTCTAACAAGTTGTTGTAGAAGATAAACAAGTGATAGAATAATCCCAGAGTGACATCATCTTCACTTATGTCCGAAAAACACCCAAAAACACCAAAATTTCAAACCTTTAAGAGCGATGCGGCACGTTTTCCCGGTATCCGGTTGCAAAAATAATTTTCATGATTTATTTTCTCACCAAACAGAAAAAAACTGGGGGTGTCCCAAAAGAAATTTGTAAACTTTAAAAAAAAGGACCACCCTAATGTTACGTGTGTTTCCGGGGAAAGCATAAGAGCAGGGACTGTTGCAGTCATGTGAAGTGTATTGTGTGCCAAGGAAAACACTATCCTCTTCTCTGCCCTTCAATCAATTCATTACAAGAGTCAAAGGCTGGAAAAAAGGAGAAACCACCATAGGATGTTCCTCTCACAGCTAACAATCTTAATCGCTGTGCCAAGGATGTACTTCTGAACACTATACAAGTGCGAATCGTGGGAGAAAAAGGCTCATCTATAGTCAGGCTCGTGGGAGACACCGTTAATCAACGCAGGTACATAAATGCTTCCACTGCAGCTCCAATTCAGGCAAAAACAATTAGAAGCGAATTGCTCAGGAACGTGTTGTTTGGAGATCAAGTTACGGCCCCAGTCAAGCACCCAGTAGTTCAAATACGACTGGAGTCTCTTCAATACAATAGACAGAAAACGTTCGAGCTACTACAACGGGAGAAGATCTGCGGAGATCTTCCCAAGGTGCCCCATGGACAGTGGATCATCGATCTAGCTAATGTGGAGATTCATATAAATGATGTTGGTGAGGGATACGAAGAAATCCAAATACTCATCGGCAATGACTATTGGGATTCGATTCTAACCAGAAATTGGTTCAAACTGGGCTGTGGATTAACTGCAAGAGAAACAATCTTTGGTTGGAGGTTGGGAGGACCCGTTCCTGATGTACCAAGGATCGTTAGTTGTAACTTTTCCAGTACCAATGTCAGCAGCATGATGGCTACCAATCCGAGCATCATCGATTTATGGAATCTCGAAACAATTGGGATATCAGATCCCGTGGCAGTCAAGTCAGCAGCAGAGGAATAATGCCGAAGGAATTTCTTATTACAAGTCGACCATACGGAAGGAAGAGATGAACGGGCGATACAATGTGGCCCTTCCTTGGAAGCAGCTCAAGTCAACACTTCCTACAAATCGTCAAGGAGCAGAGAAATGATTGAGGTCAGCTACGGTGAAGTTGAAGAAAACAGGAAAGTGGGAGAACTACGACTGCATTTTCAAAGATTGGGAGGGAGAAAACTTCATCAAAACTGTGGATGATGGCGACAACGGACACTTTCTTCCCCATCGACCAGTTTTCAATGAAAGCCTCACTACTCCAGTTCGACACTTCGTGTAGAAATGGACGGCTTCCCTCTCTCAATGACTGCTTATACAAAGGTCCTAATCTCGTCGAGCTCATCCCAACATTACTTCTCCGGTTTCGGCTTCACAAGGTTGGAATTTACGCTGACATCCGGAAAGCATTCCAGATGATGGGGGTGAAAGAGCAGGACCAAAACTATCAGAAGTTTCTCTGGTGGAAAGACTCAACCTGTGAAAGAATCAAGGTCCAGCACCTCCGAGTGGTTTTTGGCTTAAGTAGCAGCCCGTTTCTTCTCATGGCTACTTTATTACATCACTTGGAGACACAACCAGAGAAATATGTGAAGACAGCTGAAATACTGCGATACTCTTTTTATGTGGACAACTGCCTTGTTTCCCTCCCCTCACTACAACAAGCAAAGACATTCAAGAAAGAAGCTGTACGAATCATAGCTGATGCAGGGATGGAATTGCATCAATGGGCCTTTACAGGAAGAGATGAAACTTCAGCTGATCTAGGATTGCCTGCAATACTACCAGTATTGGGGCTGTTGTGGAATCGAGAAGAAGACTACTTGACATTAGATATCAAGTCACAGGAGGAGCTCATATTCATGTCAAAACGTTGTAACATAACATAAACAAGCCACCATATTGTTTTTATATAATTTAAAACTGACAATGGTAGTGAGGGATGGGCGGATTGTTGTGAAGGAAAACTGGGAGTTGTGTATGGAGAGTCGAAGGAGGCAGACGTGTTTAAAGGAAGATTCAGGAGAGGGACTAAGAAAGGTGGCGGTGTAGCAGAGAAAGGAAGAGAAAGCAGAGAAGGGGAGGCGCCTACGAGAGGAGAAGAGAGCGGGAGGAGGAGAATACGGCGGAACTCAGGATCCACGCGGGTGCAGTTCATGGCGGTGGTTCAGTGAATGGTGGTGGTAGATATAAATGGAATTGTGATATCATGGTGGCTTTTGATGTTGGTTTTATGCTCTAAGTTTCAAAATATAGAGTTTGTTTCGAATTGTATTGGAATTATTTGTTTATAAAGTAGCGAAGATTATAAAACGTTACAACGTCACATGCTCTCCATTGTCACACAAGTGTTTGATCCAGTTGGATTCACCGCACCAGCTCTACTTGTGCCCAAGCTACTAGTCCAGAAGTCGTGGGAGGAAAAGGTTGGCTGGGATGACACAGTTGGTGAAGAGATAGAGAAAACTTTCCGGTCATCGTATGCTACTCTCTACCTACTCAAGTCGGTAAGGGTTACACGCTGCTGTCAACTTCACCCCGATTCCAAGAAAGAGATTCACGTTTTCTGCAATGCAAGTGGACAGGCATACGCCACTGTTATCTACCTCCGATCTGAATACAAAGGAGAAGTTGAAGTCAAACTTCTCAGTGCCAAATCGCGTCTTGCTCCAGTCAAGAAGCCAACAATCAACAGATTAGAGTTGTTAGCAGCATTGTTGGTAGCCAGGATGGCAAGACCGGTGAAGGAAGTGCTGGGAAAGGACATCCCTTTTCAGTATTGGAGTGATTCAACTACAGTTCTGGCTTGGATCAAAAGAGGTAACGAGGTTTGTGTCGAACCGCATCAAGGAAATTCTCGACACCTACCAGCCAATGGAATCATGTGCCTGGAGAAGACAACCCAGCAGATCTGCCTTCACGAGGGTGTACTCCGGCAAAATTGGTGGAATCAAAGTGGTGGGAAGGACCTAAATGGTTAACATTGAGTAAGGAACATTGGCCATGTCATACATCAGCTGAAATTGACAAGGATGAAATCAACAAGGAACGGAAGAAGACGACAGTATCAATGATCTCTACGCCATTTCGGGCTCCAAGATTTTCCTCTTATCAGAAGAATGTAACAGTCTGGGCATGGGTCAATCGCTTCACTTACAATTGTCATAACAAGACAAGGATTGAAGAAAAAAAATTTAAAAAAACCTAAAATTTTACAATACATGGATTACTCCACCCATCATATCAACGAAGGAACTTCGAGTGGCAGAGAAGACAGTATTGAAGGAGATTCAATGTCAAGCCTATGGTCAAGGAGGAGTTCCTAAAAACTTAGTCACAGTGATGGGAACTGATGGATTGTTGCCAATTAAGTCAAAATTAGTACACCGGGAAGATACAACTGATTTCATCTCTTCCATTCTCTTACCACAGCATCATCCGTTAGTTGAAGGACTTATTCGGGATATTCACCTCTTCAACTGTCATGCAGAGATTCAGACTACTGTGGGGAAACTGAGGGAGAAATATTGGGTACCCAGTGCTAGGAAGACTGTCACTAGAATCATTCACCAATGTCCGGTTTGCAGGAGGGCAAGTCGGTAACTTGGGGCGCCTCGTTTGGGAGAGAGAGTTCTCGCCCAAAATTGTCCCCCGACCCAAGTCCGTAACTCGGTAGAGAGAACTGTTTCTCCCGTTCGGATGGGAGAAAACTCGCTCCGATGAGTGGTATGAAAAATTTCTAAGGCGAATCTGATATTGGAGCTTGATTTATTGAAAAATTAACCGTGTGCAATTTTTAAATGTTTTTAATTTTATGTGAAACCATAGAGTAAGTATATATAGAGAGCTCACCACACGTACAAAAATCGTATACGTTTTTGCTGTAGTTCTAGAGCGATTAACCAGATGTCACTAGAAGAATTTTGGCAATTTTTTTAATTTGCTCGTTCCACAAGTCTAAAAATATATTCTGAAGCAGAAAGGGTTGCTACATTAAGTGGATACATTAATTATTCTATTTTGTTTATTACAATTGTTATAAAAAATATTTTCTCGAATTTCGGCTAGTTACTTGACTTTTCCGAGTTTATATTCCTAATCCATTTTCCGGCAGACTGTTCTTAGTATAAAGTTGAAACTTGCACGAAATGTTCATAGCACATTTTTTTCCATACTAGTAAACTGTTATTTGTTCATAACTCAGTTTCAACGTTGTTATGTGTGTTTACATATCTTTCGGACGAAAAATTTGGAATTTTGCAGGGTAAAAATCAATCGTCTGCTAACTTTCGTATTTTACGACATAGGTCCATATATGCTGCGTTTAAATTTGAACAAAACTATAAATTTATTTTTGGTGAAAGAATTGTAACATTATCTCAATTACAAAGGGAGTTATGCATTTTTAATGGCCGCACCTCGTCAGGCTTTCCTTACTGGCCTGGGTCTACGCAGAAAGCTCCCGCCTCCTAAGGAGTTCGTTTTGCCATCAGATAGGTTGGCGAGGCGAGGGTTTTGTTTTGACGAGGAAGAGATTTTCCGTGAGGGAAGATCTTTTCGCTTCAAGAGACAATATAAATCTTATTGATGGTCATCGCATCGTTGAACGATCAACATAGCGAATGAAATACATTTCGCGTAGTGTGCTTCAGAACTTCAGATAGGAAATACCTCACTTTGGTGAAGTGTAAATGCTATTTTCAGCACCAAGTGCCGGAATATTACAATAAAAAGGGAATGCGAGATTGGATCTCTACACTGAACAACAATGCACTGTTTGCCTTTCGCTAACGGTCATAGCCTCTTCACCACAGTTGGTAACTAAAGCTTAAAAGTATTTGGTAATGAATTCTTAAGCGCGCAGCTTCAAACGAACACAAAGAGGTATGGATCAGCAGTAGCATTTTTGGGAATAGGGGTGGTCGGTGACCTTGATTTGTTTGCTCGATAGCGGGATGAGTAATGGCCCATTCT
Organism: Ischnura elegans; assembly: GCF_921293095.1. Classification (NCBI taxonomy): domain Eukaryota; kingdom Metazoa; phylum Arthropoda; class Insecta; order Odonata; family Coenagrionidae; genus Ischnura; species Ischnura elegans. The sequence continues at coordinate 18,112,144 of NC_060253.1, read as the reverse complement.
GTTACCACGTCAAAAATGGAAAGGTTTCTTTCGGCTGTACCAGTTTTCTACTTCAGGTCTTACGTATGGGGCCGGGATCATCTAATGCATGTTTTTGTCTTTCCTTGAGACCTTATTCTGATCATAGTTGTGATAATCGTCGTCTCGTCAATAACAAGACGCATTGTCGTTTGAGGAAAGTTTTGTTTTAAGCGTTAGCATTTAGTTGAGGTTCTTAAAAGTAAAACAAATAGCGGCTGCAATTGGGCCCGGGTTCACTCATTGCTTAAATTCTTGCCTCATTATATGAATGAATCCCTTCTCCCAGGGGCCGAAAAACTAAATATCCAAAGATACATTTTACGCGGTGAGCATTTATATAGCAATATCGAATGGAGTATTTTTGGCATACCTATTCTAATTGTAAGTTGCTGCGGCACTAGAAAAATAAGGCGATTCAAAACTATCCGCCCTCCCCTTTTTCGGAATTAAACCTCCTATTATGCAGTTTTGCGTATCGAAACTGCAAGCAAAATTTGCTTCGTAGGCCTCATGGGGAATCCTAATTCGTAGGCTAAAATATGTTATCGCGTTAGAATCTTGAGTTGTCCATTCATTAATTGTTATAAAACATTTGATTCTATGTATATTAGATATTGATTGCTTTTCGTACACATTTTAACAGTCCAAAACCTATTTCTTGTCTTTGATACCAAGTTATTCATTTAAATACAGATTTTCAACACTAATACAGGATTTGTTATAATCATGCAACATAAAGTAGGTTCGAAGATTTTCGCGGCGTTGATCAGATTATCTCTGCATTCTCTTCGGGTTTCCACCGCGTCCGTTGGCTTTTGTCGAAACTGTTCTCGCCAAAAGGCAACGGACGCGGTGGAAACCCGAAGAGAAGGCAGAGATCATGCAACATAAAGTTTTAAGTCAAAACTTCGAACTGCAACCGACCTGTTGACGAGCCTTTCCTCTGAGTGGCTGAAATGTCATCTATCAATGATTTTCCCGAGGTGTAACCCTCATTTTCCTCCATTGTTGGGGACTTATGTCCCGACGAGTAAAAACTAGTGATGTGTTTATAGAAGGTTAAAAAACTTCCATCTGATGTAAAAACATTTCGACGGAGTCGACGTACAAGTAGCCCCCCGGCGCGAGAATGTAGGAAAATAAAATTGTGCAATATATACAATTATATTACCTTTGCTAATCCAAGTACATCTCACCGTATGAAAGTTAATCACAACCAAGTTGATTTTGATCAATCAATTAGAAGGTAAACGAAGAAGATTTTATTATTTCCAAAGCAGAAAAAAGGAACAGTGTGCTAATCCGTAATAAGGTCTCATGCATCGCCAAATGTGATGATGTGTTGGAGGACACCTCATTCGTGATTCTCCCCCGTAATCCAACGGATAGATTCCAAAAAAGTGTTAAAAAAGCTTTATCTTCCTGCTGTAATTTTTTTAATTAGCCCCTAAATTAAATATCATCTTTAGGCAATTGCCTGGTTTTTCACCAAATTATAATATTAATAGCCCCATCATTTTGCCACAGAAACTTCAACACCTCATACGTCACCATCCAACTCCAAGCTAGTTTCATTTGACCTAAAAAATCTATTTACTTCTGTACCTGTACAAACAACTTTGTTACTTATTGAGAGACCACAATATTAAAATCAGTGTGTCTTGTGAACTTCATTGTCTAATGGAACAGAGTGCCAGCCAAAATTATTTTTTGTACAATAAGAATATTTATCACCAAACAGACGGCCTTGCGATGTGGTATTCCCTTTCACCTGTAATAGCCGAAATATTTACGGACAATTCAAAACGCCAATTATTTGATTCGGGCATTCTATCTCATCTAACATCTTCTGGTACCGCTAAGTATGTTGACTACATCATTTGCCGCTGGACCGGAATTGTCAGACAATTAGATAATTTTCTAAATCTTTTAAATCCTCGACATCCTAATATTACCTTCGTAGCAGAAATAGAATCCAAAAAGCACCTAAACTTTCTCGATCTCTCCATATCCATAGTTGATGACAAACATGAATTTGGTTTATACAGAAACCCTTGTTATGGTGATACAATCATTCCGATTTACTGATGCCATCCGACCTCCCAAAAGTTATCCTCCTTCCATTCTATGTTACATAGATTGGTCAATATACCTTTAAATGCAGTCAACTTCAATTGTGAACTTTCCACAATGAAATCAATTGCAATTTCAAATGGCTACAGCTTTAATACTTAAACTAAAATCCTTCAGAGAAAGTTGAAAACGCGAGCTATTTCACAGCTTTGCTCCCTTCCCCCATCACAGAGAATTCTAAAACTTGGTGCCGGTCATTTTTTGTGGGAGACCTTTCCAACAGGCTTGCAAACAAATTCCCCAAAAATAAATTCAATGTTTCATTTTACAACCCTTGCACTCTCGGTGAAGTTCTGTGTCGTAACAAAGACAAAATAGAACCCATCCATCAATCCGGCATTTACAAAGTTAATTGTGAATCATGCCACTTGAGTTTCATTGGTCGAACAGGCAGAAGTTTTATTATGAGAATAAAAGAACATAGAAGGTGCAGGAAACTGGGATGAAACGTCACTTATCGCCAAACATTTGGTACAGACTTTTCATTCTTGTCATTTTCAACCAGAATTTTCTCCACCCCTTCAGTAACGGCACAAGGCTTGATGTTTTAGAGCAGTTTGAAATAGTACAAATTTATACAAATATTCTTATTAGATATTAGATGTTCCCGTGGACATACCCCGTTAAGGCGGTCAAAAAAACATTTTGGTACCCTTCAGTCTCTCCTTTTCTGTCGATTTGAACGCATACCCATTACTAATTGAGAAGTCCTATTTTGGCCACAGTTTTTGTGTTTAACAGTGATCTCACAAAGAAGTTATAGTGCTGTGATAACTAAAAAAATGTGATTCAGTAATTTATTAGTTCCTGACAACCACATAAATAAGGATTATTGAGCAGGTATACAATGTTTCATTTATTTCCGTTTCTAGTTTCCGTTTTTTTAAATTGGACTGAGACGAGGCACGCACTATTTTTCATATTTTCCCTTCTATTTTATATTTAAAAAATGTAGAAAGAGGACTGTTGTGTAGCTTTTTACAAACCTGTGTAATTATTGTTGACTGTCAAAAATTTCATGGACATTTACGCGGCGAGAACTGCACGGAAAAATGCTGGAGAAAAAAGAGAAAACCATAGTTGCTCGAAAAAGGAATTTGAATGCATATCTAGGGGGTTGTTTCAGATTACACGGAGATGAAAGGCAAAACTTGAGCTTATTAATTTTTTGAACATGAAATTTTTTTATTCCGACGAGAGAAGATGGCGAGCTAGTTCACGATCAATCTCTTTTTTTTAGAGGAATGGCAACTGGTTGGACAAAATTGTTGATTTCCCTGATGTATTTCGCAACCTTCCAAGCACCTCGGGTTCGTATTTTCCTAGTATTTTAATGGTGACAAGGGGTCCCCTGGGATATTGTTCTAGTAGTCTCATTTTTTAACAGGGTACATCCGATATACAAAGGGGTAGGCCAAGTAAACAATTCACTGACGTTACTACGCGCTCCAAAATTAGGAAAACGAAGCTGCTTGAAGTCAAGTAATTTGCAGGAGTTGAAGAAGAGTTAATCTTTCAATTCTCAACAATTTTGAGATCTCTGTCTTGCGGATTTTTGATTGATCCGTTAAAATTTAAGAAGTTCCGCTTAGATACAGCGCAAAATTTTGTGAGACATTATGGATGGTTTAACATGCCACCCGCGGAGCACAAAGTGCATAAATTGTGCAGATTTAATCGAGTCGGCTCTTCTTCCTATTGAAGAACTATCGGAGGAGGCCCAGGAATCTCGCAATAAAGATATTAGAAAATACCGCGAGCATTACGCGAGAAAAATATCTCGAATTCATACGAATGAGGATATTTTCCGGTGACTGATCCTGACATCGAACCCTTTTATTAGCACATTAGGAACTGAATGAACAAATTTCGGGGCCTTAAAGATCTTTCGCAGGAGGTTCGTGATCTCATGGTCTTGCTAGAGTCTCAACATTCTGCGAGCGAATGTGAAGAAAGGGATGGGTGGGATTGGGAAGAATCTGATGATGAATAATTATAATACATAATCCGTAAAGTTATAAACCATTAACCATGCTTATATGAGAATAGAAGAGTCACTTAAATACTATTTTGACATTTATTTAAAAATTACTTTTAGTCCATACAGAAGAACCTCACGAAATCTGGAAATCGCACCTCTTTAACGTAAGTCAATGAACCCAACAACCCTCTTTTTAGCCTTTTTTGTTTATTGACTAATTTCAAAGATCATAACTCATACTTCATACCTAATTATAATTTATTTTCATGTTTTATCATGACTTGCGTTCGTCTATGCAGTCAGCGTTACAATTAGCCATATAATAAGTTAAAGTTCCACGTATCGCCTAAAATAATATTTTTTCGCAAAAATAACTGCAGAAATGAAAGTAGCATGCCAAAAAACGTGTCGAGAGTAATTTTCAAAGATATCCAACGAAAATCTGATTTTGGTCAAACTTTTTCGCGATCCAGGCGCACTCTCAGGCCGATGTAAACATCGTCGTCTTCCCTTCCTTCGATGCTTGGGGGACTGACAGAATTGGGAAGACGGGGAGCGGGAATGAAAGGGGATAGGCGAGGTGACCTTGAAGAAAAAGACCCTCTCGCCTCTGGCTAGCTACTATCGTGCCATCTTCCTGCTTTTTGAGAATTAAAACTGTCGATACGATTTCTTCCTATGCCGTGAGCCCTCTAGAATATACTTACTCTATGGTTAAATCCAAGTGCCGGTAAATTTTGCTTGTCACCATGTAAATTCTTCATTTCGTATCAATTACAACCTCACCAAAGTTGAAAATTAAGAGTATATTTCTAATGTGAATACAGCTTTTGCTCGCTGCTTGCAGATTTGTGCAAACATCTTTTGTGCCAAAATTGTGTTAATGTCAATGTGACAACTCCCGTAAATCTTCAGCTGATAATCACAGTGCCAGTGGTTGCAATGTAAAAAATATCGGCCAAGAGTTGTAATTATCAGTGCTCCATCGTGATTGAATTGTAAGCAGTGTTATTACCATATCGATTAATGTCTGACAGCAATGTAAACATTGTCAGTGGCGTGTTCACCTCCGTTGTTCATCGTATAGGTACATTGACATTTTACGATCAAGCTACCAAGATCAAAGCTGTGTGTGAAGTTTCTTTTTCTAGTATATTAACGAACAATAGTGAGAAAAGTCACCTGTGCCTCTTTCGTGGGCTAATTTCTGGCTTTAAATCAGTGAATTAATAGTTGTTTTTATCATAACGAGCTTAGTGATTGTAAGTTGTTCGTGATGAATAAAAGAGTGGAAGTGATTTCCAGTTTTTTTATATTTTATTTGCCTATGTCTCACTTTATATTTACGGTGTGTGCTAGTACTTAGTTTGTGGATATTCATTTATTATTGAAGTACATTTATAGCTTCTGTATGTGTTGACAGCGGAACCGATTCGCGATCTCATATGTTGTGTGCACACGGTTTTGCTGAGCAGTCGTATTCGTGAAACCAATGAAATGGTGAAACTCTGTTACATTGTCATGGAATAAGTTCTTTTAACAATAAGGGAATGTCTTGTGTTTCATTAACTATCTATTGCTTTTCATAGGTAACTGTTTAGAAGTTATTTTCCATTATTTAAAGTGCTTTTCTTGCTCTCTCTGAATTAGCATTAGCTTTCTAAACCCCGCTACTTACACGAAAAGACTTCAGAGCTACAGATAATTATTATTTCATAGGATTGCGGTGTTTTTGTCTGCTATTGAGGCTCTCCAGCTAAGTGTTGGTGATGGATTTTCAGCAGGAAGAGAATCGGACCATCGAAGGACGGATAGGACGACCTTCTCCGCTCATGCGGCCGGAAATCTTCCTCCCTCGCCTCAAACTGTTTATTAATATCTCGCAACAATTTCTCACTGGTGTTAATTGCCCCACTTCTCTTAAATGCACCTCATATACGAGCAATAATATTCTATGGTTTGAAAAAAAACGCGCCATATTGAGAAAATACAACAAAACACTGTCGAGATACGCACTTTCTCCATGGGAGAAAGAGATACGTCGGGCTCTTGAGGGGGACGTAACTGAAGCGCCCGTCTGGGGCGCCAAAGGCGCTTGAGGGGGCTTACGGACTTGGGTCGGGAGACTAGTACTCTCCCAGGCGACAAATAGTCTCCTTTCTCCGGCGGGGCGCCCTAGAGACTTGGGGCGGGCGACAACTCTCGCGCAGGCGCTTCACGAATCTCCTTTCTCCCATTTTCGGGAGAGAACAGAGTTACAGACCCTAGGAGGGCCCGTCTGGGGCGCCAAAGGCGCTTGAGGGGGCTTACGGACTTGGGTCGGGAGACTAGGGGTGCGATCCAATGAATGCTACTTTCGCTACCAGACGCTACAGACGGAAGTGCTCCGGAGCACCGGTCCATAGGCGCTACGTTCGCTACGAGAATTTCTTTTCGGACCGGTCAGGAGCGAAGTGAAGATGGCGGAAATGAACGAGGGTGGGCAAACTGGGATTATGAAATCGAAGATGTGGTTTTAATTGCGAATTGAGGTGACTATGATCATTGAATATTAATAAATATGTTTGAATATCATTAAAATGAATTTTATTTTTCAATACCGAGGCTCCACATAGTAAAGGAAGAAACTTTGAACTCATTACCCTAGTAAAGGAAAAAGTAGGTACTCTACCGTTTTCCCAGTTGAAACATATTAACTTATAATGGCTAACGACTATTAAAAAACATTAATCTATTTCATGTATATCCTATTTTTCTTCAGATTTTAATTTATGGCATGAGTAAATTTGTCGATATATGTTCTTACAATACTTTCTTTATATTAAATGCCCCTTTTAATAATTTTTGTTACCTTTTGTATGTAAAGGCTGCTTCCAAAGACATTTGAGTTCATTTTGGGGGAGATACGAGAATGTTTGTCGATATTTAGTTCTTGCTATATATTTATTTAAATCACAATTAAATTTACATCTATTTACTAAGTGCGTCTACTCCGTTACTTCGTAGTCACTTATATAGGAGAAAGGCGTCCACATTCAGCGTCCATCATCTGCAACGTGAGTAAACTCTCCATTGCCTCAGTGCATTCCCTTCGAATTTCCGCCAAAAATTGACTCGCTCCTCCGCTGACCCAAGTTTTCAGGGGAGCGTCTGGAGCTGGTCCGGAGCGAGGCGGGAAACGGGTGTATGACGTTTGCCGTGACGTCACAGCCTAACCTGTAGCGCTCCGTAGCGAATAACGGACCGCTTGGTGGCGCTCCGAAGCATTGGTAGCGTTCAACGGACCGCACCCTAGTACTCTCCCAGGCGACAAATAATCTCCTTTCTCCGGCGGGGCGCCCTAGAGACTTGGGGCGGGCGACAACTCTCGCGCAGGCGCTTCACGAATCTCCTTTCTCCCATTTTCGGGAGAGAACAGAGTTACAGACTTGCCCTCCTAGGGTCTGTAACTCTGTTCTCTCCCGAAAATGGGAGAAAGGAGATTCGTGAAGCGCCTGCGCGAGAGTTGTCGCCCGCCCCAAGTCTCTAGGGCGCCCCGCCGGAGAAAGGAGACTATTTGTCGCCTGGGAGAGTACTAGTCTCCCGACCCAAGTCCGTAAGCCCCCTGTCGCATCCCGACGCCTTCGCCGGGACGTAACGACAATCGCGAGTCGCAAGAGTCGAGTGGCTGCCTCCTGACTCGCGGGTGTGGTCGAGAATCGGGGAAAATATGAATAAAATTCCCGCTGGATACTAGTGAGGGTATTTATTGAGAGTAAAATACAGGTCCCCTCTAATTACTCCAGCTCGTCGAGACGCCGGAGGGATCCAGCCCGGCCGCCTCCTCTCTCTGGAGAGAACTGAGGACACATCCTCCTCTTGCGTAGATAAAAGGCCAAAGGGCTCTGCTCTTCATCATGATGTTGATAACAGCCCACCGCCCCCCAAAGGCAGGCATGACCAGAAGCAGGGCCATGTGGGGGTGCATGCAACACCTCCCCCTTTTACCAGAGAGAATCTTCCACACGATTCTCTCGACAAACTGCACACATGCCAAGCAGATATACATACATGTTACACACAAAAAAAAAACATGAATGCTGGAGTCACTGATACAAAAGTGAAAAAAAAATACACACAGTTAAAGCGCTAACGTTTTCCCGATTGTGGCGTATTGCTACCACCCGTTCTCGATACTAATTGCTGGCTTGAACCCGGAAGGGGTACCAGCGGTAGATTTACCGTATCAGATGGTGGACTTTGATGCATTTGTTCTGTAGATGTATGCACCTTACTAACAATTTTTGGCTTAAAGATTATACATAAATCTTTACATTCACGGCGTCCCCTGTCATCTGAATACGGGATCAACCTTTTTAAACAACATTTACAACAACAACAATAAATCATTACAAGTAATATGAGAATCAAAGATACATAAGTAAATGTAGAAATTTTCTTGTGCTCATAGATGTGAGCTTGGTCCCAACTCTCTTTTTCAATTAACTGCTCCACCTCCGAGACCTTTACACTAGCATATTTTAGGTCATCCAAATGCCGAATCAAAGGCGAAAACGGCAAGTTTAATTTTAATCTCGCAAAAGATACTAAATCCTCCTCCGATAAACAGCAATCAAAGGTCAATGAAAGAGGAGGTATTACATCATCCTTGGAATTATTATATTTAAGGTTTATATCACCCTGGAGAATAGCACCAGTGCTATAACCTTTGCAATAGTCATTAAACATTAATTTTCCTGTGCCACTTATGGTAACTTCGTAAGGGTCATCACCCTTACATAGCACGGTCACCTTTTCAGGTCCTGGAGAAACAAATAACCACTCCCTCGATCCTAAACGAGTCCAGAATGTTTTTTCTAACGACACAATTCTTCGATCACAATTTAATGGTATTGAGGAAGCTGACAGAAGCAACTGAGTTTCACAATCATCAAGCACGTGCACAAGTCTTAGTGGGCATGTTTGCTTACACAATCGTGCATTTGCACTCACCAATTTACAATCAGCAAAATCTTCTCTGGAAAGTTTTGTTACATATCTCCCACTTTTATCTAGCAGCAGATACTCTCTCTCCGGCTGGATAAAAATAAACTTCATTGACGTGCCGTTAATCTTAATAGGTAATGGTATTACATGATACACATTAAATCTTACTAAGTTACTCAAGGGAATTGAAATAACATATCCCAATACGTGATTAGATAGAAATACATCCAGCTCTAGCATTTTGAGAAGTTTACTTCGGTAAGCCACACTTTGAGGGAAAGGTAGGGTTAGGTCTTTAGGAATGTCTGCCTTGTGCTTGTCAAACATAGTCATTATTTCTTCTGGGCTAATAATTTGTGGCTGCAGCACTCCCTTTTGCGCGTTTATTAGTGAGTCTATCACAACATTATACTGATAGGAGAGTTCTCCGATGGCTTGACTTAACTGTTGGACATGTTCGTTCCCTGATAAGACCAAAATAATATACTTTGTATGATCAATCAGTTCTCCCGTTGTTTTATCAATATAATTTTCTAACCTTCTCAATCCTTCAGAAAGTATTTTCTCATTTCCCTCGACGTCTATTAATGACTGATTGACAGCTGAAATAGTGGATTTCATGAGAGTTACTTGTTTCTTCACAATAGTTAGAAGGTCCTTATTTTCAGCTTCCAGGTTACCTATTTGCCCTGTATAGTACAATGCATCTGCGTCATCCAGGGTCCCAAAAAGAACTTTACTTACTTCCCCTATAAAATTAAAAAGGCCTCTTCTTCGCCTATCAGGAGATCTCGAACGGGAAGTTAACTGCTCCATTATGTCCTTTAGTTTATAAATTCTATTCAAATCATTTCTCAGTCCATGAAACGTAGTTCGGCACCCAGTCAGATGAATCCATGAAGCATTCTGATATTTCCTGCAGAAGTCTTCAGTTAACGAAGCATAAGTATTTACTACGGCCAAGTTTCCTTCCAGTTGAGTGACATTTACGTAGGTGACTAATTTCCATTCACTACTATACATTTCCGCCTCTCCTTGTGAATCGTAATACAGCCCAGGTGATTGTTTGTACTCTTCTATTCTGTGGTCTTCCCCCTTTCCGATGGTTGCGAGACTCAAACAGAGGAAGATGCAGGCTCCCATCTCCATTTTTAGGATCCTGCGGAAGATTAGAAGAATATCTTTAGCCGGTTGGCATGGACTTTCACCTCCGACCCCCTTCTCCTCCTTATCGTAACATTCACTCCGTCCACCCCTGTGACATCATACGGACCGATCCACTGAGAAGATAATTTCTTTGAACGCCCCCTTCTAACGGCTTCGTCATGCAACAGGACCCTATCGCCCACTTTAAATATCTCCAAGTGAGTAGTCCTGTCGTAAATTTCCTTACTTCTTTGTTTTGCTTTTAGTAAGACTTCTCGAGCCCTCATGTGACTACTTTGCATCCTATCCCGCAATTCCTTCAAGTAGTCGTCATACGTGTACGAGGGAACTGAGGGGTCCTTTTGCAATATTCCTGGGAGGTTAGCCTTTCTCCCGAACATCAACTCATGCGGAGAGAATCCCGTTGCGCAATGCGGTGTAGTGTTATACACAAAAATGGCGTACTTCACCCACTCTGTCCAATTTGTCTGGTCATCCGAGATGAAATGACGTAAAAACTCTATCAGAGTTCTGTGACTTCGCTCTAGGGCTCCGTTCGATTCTGGGTGATACGCTGAGGTCTTCAACTTTTTTATTCCTAGTAATCGGCATGTATTACTGAATATTTCACTTAGAAAATTAGTGCCTTGGTCAGTTAAAATTGTTTGAGGAACACCGTACTTCAAGATGATATTATCCACAAACGCTCTTGCCACTGTGGTTGCATCCTGTTCTTTTACTGGGATTGCTTCCGTAAACTTTGACAGCTCGTCTTGAAAAGTGAGCAAATACCTACTTCCGTCATCTGTAACGGGTAGGGGTCCCACGATGTCGAGGCTACATTTTTCAAACACGCATTCAGGCGTAGTGGTTATCTCCAACGGCATCTTAGTTTTCCTCCTAGTGATTTTATTTTTTTGGCAACTCTCGCATCTTTGAATGTATTCTTCTATGTCCTTTTTCATTCCTTTCCAAGCATGATACTGCTTGATTCGTTTGTACGTCTTATTCATTCCTGTGTGTCCCCCAAGAGGTGAGTCATGATATTGCTTCAATATTTCTCTTTTTCTTTCCTCGCATGGATTGGCAACACCATCCGTCTTCTCTTCAGCATCCAAAGAGTAAATTCTACTTAACGCGTCAGCATTAGCATTCTCCGATCCCTTCTTGTATACCACATCGAAATCGTATTCCGCCAATTTGATTCTCCATTTCATCAACCGAGAGCTCGGGTCCTTTACATTGAATACCCAAGTCAGCGGCTTATGATCTGTGACTACGGTGAATCTTTTGCCGTAAAGATAAGGACGGAAGTACTTAACTCCCCATACGATGGCTAGCATTTCCTTCTCCGTCGCGGAGTAATTTACCTCAGCTTTACCGAGCGTACGGCTTGCATAAGCCACGGGCAGATCCTGCCCAATGATGCCTTGAGATAATATCGCCCCCAACGCGTAATTGCTCGCGTCGGTCGTGAGAATGAATGGGCGTGAAAAATCTGGGTATTGAAGAACTGGCTCCGTAATCAAAAGATTTTTCAGTTTTTTAAAAGCATCTTCTTGCTCGTCCTTCCATTCATACTCTGCATCCTTTTTCAATAAATCATGTAGAGGTTTAGCTATCAGTCCAAACCCCGGTATGAAGCGGCGATAATACCCCGCCAATCCAAGAAATTCCCTCAGCCTTTTTACTTTATCCGGCCTGGGGAAATTTTTTACCTTCTCCACAGTCGAGGGATTTGGTTTGACCCCCGTCTCTGAAATCACATGCCCCAAGTAGTTCACTTCCTTGCGAAGAAACTCACATTTTTCCGGCTGCAATTTCAAGTTGTGTTCCCTTAGCCTTTGGAACACTTCTCTCAAGCGCTGATTGTGCGTAACTAGGCTATCTCCATGCACAACTATATCATCAAGGTAAACATAACAGTGTAACCCTTGTAAACCACTCAATACCGTATTCATAAGGCGCTGAAAAGTAGAAGGAGCTCCTTTAAGACCCATCGGCACTCTTTGAAACTCATAGTGAGCTCCTAAGGCACTAAACGCCGTTTTAAATTGGTCCTTCCGATCCAACGGGATTTGGTAGAACCCACTTGCCAAATCTAATGTGCTAAAATATCGTGCCTTTCCCAATTGATCCAAAATGTCTGTAATATTTGGCAATGGATAGGCATCGCCCACCGATTCTTCATTTAATTTTCTGAAATCCACCACTATTCTCCACTTTTTATCTCCCGTAACGTCAGCTTTCTTCGGTATAACGAGTATTGGGGAGTTCCATGCACTTTTACTGGGAACAATTATCCCCTCTTCTAGCATTTTCTCCATCTGCCTTTTTACCTCTTCCTTTTGAGATTCAGGGAGTCGGTAGGGTCGAGTATTAATGGCTCCTCTTAAATTGGGAGTGGGAATCTCGTGACTCAACGTCTTAGTGTGCGATAACTTGTCTCCAGGCAAATAAAACAAATCTGCGAATTCTTCGCACAATTCAGTGATCACTCTCTTTTCTAGATCACACAGATGCTCTTGCCTTAAGCAACTCCGTAAAACTTCTTTCCTTGACAAATTATTTTCAACATTGCATTGAATTTCTTTCATATCAGTATCCACAGATTCCAACTCAACGGGGGAAATCTCTACCTCTTGTTCCTCATCGCTGATATTCAAAATGCTTCCAATGCACTCTCCCATCTTCCCCTCCGTCAAAGCTGATGCTAAGAAGACACCCTCTTTTATCTCTTTCTTGTTTATCACTCCCACCCCCGTGGATGCAGTAGGAATTTTTACTCGCACTTCACTTCGGGAGGGTATAGATATTTTTCTAATCTCCTTAGTTACGTCTTCCATGGATTCTTTTGAGTCAAGGTCCATGAGTAGGCCTCTCATGTAGACCCTTTTTTGAGTACAATAAATCACTGCGCCAAGATCATTCAGGAAGTCCCTACCGAGAATTCCATCTACTTCAAGACGAACATCGGCTCCCTCTATCAAATGAAAACCATGTTGCATCTCCTTCCCTTTCGCCTCCAATAATATGGCCGCTTTCCCTTTTGTCTTGATGGGCTTATCAGTAATGCCTCTTAATAGCAAGTAGTCCTCCGGCCAACACCTGGTTTCCCCCTTCAAGGACTCCATTTTAATAATACTCACATCTGCACCGGTATCAATTAGAAGACGCAAGATGCCTCGTTTGCTCTCTCGACTCTGGAAGGTTATCGTATCGGCTACGTCACAGCGACTCGGCCCTTTCGACAATTTTCTTACTTCCGACAGACGAAAGCTCTTATCTCCTTTCCCATTCAGCGACCGCGAGTTATCATCCATAATTTGACGCGGCTGTGGCGATCCATTTTCGGAGGATTTCGCTCTTGGTCTGCGACAGTCTCTTGAAAAATGGCCTAATCGCCCGCAGTTAAAACATTTCACACTTTCTACCTTTTTTATCTCCTTCTCTTTCATGTTTACCTTCCCTTTAAGGTAGCATTTTTGCGCTGAATGCCCAGGCTTGCCGCAATTTTCACATTTAAAATATCCTTTCATATTCCCTCTTTCTTTCAGTGACAATATGGCACTCTCCTCTTCTAGGGCGACTTCTACCGCAGCAGGCAATAGTATAACTTCTCCCTTACTCCTCACAATTGTTTGTATGCGCTCATTAGCCAGCCCTTGAACAAAGCAAGCTTTCGCGAGATGGTTAACTAAGGCTAAAGCGCCGGCGATCTCTTCCTCTTGAGATACTCGTCTGGCCGCTTCCCTCAATTCCGTTTGCATAGAATCTATGCGATTACCCCAACTTGCAATGCTCTCCGTCGGACCTTGCTTGGAGTTAAACATTGCGCATGCGTAATAGTCTAGGGTACGTCTTGTAGCATAGTTTTCTTCTAAAATAGCTCTCACTTGGGGCCACGTGTGAGCATGATCTCTTACGAGAATTTTTGAACGAGCATCCCCCGTTATCCGAGCCTTCACGAACTTTAATAATTTGTCATGATCGATCGGATTTACTAACTCGAACACAACGTCCACGTTTTCTAAAAACTCCCGGAGTTCTTTCTTGTTCCCGTCGAATGGCTTATTAACAATCTTTATGGCTTCCGAAATACTGCAGAACGTTCCGCGGCTATCAAGGCCTTCTGAGCTAGTCATCGTTGTGACGGACATTATGACAATTAGCAGACAAACTTAGTAAGGGCGATACAAAGGGCAGAGGAAAGGAATCAGGGTGGCTTACTTACAGTAAAGCCGACTTCTCCTTTGTACCCTCTCTCAGCGCAGCTTCCTCTCTAGACGAACCGCTGCGATGAGGTGATGCCGAAATCTCAGGGGTGGCGGCGACTAGTCGGTAGAGCCTCCCCTCTCAGCGCCTGATGTCCTCTGCTTCTCAGTGAGGCTCTTCGGTGGCCTTCTCAGGTCTCCACCCTGATGTCCTCTGCTTCTCAGTGAGGCTCTTCGGTGGCCTTCTCAGGTCTCCACACTGCGGCCACGACGACGATTCTCGAAAAACCCCACACACCTAACACCAGTTTTAATGTCGCATCCCGACGCCTTCGCCGGGACGTAACGACAATCGCGAGTCGCAGGAGTCGAGTGGCTGCCTCCTGACTCGCGGGTGTGGTCGAGAATCGGGGAAAATATGAATAAAATTCCCGCTGGATACTAGTGAGGGTATTTATTGAGAGTAAAATACAAGTCCCCTCTAATTACTCCAGCTCGTCGAGACGCCGGAGAGATCCAGCCCGGCCGTCTACTCTCTCTGGAGAGAACTGAGGACACATCCTCCTCTTGCGTAGATAAAAGGCCAAAGGGCTCTGCTCTTCATCATGATGTTGATAACAGCCCACCGCCCCCCAAAGGCAGGCATGACCAGAAGCAGGGCCATGTGGGGGTGCATGCAACACCCCTCAAGCGCCTTTGGCGCCCCAGACGGGCGCTTCAGTTACGTCCCCCTCAAGAGCCCGACGTATCTCTTTCTCCCATGGAGAAAAAGCGTATCTCGACAGTGTTTTGTTGTATTTTCTCAATATGGCGCGTTTTCTTTCAAACCATAGAATATTATTGCTCGTATATGAGGTGCATTTAAGAGAAGTGGGGCAATTAACACCAATGAGAAATTGTTGCGGGATATTAATAAACCGTTTGAGGCGAGGGAGGAAGATTTCCGGCCGCATTAGCGGAGAAGGTTGTCCTATCCGTCCTTCGATGGTCCGATTCTCTTCCTGCTGAAAATCCATCACCCTCAATAGCAGACAAAAACACCGCAATCCTATGAAATAACAATTATCTGTAGCTCTGAATTCTTTTCGTGTAAGTAGCAGGGTTTATAAAGCTAATGCTAATTCAGAGAGCGCAAGAAAAGCACTTTAAATAATGGAAAATAACTTCTAAACTGTTACCTACCCCTATGAAAAAACTGTATAAAACCGTATAAAATTTCTATACAGTTTATACAGGTTGTATACAATTTGTATACATTGTATACAAATTGTATAAACTGTATTAATTCACATGCTGTATACAGCATATACAATTTGTATAGAATGTATACAATTTGAATACAATGTATACAATTTGTACACAATGTATACAATTTGTATAATAGTAATTCAAAGTAGGCCTCAAAAACTGAAGTCCAAAAATGAACTTAGTAGGGGACCAAAATAATGTTCCTAATTCAAGAGTTCAATTGCTTCTAAAGATCATGAAACGCGTTTTAAACAAGATTCTTGGAGACCCATCAATGTTAGCCATTCAATGCCACTTGGAAAATTTTCAACCGAGGCGTCAAAAATATAAGTCCAAAAAACAACTTAGTAGGGGACCAAAATAATGTTCCTAATTCAAGAGTTCAATTGCTTCTAAAGATCATTAAACGCGTTTTAAACAAGATTCTTGGAGACCCATCAATGTTAGCTATTCAATGCCACTTGGAAAATTTTCAACCGAGGCGACACAAAATTGAAGTCCAAAAATCAACTTAGTAGGGGACCAAAATAATGTTCCAAATTCAAGAGTTCAATTGCTTCTAAAGATCATGAAACGCGTTTTAAACAAGATTCTCGGAGATGCATCAACGCTAGTCATTCAATGCCACTTGGAAAATTTTCAACCGAGGCGTCAAAAATATAAGTCCAAAAATCAACTTAGTAGGGGACCAAAATAATGTTCCTAATTCAAGAGTTCAATTGCTTCTAAAGATCATTAAACGCGTTTTAAACAAGATTCTTGGAGACCCATCAATGTTAGCTATTCAATGCCACTTGGAAAATTTTCAACCGAGGCGACACAAATTGAAGTCCAAAAATGAACTTAGTAGGGGACCAAAATAATGTTCCTAATTCAAGAGTTCAATTGCTTCTAAAGATCATGAAACGCGTTTTAAACAAGATTCTTGGAGACCCATCAATGTTAGCCATTCAATGCCACTTGGAAAATTTTCAACCGAGGCGTCAAAAATATAAGTCCAAAAAACAACTTAGTAGGGGACCAAAATAATGTTCCTAATTCAAGAGTTCAATTGCTTCTAAAGATCATTAAACGCGTTTTAAACAAGATTCTTGGAGACCCATCAATGTTAGCTATTCAATGCCACTTGGAAAATTTTCAACCGAGGCGACACAAAATTGAAGTCCAAAAATCAACTTAGTAGGGGACCAAAATAATGTTCCAAATTCAAGAGTTCAATTGCTTCTAAAGATCATGAAACGCGTTTTAAACAAGATTCTCGGAGATGCATCAACGCTAGTCATTCAATGCCACTTGGAAAATTTTCAACCGAGGCGTCAAAAATATAAGTCCAAAAATCAACTTAGTAGGGGACCAAAATAATGTTCCTAATTCAAGAGTTCAATTGCTTCTAAAGATCATGAAACGCGTTTTAAACAAGATTCTTGGAGACCCATCAATGTTAGCCATTCAATGCCACTTGGAAAATTTTCAACCGAGGCGTCAAAAATATAAGTCCAAAAAACAACTTAGTAGGGGACCAAAATAATGTTCCTAATTCAAGAGTTCAATTGCTTCTAAAGATCATTAAACGCGTTTTAAACAAGATTCTTGGAGACCCATCAATGTTAGCTATTCAATGCCACTTGGAAAATTTTCAACCGAGGCGACACAAATTGAAGTCCAAAAATCAACTTAGTAGGGGACCAAAATAATGTTCCAAATTCAAGAGTTCAATTGCTTCTAAAGATCATGAAACGCGTTTTAAACAAGATTCTCGGAGATGCATCAACGCTAGTCATTCAATGCCACTTGGAAAATTTTCTACCGAGGCGTCAAAAATATAAGTCCAAAAATCAACTTAGTAGGGGACCAAAATAATGTTCCTAATTCAAGAGTTCAATTGCTTCTAAAGATCATGAAACGCGTTTTAAACAAGATTCTCGGAGATGCATCAACGCTAGTCATTCAATGCCACTTGGAAAATTTTCCATACCCATAGCCTCCATAGTGTCCCCTTGTCACGTTTGTAGGAAGCGGTACGAAGGTTTTACACAGTACACTGGCAAATTCATATGCAGCGATAAAATTGTATCACATACGCCCAAATTTCCTAAAAACTCGTGATTTAATATATGACACAGTAGTCATTTTGTTTCTGGATACTCTGGATAAAAAAAATCATATCCGTTGTGGGACTATTTTCTTTTGCGGATGGGGCCATAGCCACCGAGAAAGAGAGCCCGCGGAAGGATCGCCCAGGATCGCCGTTGGAGATTACGTGGTTTATGTTATGTATCACCATATTCCTTGGATTTTTGTGGTTAAGTTGGTGAAAATTAGAGTTTTTGTGAATAGTGAAGTTTCCGTTATTCTTTAATTTCATTCGGTGGGCTTCAGAAACTTGTTTGTGAGGCATTTTTGTTAAATATGCCTTTCTCGTGTGTGGTGCCGGTATGCGAAGGAAACACCCAAGTTCAAGTTTTTACCTTTCCTATAGATCTTCATGGATTGAAGAAGAAGTGTATTTTGGCGATAAGAAGAGACAATTTCACCCCTACGGAAAACATTAAGGTATGTACCCTTTCTCCCTGAAATTCTTTGGACGTAATTTCTAGTTAAAAGTGGCTTCATGATGTTGATGTACAGGACTGAAAGTGGTGATATAAAATATTGTAGCAGCAATTCATTTGGAAATTCTTGCATTTTAGTTGTGTTCGTTGTATTCGGATCTGTCGTGCAACAATTGCTCTATGAAAAATGTTCTTAATTATAATATATGCATTACTAGTATATTTTATAACTTTCATTTATAAATATATGTCTTAATATTTTTACTTAAAATCTTTTCTTTTTTAAGAAGAAGAAAAATCCAAAGAAAAGTTTCTAAAATGTTTACGGCCTAAAATGGACAGGTTTCCTAATTTTGAAACCTTAAGAATGTTAAACACGAGACTAATAAGACTGTAGTTTCCTGTCTTATGTAATCTGCTTGATACCTACAAGAGACAATTTCTTGCTACAATGAAATTTTTATATACTTCATTACTACAGTAGCAGTGCAGGAGAGCATGTCAGTCCCTGAAAAAGATGTGGAGGTGGCTATTAGAAACTCACTAAGGCACGCCAAGTGACAGCAACAACACGGTTGCAGGGGGAGAAGAAAATTAAGTGCACAAGACTTATGTAGTTTCTTGTGTTGTATTATTTCACCAAAGAAGCCCAATAAATATTGTGTATGGAATTGAAGCCTAATTTATTTAAATTATTGTCTGGACCTATTATTTAGATACTAGTATCGAACGAAATTCAGTCCTAACCTGAACGTGTCTTAAAGGTGTCCGTGTGCTGTGTGGGAAGTACTTTGTAGACGTTTATTTTTTTATGAGTAAGTGATGTTTTACTTTGAATTAATTACATGCTATTCTTAATTTCCACTGCTTAACTTGAGAATCCCCTATTTATCATTTAAAAATCTGGTATTGAATGGTTGGTTAGTTTTCAGTTTAACAATGTTTAAAGGATTATAATGTTATATTTTGGACAGCATTCACTCCATTTTTATCTATGCCTTTGTATGCATGTGGGTTCCTAGAGGAAGTGTGGTAAGGGAAATGGTCTGTTGGAATAATTTTTATGAGTGTTTCTTTATGACCTGAGATGAAATGAGGAAGAAAATGGGTAGTATTACTCCACCTATTTTGGATGAGGTATTCCTAGGTCTTCTTTCATACAGTTCGTTTACAATTCTTATTCAGCCCATGTACAATTCTTATGCTGCCCATGTTTAATTCTTATACAGCCCATGTACAATTCTATTACAGCGTGTATGTAATTTGTGTAAAAATGCATATTTTTATACAAATTGTATATGTACACTCATTTTTGTTTATAACTTGTATACAGACTGTATAACATCTGTATAGAGATTTTATACAATTTTTTACAGGTTTTATACAATTTTTTCATAGGGTAGGTCTTCTTTCACACAATCCGTATGCAATTCTTATTCAGCCCGTATAAAATTGTATACAACCCATATACAATTCTTATACAGCCTGTATATAATTTGTATAAAAATGTATATTTTTATACAAATTGTATACACTCATTTTTGTATATAACGTATACAGACTGTATAAAATCTGTATAGAGATTTTATACAATCTGTATAGAGACTGTATACAACTTGTATATAATTCTATACAGAATGTATACAAAATTTTTATACAATTTTATACAGGTTTTATACAATTTTTTCATAGGGGTATGAAAAGCAACAGATAGTTAATGAAACACAAGACATGCCCTTATTGTTAAAAGAACTTATTCCACGACAATGTAATAGAGTTTCACCATTTCATTGGTTTCACGAATACGACTGCTCAGCAAAACCGTGTGCACACAACATGAGATCGCGAATCGGGTCCGCTGTCAACACATACACAAGCTATAAATGTACTTCAATAATAAATGAATATCCACAAACTAAGTACTAGCACACACCGTAAATATAAAGTGAGACATAGGCAAATAAAATATTAAAAAACTGGATATCACTTCCACTCTTTTATTCATCACGCACAACTTACAATCACTAAGCTCGTTATGATAAAAACAACTATTAATTCACTGATTTAAAGCCAGAAATTAGCCCACGAAAGAGGCACAGGTGCCTTTTCTGACTATTATTCGTTAATATACTAGAAAAAGAAACTTCACACACAGCTTTGATCTTGATAGCTTGATCGTGAAATGTCAATGTACCTATACGATGAACAACGGAGGTGAACACGCCACTGACAATGTTTACATTGCTGTCAGACATTAATCGATATGGTAATAACACTGCTTACAATTCAATCACGATGGAGCACTGATAATTACAACTCTTAGCCGATATTTTTGTACATTGCAACCACTGGCACTGTGATTATCAGCAGATGATTTACGGGAGTTGTCACATTGACAATAACACAATTTTGGCACAAAAGATGTTTGCACAAATCTGCAAGCAGCGAGCAAAAGCTGTATTCACATTAGAAATATACTCTTAATTTTCAACTTTGGTGAGGTTGTAATTGATACGAAATGAAGAATTTACATGGTGACAAGCAAAATATACCGGCACTTGGATTTAGCCTAGCAGCCGCTTGCAAGCGAGGAAACACTGCGCGCGGTCAAAAAAGTAGTCCCGACTTTAGTAAGTCATAATGAGGTTATTATGCATTTAATTTAGAAAATATTAGCATTTGCTCCAGGAGGGCAAGTCGGTAACTTGGGGCGCCTCGTTTGGGAGAGAGAGTTGTCGCCCAAAATTGTCTCCCCACCCAAGTCCGTAACTCGGTAGAGAGAACTGTTTCTCCCGTTCGGATGGGAGAAAACTATCTCCGATGGGTAGTATGAAAAATTTCTAAGGCGAATCTGATATTGGAGCTTGATTTATCGAAAAATTAACCGTGTGCAATTTTAAAATGTTTTTAATTTTATGTCAAACTCATCCATGCAAATATTTTCTAAATTAAATGCATAATAACGTCATTATATGACTTACTAAAGTCGGGACTACTTTTTTGACCGCGCGCAGTGATTCCTCGCATGCAAGCGGCTGCAAGGCTAAATCCAAGTGCCCGTAAATTTTGCTTGTCACCATGTAAATTCTTCATTTCGTATCAATTACAACCTCACCAAAGTTGAAAATTAAGAGTATATTTCTAATGTGAATACAGCTTTTGCTCGCTGCTTGCAGATTTGTGCAAACATCTTTTGTGCCAAAATTGTGTTATTGTCAATGTGACAACTCCCGTAAATCATCTGCTGATAATCACAGTGCCAGTGGTTGCAATGTACAAAAATATCGGCTAAGAGTTGTAATTATCAGTGCTCCATCGTGATTGAATTGTAAGCAGTGTTATTACCATATCGATTAATGTCTGACAGCAATGTAAACATTGTCAGTGGCGTGTTCACCTCCGTTGTTCATCGGATAGGTACATTGACATTTCACGATCAAGCTATCAAGATCAAAGCTGTGTGTGAAGTCACTTTTTCTAGTGTATTAACGAATAAAAGTGAGAAAAGTCACCTGTGCCTCTTTCGTGGGCTAATTTCTGGCTTTAAATCAGTGAATTAATAGTTGTTTTTATCATAACGAGCTTAGTGATTGTAAGTTGTTCGTGGTGAATAAAAGAGGAAGTGATTTCCAGTTTTTTTAATTTTATTTGCCTATGTCTCACTTTATATTTACGGTGTGTGTGCTAGTACTTAGTATGTGGATATTCATTTATTATTGAAGTACATTTATAGCTTCTGTATGTGTTGACAGCGGAACCGATTCGCGATCTCATATGTGTGTGCACACGGTTTTGCTGAGCAGTCGTATTCGTGAAACCAATGAAATGGTGAAACTCTGTTACATTGTCGTGGAATAAGTTCTTTTAACAATAAGGGCATGTCTTGTGTTTCATTAACTATCTGTTGCTTTTCATAGGTAGGACTTGTTTAGAAGTTATTTTTCATTATTTAAAGTGCTTTTCTTGCGCTCTCTGAATTAGCATTAGCTTTCTAAAGCCCGCTACTTACACGAAAAGAATTCAGAGCTACAGATAATTGTTATTTCATAGGATTGCGGTGTTTCTGCCTGCTGTTGAGGCTCTCCAGCTAAGCGTTGGTGATGGATTTTCAGGAGGAAGAGAATCGGACCATCGAAGGACGGATAGGACAACCTTCTTCGCTAATGCGGCCGGAAATCTTCCTCCCTCTCCTCAAACGGTTTATTAATATTCCGCAACAATTTCTCACTGGTGTTAATTGCCCCACTTCTCTTAAATGCACCTCATATACGAGCAATAATATTCTATGATTTGAAAGAAAACGCGCCATATTGAGAAAATACAACAAAACACTGTCGAGATACGCACTTTCTCCATGGGAGAAAGAGATACGTCGGGCTCTTGAGGGGGACATAACTGAAGCGCCCGTCTGGGGCGCCAAAGGCGCTTGAGGGGGCTTACGGACTTGGGTCGGGAGACTAGTACTCTCCCAGGCGACAAATAGTCTCCTTTCTCCGGCGGGGCGCCCTAGAGACTTGGGGCGGGCGACAACTCTCGCACAGGCGCTTCACGAATCTCCTTTCTCCCATTTTCGGGAGAGAACAGAGTTACAGACTTGCCCTCCAGGAGGCACGAAGCAAATGCGTTTGAGGTTGAGATGGCAACACTCCCAGTTGCTCGTGTGCAAGACAGTGAAGTATTTCAGACCACGGGAGTAGATCTGGCTGGTCCACTTATCATTCGAGATGGACAGAAGGTTTGGATCGTGATCTACACTTGTGCGGTCTATAGATGTGCATCACTGGATGTCATTACGGGATTATCAACTGAGACATTTCTCAACTCTCTGGAACGTTTCATGGCCAACTACAGAAAACCGAATACTGTCTAAAGCAACAATGGCACTAACTTCATTGGTGCAAAGAATACATTCAACAAACTGGATTGGGAGGAGATCGCAAAAATAAGTCAAGTCAAGAAATTGCAGTGGATATTAAACTGTGAAGCAGCACCATGGTGAGGTGGATTCTGGGAACGACTCATAAGGAGTATCAGGGGCCTCATGAAGAGGATGATCAGCAAGAGCAAGTTGTCATTTGATGAGTTCCGCACCTGTATCGCAAGCGTGGCTGCCACCATCAATGACCGTCCACTTACAACCATTACCGAAGATGGAAATGATCTTGTGTCTCTCTCTCCACCCATGTTTTAAAGACGTACAATGCCTGGAGGTTTCCCTGAAGGAAATTTTGCCCAAGGACTGGAACAGAGCTACTGAAAAATGCAGAATCTTCAAACCCAGCTGAAGGATCGTTTTTGAAAAGAGTACCTGTCCCTTCTCATCCAGAAGAAGAAGAAAGTTAACATTCAACCCACTGCTGTGGGAGATGTGGTACTCATTGGATGTGACAACAAGAAGAGGTTCGAGTGGCCCCTTGGAAAAATTGAGGAGCTCTACAGTGGAAAAGATGGTATCATGAGGTCTGCAAAAATCAAGATTTATAGCGGTAAGGGGATTATCTACATCAATCTTCACTTACAACGTCTGTACCCGCTGGAGATTTCTCAACAAGAAGGTACAGCTGTCGACGACAACACCTATATTAGAAGAAACCTCGTCGACTTCAATGGAAAAGGCTCTCAAGAAGGCTGAGAACAAAGAGGAGTTCATCATTATACACGTGGTGGAAGAAAAGTGTAAAAGCCGAGTCACTACTCTTCCTGGTTTTGAGGAATCATCACATGAACTTTGTATACTAATATTTAATTCATTATAAGCTATTCTTTTGTGGATATAATTCCCAACTAATTGTAAATAAGTTTAGGAATTAGTGGGTGGATGAAGAATCAACTTGAAATTATGAAAGTGAACTTGTTTATTTTAGTTGTTATATATAATGTCAAGGATATAAATTTTTTAATTTAATCTTGCTATTAACAATAAAAAATGGAACACTGAATCAATCGGTCAAAACTTTAAATCCCTCTGTCAGGTAGGCTAATGGATTTTACAGTTCTCATGCAACATTGTGAACACATGATTTCCTACCCTCATTGTGAGTCAAAATTTCTTACCTTGAACGCATACCAAGTTATCATTGGCATAGAATCCTTGCTTACAGGTGCAATTTGCGATTCCATGTTTCGCTTTACACTCTGAGTTACCAGTGCATTGTGTTTTTGATCCACAGGGGTCACCTATTTTTGAGTCTGAAATATAGATATATGTAGTTTCATTATATGGATGTTTAATTAAATAAATACATCGCTTTTAGTGCTAGCTTGTTTGTCTTAACAATATTACCCTCCCCCTCTAAAATGTAGCATGGTGCAGTCATGCAGAATCATTCTATTGAAATAATTTTGATGATTAGGGGCATATCACTGATAGCATCTGACCATGTCGGCCGGCAAGGAACATAAATGGATAAAAATGGCCCTGTACATGAGGCTAACACAGCCCGAAGAATTTCATGTATACAAAATTGTTATTGTAATTTTCTAGAATTGTCCTTCCTTCTAATGATCCCAGAGCCACCATCAGATTTTCGAGGTAATTTTTGGACTGATATCCATTTTTAATGTTAAATTCTGAATAGTAAAGAAGATACTGTTTCAATCAAAATAAAAATGTTAGAATATTACATTGCCATTGACTTTTCCTGAAAATTCCAGCTTGTTAGCTAATCAGAAAATAGGATAAAATTGAGTTGCAAGATTTTTCTGGACAAGTCAACAAACAACATAGAGAGTTTATAAATAATAGTAAATATTTACAGTGTTAATTATTTATGATAGAAGCTATAGGTCATATTACCATGGTTTTGAGAAGTTTCCTGATGCATAGGCTTGTATCAAATGTCCATTGTATTTCTTACGAGGGAGCCAGAACGCCATGTAGGAGAAAACTATAAACGTTTATATATTTGAAAATATCTATTTACGAATTGCCAACATGGGTTGTTTTCTTGAAATGGGAAGTTAGAAATGTCAAACATTATAAAATTTTGAATAAATTCTTAGATGGAGTGCTTGGGACAAAAGTAATCAACAAATTTACATGCCTATAACATTAATATGATATTATATAGTATTTCTTGGAGTTTAGGTCATTAAAAAAAATAAGTTTCAGCCAACGTTTTGATTTATTTTCTAAATCATCTTCAGTGCTATGTAAGAAAAAGTGTGAACAATATAAAATACAGAGAATAAAACGATACATAATATTAAGACATAAAAAAGGTACAATCGGATTTTTTTATACAATATAATTTAAGGAAATATATATATACACATATATTAATAAGAACAGAAAAAAACTCCAAGAAATACTACATAATATATTAAACAAGGCCAAGAAAAGGGAAAAAATATAATAATATGATAAGGAAATCGATTGATTGCTTACACATTTACTGTCTTATGTGTAAAGATTTGTCTTAAAAATAAGCGACTTATTATAGCTCAATTAGTGTTTGGTAGAAAAATGAAGGTGCCTAGTCATCAAGGCACGTTTTTCGGCAGAAATGCAAAAATTTTATGGCCACAAAAGGAATATTTTCCCACGAAAATCCTACTGGTATATACATTCTTTTTAAGGTAATTTTGTTCCATTCAGAAATTTTATTCAAATTATGCGACCATATGGCACAAACTTTGTTTCTTTGAGGTAAAAATACTCTTTCACATATTTTTGGATTTGATTCCAAAAATAACTTTGGAATCGAATACCTACCCTCTGCACATTGTGTGCCACCCTCAATACCATGGAATCCAGCTGGACATACGCATTTTCCTCTTCCTTTTTCAACACTGCACTTTGTATTATGCACATGTTCACACCCCAACCCATTGAAGCAAATACTGCCAACAAGTCCATTGCCTGTAGAAGAGGAAGAAATTTATATTAGATGATGAAATACGAGCTTCAGAGGTACAACAGGGGATATGATGAACATATTATTACGGTAAGTACAATATGAGCATTCATCAAATTAAGATTCATGTGCCATGTTAGTAACAGTGTAAACATTTTCACACATTTTTACGGTTCATACTAAACCTTTACCTTGGACACAGTTTAGTGTATCATTCAAGTGATAGCTTCTTTTACAGGTACAACGTTCATCTTTACTGCACCACGTGTCCCCACTGCATCTGTTAAGATAGTTGCATGGCCTTCCAAAATCTGGAAATTAAAGTGAGTTTTCTTTGACGAAAACGAGAACTGTCTTATGGACTAGAATGTGTGTAGCTGAATGTAGAATTTAGTATTTTTCCAAATAATAACACCAAGTTAGTATATGTCAATTGGTGTTTTAACTTTTAAGTTATATTGAATAACAATATTAAATTTCCTTATTAATGTCAAATTTGATATTTTTGTGGAAGTATTCTAAAGCTGTTTATAAGTGTAGCTTGTTTTAAAATCCTTTTAGAAAATACTAGGTATGTGCTTTAGTTGTTCCATTTTGGGCATTAAAATACATTGGAAAATAAATAGATTTGTGATTACATAAATGCATAAAAGTACTAGAATTTATTTTTCTGTTAACAATGAAATGAGTTTGATTAATGATTGATTTTTCTAACTTCTGCTATGAAATGAATCATCTAAAATTAACCATGCCAGTTTCTAATGACTCCTTCAATGAAATTGATCTTTATATTCTCTTGATTGGGTTCATTACTTAATTTCTAGTAAATTTCCCATTTGAATATGAAACCATATATAAATTATGTGCATATAATTACTGCCCTCAGCATTTCCAGTGAGAGAGTGAAATATATATTTTCAATCTCCCTCTTGAGAATGCATTACACACTTCTGTAAAGAATTTAGACTTTAAAAATTAGGTAGAGCAATTGTATGCACAATTTGTATGGTTGAATATTGCAACAATAGGAGGAGTTCATAAGGGGGGCAAGACCCTATGGGCCCCTCAATATTTTTTACAAGTCTGCAACCCTGCTCATGGTCTTTAAAGCTAAGGCTAAAAATATTGGGCACAGCTATCACATGCACTGTTACTGCGTGGTTTAATCCTGATTGCAAATTCTCCTACGGGCAGGCACGCACTAGTACGACCACGACCTTGAGAGACCTTGACGATGAGTTAAGGCCTGCAAGCCTTTGATGACAGCCTTGCCTTTGCCTCCCATAGTCCAAAGGAACACCTTCACTCTTCCTCCTCCTGTGATGATATTCTCATGCAATTCACTGATGAAGTTTTCTATTTTCAATAAGTTACTCTAGAATTTTCAATAAGTTACTCTAGAATTTTCAATATGTTACTCTTGAAATTCTATCTAAATACATGTGGAGATGGATAAAATCTAGAGATGGGTTGAATAGCATTTTTATCGAATACCAATGCTTAATTTTTAATAATACTGTTTTTGGTAATTCTGATTCTGAACTCCTCGTATAAGTCCTAAACAATTTTCATGAGTGGAGCCATGCGTGGGGACTACAACTAAGCTGTAGCAAATGCGTGCCAGCAGATTTCTTAGGAGGAAAAGGATTTGGAACAATCCCTGGATTATGCTTACAATTAGTGGTACCTTGATCTTGGGGATTTCTGATCTTGTTTTGTTTGTTCTCCCTGACTTCTGATGAATTAAGAGGAAATTGGTGGGTTTCTGGGATATGAAAGATTTCCAAGATGCATAAAAGGGTTAAAGCATATTTAATGCCCATGTTTAAACCTGAAATGGAATGAAATAGCATGTAAAGTTCCACAGACCTTATCATAAGAAATATTTCTCTTCATTGTAGATTAATGTTCAACCTTTTTCCAGTCACTAATGTAACATACAAAGCGTAAAATGCTGTTCTTTAACCATACCGTACCATTCAAAACAATGCCTTTTGTATCAATTTGTTTTTTTTTTAATATAGTTTTACTCTAGTTGATATTGTGTTCCCAACTGATTATTTACTTTGGGTTATTTTCATTTGTTACCCATTCTGCCATATTCTGTGACGTAGGGTTGCTTTAAGTAGGAGGCTTTGATTTTTTCACTTAATGCTACTGGAGGGCGAAAATCATTGGAACCGCAATGATATAAGTGACTGAACGAACTACGGCCGTTAAACAGTTGAATGAAAATTAATTCCCCAAGGCCGTACTCTTTGGTGGGCAGATGGGAGAAGTTATAATGCTAATACGGGGAGTAATGGACAAGGTAAGACACTAACAGATAATACAAACGCGAAACTCACTCATGCACCTCGCGGGTTTGCTCCAAGGAACAAATGGCCGCGTAGGACACACGCACTCACTCACTCAGGTTGGTGGAGCTCACGCTCAATACACTGACCCACTAATAAAAGAGGAAAAGACAAATGATAAAATAAATAAAACACGCTCTCACTCCACGGACCTCGCGGGTTTGCTCCAAGGAACAAATGGCCATGTAGGACACACGCACTCACTCACTCAGATTTGTGGAGCTCACGCTCACGACAGTGACCCACTCACACAACTGAAAAAGACAAATGATAAAAGTGACAGTGACTGTCACACACACGGGAGTTGGGAAGGTAGAAGGGTAGAATGTGCCCAAGAAGCATCTCCTGACACCAGGTGTTTCTCCTGCCAAGCAGGCCTCCTCAAAGGAGAATATCTTTATCAAAGGAGAATATCATTTGTCTTTTCCTGTTGTGTGAGTGGGTCACTGTCGGGAGTGTGAGCTCCACAAACCTGAGTGAGTGAGTGCGTGTGTCCTACGCGGCCATTTGTTCCTCTTGGAGCAAACCTGTAAGGTGAGTGAGTGAGAGCGTGTTTTATTTATTTTATCATTTGTCTTTTCCTGTTTTATGAGTGGGTCAGTGTATTGAGCGTGAGCTCCACAAACCTGAGTGAGTGAGTGCGTGTGTTCTATGTGGCCATTTGTTCCTTGGAGCACACCCGCGAGGTGCGTGAATGAGTTTCGCGTTTGTATAATCTGTTAGTTTCTTGCCTTGTCCATTACTCCCCGTGTTAGCATTATAACTAATTCTCACTCCCATCTGCCCACCAAAGAGTACGGCCTTGGGGAATTAATTTTCATTCAATTGGAACCGCGTCTGATTTCAACCATCTCCCACCAAACTTCTACCGATCAAAATCCTGGTCCGTGAAACGGTTGAAATATATGGGTAATTCCATGCGTGACGGAATTACCTTTGGACAGAATTGTGCAATAGGATATTTCGATAAAATTGTAAAATAATAAAATATTGAAACACTTCTCACTGTGCATAGTCAAAATTCTTTTATGAAGATGATGATCGTATAGAGAAACGAAATTAATCATCAAATATCTTCTAAATTTGTGTAAAGTATGCCTGTGATGGAATTAATCCCACGTCAACCTGCTAGGTGCAATGACTTCAAACATCTTCAAACTCTGTGAATCTAAGATGAATTTTAAAACTTTCAATATGGCTATGAACAATGTTTGAGTCATTGCTTATGATCGCACAGTTTGTCAAAACTAGAAATTATTAATATTTATATAACAGTCAAAAACAAAGACGTGACGGAATTACCTTGACGGAATTACTGTGACCGAATTACCATGACGGAATAACCAATTATTTAGACTTGTTTCAAACTCAAAATATAAGACCATTTAACTGCTAACAATTCTGAATTAACACTCAAAAATTATGAAAAGCTAAAACAAAAAATGTAGCTTCTGCATAATCAAATAACAAGTAATGACATAAAGCAATAGTTAAAGGTGAAAAATATTTTTATTCTTTTGCACTAATTTTTATTTTACTGTCCATTCACTGCATTATGAAAAACGTAACTAGTGCGCTTTCCAACCATGTGAAGTTTAGGCTGATGATCAAGGTGAACGACATCCATTTTCTCAATCCAGCATCTGTCTTCTCCCTCCAGAAATATGTACACCATCCCCTTGCCGTCATTTCGGCGTAGGTTCAGTACCTCGTAACAATCGGTATCTTTATTTGATACTGATGCTATTTGTGCTACTTGCATAAGTTTTTTCTTCTTGCCACTATAGCTTGCCAATATTAAATTTCCAACTGCCAAGGTCTTCATGGAAGCGATACTACACCTATTACATTTTTTTATGGATTTCTGATGGCTCAAATGATATGTCGTGTAGTTTATTGCTTCGGTATAAGGTTTGAGTAAGACAATATGCCTCTCTACTACTACAACATTACGGGTATTTCTGGTACCCAATATGCTAGATGACAAACTTTTCCATCGTTCCTGATTTTCTTTTCTATTGGCCTGTAGTTCATTTCTTGAAATATACTTGATTTTAATTTTATCATTTTTCGCACAACAGTATTCAAACAAAGTCTTGGCTGATGTAATCTTGGCTTCTCCCGATAATAAGGCAAGTCTTGCTTGTCTCTTAATTTCACCTCCAAGTCCATCCACTGCACCTTTACCATGACTGCTAGCAAAGAAATTCCACTCCAGTTCTTGTAGAGAAAACAATTCATGTAAAAAAGCAATGTTTTCGAATAAGTACCTCTGCTTGAATTGGCTTGCTGCCCCATCAGAAAATAACTTTACTTTATTGATGTTTGGATGCATGGTGCGTAGTTCTTGAAGTAATGATCTCAAAAACCCATCTACTGCATATTTGTCATGAGTCAATTCATCTGAAACGATTACAAACGACTGACAAGCATCTTGGGTCCATATACAAGCCGTGAAGAGAGTGAGTAACTTGCTGGTGGTTCTAATGAGCCGCTTGAATTTCATTTTGGTCGATTATGGTTAAGGTTTCTGCGAAATCAACTTGAATGACTGCAGTCTCCTTGTCACAATTTAACTTCGCATCCTTGAAGGCTGAACTTTGCTTTCTTTTGATGAATGTATGCCTTTTGAAAAAAATCAGTTGACTTTCGAGAACATTCAAACAATCTTCAATTGTACCCTCATCGATATTTTTTTCATATCTGATTCCTCTTTTCTCCCATTGTTCCTGCCTGATTTAGTCTGGGGATTTTCAAACAAATCACAGAAGTTTCCTAACTTGACTGCACATCCTTGACATTCCCTTACCATGCAGGATTCTACTTCTTGGTCACATGAAATAGCGTCCATAAAAAGGTCTGAATTCAGTGGGTATAATGAGTTGTGCATCTCCTGACTTTGACAGGGCCTTCAACAAATATCTTAGATTTTCATGTTACTTGCAAGTGCAAGACGTGTGAGGTACATCCGTCAAACATTTTATGTAGGTAGGACGCAAGCTACAGAACTTCAAAAATCCACATTTGAGATCCGAATGTTGTCTTGAATAATAGTATGCTTCTTTCAATGTCATAAGCATATACCATTTCTGATGCTTTTTTTGCTGCCATCTGGCTGCCTTGAAATTACAAACTCTTTTTGTCCTGGACACATCCAACTGATTGAATCTTGCAAATAGAAGTTCTGAATTATGTGTACAATATCACCATGAGTTACCTTTTGGGTCTTAGGTGGAGAGGGTTCATCATATTGTAAGTTAAGATATTGAAAAACTCTCTTAACTTTACGCGGACTCTTAGGGAGACATTTTTTAATTCTGCTTACAGCTTTTCCTAGACTTCGCCTACTTTTGTATGGAGATGTTAAAATGGAAGAGGTTTGGGCATCATAACTTGGTTGGGTTGTAGACATTCTATTTGAGTCTCCTGGTTTCTCTGATGCACTGTCTCTCAGTTTTTGTTTGAAGCAGCGTTGAGCCAGTGGCGGATACAGATGGGGGGCGCAGGGGGCGCGCGCCCCCCCCTTGCGGATCCGCCCGTATTGCCGAACATTGCAAAACCACAATTGCAACTTTTTCATATCATAAGGTGGCATTATCTTTTACATGTTTACAATCATTTTAAATAAAATTTTCTTATACTTTGGCTGTGACTTGACTGTGATCTTTTATTACGATAAAAGTAAAGACAACTCAAGATATGTTGCGCCCCCCCCTTGAGTTTTTTCTGTATCCGCCCCTGCGTTGAGCTAATCTATTTTTTTCTTTCTGGTCTTTCATTTTCCTCTTATTCATCTGCTGTTTTATAATACTTTTCCTCTCTCTATCCTTTTTTTCATTTCTTCATGTAATCCTGCTTCTTTTCTTCTCTTTCTACTATCACGCTGTCTTTCTGCAGGTGTTTTAGCCATATTTATGTATTACACTTCTACCTGGAAATAATTAAGTGGATATGATAAAAATTCTATGGACAGTTTCTAGAGGTTAATTTCCATTTCTGTGATTCAATAAGGAAATTTAAACATTGATTCTTATTGTAGGGCCTACTCATGCACAGTTACGTTATATGCGTTGCCCATTTTAAGCTATATTTTCACATGGTAGAGATAAGGAGACTATATTCAACCGCACTTAAAATATTTTTAACACTTCACTTACAAAAAAAATATCCCTCTACCTAACATAACCTAATGATAAAGTTAAATATTTAACATGAAATATCAGCTCAGAGCTTGAATATTAGGTAATTTATTCAACACAGCTATCTAAAAATAATGCTTATTAAAAACAGACATCACCTAATTTTATGTAATTCTGTCACAGTAATTCCGTCACATCGCAGTAATTCCGTCACACTGCCATATGGCCTAGATTAAGTAGTTTTTAGAGAAACTAAAATTAAAAGCTTAGAGGGTGTCAGAACCTTCCTTTCCAGGAGGAAAATTATCCCTTTTTGATGTAAAATAGTGATAGAATAAAAACATTTTCGAGTGTTTGTGACGGAATTACCATTTAGGCATCTGCACATACTTTAAAGTCTTTATACATTGCATAATTAAGGTGATGTTTGTTTTAAAACGTTGCCAAAGCTATACATCATAAAACAAAAAGCTCAATAAAAAACAGCTTCCCTTCTTTGTTGATATATATTCTTTTAAACTATGATAAAATAGTTTATTACCAACCCTTGGCAGCCATCTTGAATTCAACAATCAACAAATGAGTAACTAAGTTATATGAACAAATTATATACCGATTTCGTTAACCCTTTCGCGCCGGACTTTCGTCGAGGGAAATTCTTCCTCAATACGAGTCTCTTGAAAGTTTTCTTTACTCCACAGTACGAAGCTTTTTCGCGTCGACTGAAGGCAGTGGTTCCCTCCCTAACCATTTTTGGACCCAACTCAGTGGGGCGCCGATCCCTTTCCTCGGCCTCCGTCCCAGACCCTAAAAGCCCCTTCCTAGGACGAGTCCACGGTCAACTGGCTAAAATATTAGTGCAAAATATATGTAAATATTTGTTGTTCGCATCGATTTTTTACATTCAAAATGGATTTTGTGTTTCTTTTCTGAGCGTGCAGAAATTTTAAACGAAGTTCTAACGTTGATATAGACGAATTTAGTATATTTACTAGTTGGTCTATAACTCCGTTGATATTAATGTTAGAATTTTTTTTTGAAACTTCCATGTGTTCAGCAAAAAACGATGAATTCATTTATAGCAATAGATATGAAAAGTAAGCAACAAATATAGTTTTGGAAAACACACAGCAAATAACAGTAGTTGACCGCATGGAGAGGATAAGAAAGGGTCGACCTGAGCGGCCGAAGATGGGACTGGGCTCGCGCTAAGGCGGATCACGAGGGGCGACCGCGTCCGTGGGTCTATTGTGTCCGCCACGGTCACTTTTTTCGACCTGTGCCGCACAGGCGTGGCATTCGTTGCTTAGGTTAGGAAAATCAACGCCGCACAGGTGTGGCATTCGTTGTTCATGGAAAAAAATCGTCGCCGCACTGGTGTGGCATTCGGCGCGAAAGGGTTAAATTCAATCATTTAACTGTTGATATATCCAAATAAAATATTTCCCACCTAAATTTTAATTTGAGAGAAAAAGTTGACATTTTCATGGAAATGCCCAAATACCATTGAGTGAACAGTGACGTTAAAGTCCTGCACTCTTATTAGGCCGACCACCCATTTTGCTCGAATTTCCTAATTGATAGGAAAGCTAATCAAGGAAATATTCACAGGAAAAGAATTAAATACACTTCCATTTCAAATGGGAACTCAAGTCACTTGTACGCCGGTCCGATTTAGGATGACGCATATGAAGTACATGTGCAATCGATATTAAATATATTTTTAAGGTAAATACGGCATTAATTTGAACAGGAATAAAACTTACCAGTAGAAGAAAAGTACTGCCTCCTTTGAACAATCTATAATTGCTACCTTATTCACTGTGTATTCGAGACTCTAATCACCGATGGCCGACGCATCGAGGATAGTGATGTCGAGGGTTCATCAAATTACTTTTGCTCCGTTAACTCAGTCCTTTAGTTCCTAATATGTATTACCAGAATGACTTTGCCGTTTTTCCGAACTGAAGGGTGCCTTCATAGCTCGGCGTTGCGTACTTGGGGGCGGATCTAACTCATCGCAGCAAGTTGGAGCCCTTCACAGCATAGACCTTGACCTATATTCAAGGTCTATGCTTCACCAGTCGTTCCGAATGGAGGGAGAGATAACCCATGGCCTCCTTTATAACAGGCCATGACATGCAATTTGGCACCATCGCTTTACGTGACGTCAGGGGTCCTACCAAGCGGCTGGGGTCCCCCAGCCCAGCCCCCGAAGTAAGGGGTCTGCTTCCTGCGTCGTCTGTCAATGAATGATGAGCGACGAAGGAAAGATACGATTCGTACCGCTTAGTGTCACATAAACTACAGTAATATTGTCAAGCGTTACGACTTCTAAATAATACTCTAAAATTATACGGTAACAACTTAAGTTATCTGCGGAATATTGGAACAAATTCGATAGCTTTATTGTGAAAGAACCAGTCTTCGGCGTAAGCTACGTATTTTCTCAGTGAGAAATTCACGGCAGTATTATTCGTCTGATACATGTAAATGCCATAGTAAGTATATCTCTTGAATTTCTCGCCTTGGTAGTAACTTAATAAGTCTTTGAAATAACCAGCCTTCCGCGAAAGTTATGTATATTCTCCAGATTTGCGGCATTGTTATTCACCTGATATTTGTACATTCCCTCATACTTTTGTAAGTTGAAAATTAGGTAAATCTTAAGGATTACTCCCCGTTGTGGAAACATTACGCTTGTAAGGAACTAAAAACTTGGCATGCAAACTCACTCATTAAGAATTAAAACGTTCATATTCGCAAGAATCAGATCTGCTTTTTTGAAGCGCCATGACTACTGCTGAGTTAAGAATTTTAAGATTCGGTCCTGAAACTGCATCAATAACCATATGTGGCAGGGTATTAGAAAAGAGAAAGGAGTAAACATTTCACAAGTTTTATTTCATTGTAAACAAGGAAATAGGCATGAGAAAAATATTTAAAATCCAGTACGTAAATATACATCAAGGAAATTCATATGTATTTCACTTTTCGAGAATTTCAACACAAAACAGAAGCCTGAACAAAGTCATTCCAAGTGTAGACATTCCATTTCCTTGAGGAATAGACTAAGCCTTTCACTGCAATTCCAAATCATGATGTTGAACTATATCCTTCAGTAAACGGAAGGCATCCCGATCCTTAGGAAACACCATGAAAAGGTAACTGAAATGTAAAGTAAAAAAGTTCATAAATTTACATCATCATCAACTAGGAGGAGTCAAAAAAGCAAGAACGTAACGTCTTAGGGGTGAACAGCCTGAAAAAATCTCTTCCCACCTCTGAATAAAAAAGAAAAAGTTCCACAGCAATAATTATGGAGTAGTGCAAATGTTAAAGGCAAAGAAAACTCATTGATAAAATCCACATTTACAGAATTTGATGACAGCAATTTTCATTCTCAAAAAGGTCCCAAAATCATGCTCTTCAATTAGAAAAACTAATGAAGAGATACATGACAATTTACCATCACTAAAAACAAACTGTAAACCCAATTTCATGAGGTCTACTTCGCAATGTTCCAAAGTAATAACAAGGAAATAGTAGAAAGACATATGTGATCAGCTGAAAAGCAAGGATAATGAAATTTCATTATGTGCGATAGCTGTATGGAAGGGAAACTACCTCAGTCTCATGTTGATTCTTCAGTAAACTCTATATTCTTCCATTTTGGTGGATTTATCGAAGTTATCGCATACCCCTTCAGGAAAGAGTTGGCTTCAAACAGATGAGTGGCTATGAATCCATTGGCTGATACAAATTCCTTTTGAACAAAGTCTACCATTGTGTTCATGATCATACAAGCATATTTCTGTACTTTTCCATTCTCTTATCTCCAATGTTTATCTGAAATAATGATAAGAAAGGATTAATTAATGAGAAAAGGCAAGACATTACTTCATGAGAGCTGTATGGAAGGGAAACTACCTCAGTCTCATGTTGATTCTTCAGTATAAACTCTATATTCTTCCATTTTGGTGGATTTATCGAAGTTATCGCATACCCCTTCAGGAAAGAGTTGGCTTCAAACAGATGAGTGGCTATAGTATATGACGAGTGGAGGTGGGCTCCGGTATGCAGATTCCGGTTTATAAAAACAGTATGTCGCAGCGAGCCATTTTATATTATCATCGGGACATATCAAGAATGCCATCTTCATTTATGGTCCCTTTTCTGTGGTGAATTCATTATTCCCATGACTTTGATCGCAAACTCCGCAATTGACTCCCTAAAGCTGAGATTCCGGAGATGATTTCCAGGAAGGGGGAGTGCTGACTTGTTTTATTATCAATACTTGTGTAGTAAAAACATTGACTAGTCATGTATGAGCTATGAAAGTTTCATTTTACAGTGACATCGTATTGCGATTTATTACGAAGCAAGAGGTACTGGTGAAAAAAATAGGATGTCTTACGCACTATTTCTATCGTGAAATGCATAAGGGCATGATGTTGTACATACTTAGTCAAATAATCTCTGGTCAAATTCAAATGCTACCTATCTAATTTATTTTGTTTAGCATTACGTTAACCACCATTAAAATTTCAAAATCAAAACATAATAGACATTTGATGCGTTATTAATTTCGGAAGTAATTATATTAATTATCATTTTCATTCCTAAATTACCAAACTCCCTGTCGATTTCTGTAACAATAAAGTCTGTTCATTGTCTGTCAGTTGGCTGTTCGTTCCCTGTTCCCTGACCAAGAGAGAACAGGCAGGCGACTGTTCGTAGAATGTAAATTGGAACGCCTTGTCTGTTCCTTGTCAGTGAGAAAAGGGTTACTTGTCTGTTCCCTCCCTGTTAAGAAAGCGGCATTCTCTGTTCCTTACCTGTTGGACCACAGACAATGAACAGGCAGGGGACTGTGCGCTGTCAGTTCATTGCCTGTTTTCTTAGGTTGTTTGTTCCCTGTTCCTTGACCAAGAGAGAACAGGCAGGCGACTGTTCGTAGAATGTAAATTGGAACGCCTTGTCTGTTCCTTGTCTGTGACAATGTGGGAAGATGGTTATTTGTCTGTTCTCTCCCTATGCGCATACTTTGTTCCTTAACTGTTCGCTGTTGCTAAGTTGGACATAATAGACAAGAGATGATTTATGTTAAAATAGAATTAAAAGTTGAAATTCATTTGAATGATTGTAAGAAAAACTTTTATTGTGCTTTTCCACATATTCCATTGGTTATAAATATCTTGAATAGTTGCAGAAAAGCAAGCTTTGTCATCATTAACAGAACAACCACTACATCAACAAATATTTCACATGCCTTCATCAAAGAAATATGTACTTCCTTAAATTAATACAACTCGGATTCTGCACTATGTCAATATAATACGTGTGATTTTAAAAGAGAAACACGCCTTTAAAGAATATTTATGAACACGATGATTTCACTTCTCACAAACAAACCTACAAGAAAGACAGTCCTCTGACAATGTTTGTTGGTTCTTATTGGCGACGTAACGCACATACGCATAATACAAATACAATACAAATCTCAGTACTTGCTCAAAAACTTAAGAGACACAATAAATTATTAAATAAACACACTCAAGAACAAATATCACTTCGACTTTCACTATCACTGAATGGATGCACGAATTACTTAATTCGTCACTGCGGGCATTTAGCACAGGTTAAATAATAATCAAATAAATAACTGTTTTCTCCGCATCCAACAACTTCACCACAACACAGTCGACCATGTGCTCGTAAACTGTCCGGATAACGGTATCGGTTATTGGCGTCATTGTTTGCGTTTGCTATCTTCTATAGGTAGGTAGCAGCACCACGCTATCTTTCCGTCCTTGTTGAGAACCTGTTCACTAGCTGTTCACTGTTTTCTGTTCGTACCCTGTACCGTGAAACGGACTATGAACCGGCCCTTGCCTGTTGACTGTCCGTTCACTGTTGTCTGTTCGTTCCCAGTCCGCTGAAACCACAGAGTACATACTCTTTGGCTGAAACATACAGCCCCAGCCTGTAATTGGCGAAGTAAAGTATTTCACGTGCGTAAGCCGAGCAGATAGCTAATATAATTTGCGTGCTCACTTCAATAACCGTCATCCGTGGTTGATGGTAATCGTGATAATGAATTCAACCGTATATAATTACTGTTTAAGTAGATGATATTTTCTTTGGATTCAATCAAACTTCCTTGTACTCAATTAAATTTGGATTAATCCAAATTGTTGTCCAAATTCCGAAACTTAAAACAATTGTTCGTACGTTGTTCATAATCTGTTCTCAAAATCTCCAAAAGGTTCCAAACTGACAGCGAACAGGCATCATTTTTACGTAAATCGATAGGGTGTTTAGTGTTTGTTCACTGTTGTCTGTTCATTCCCTGTTCGGTGAAACATACTACCAACCGGCCCCTGCCTGTTAAAAGCTTGTTCACTATTGTTCCCGAAATGCTTGTTGCCTGCCTGTTAAGGAACAAGCTGCAAACAGAGTACAAACTGTTGGTAGGCTGTTCGTAAGTTGTTCCTACTTGTGAGTGACCCGAGATTGTTCGTTGGCTGTTTATACTCTGTTCACTAATCTCCAACAGGCTATCAACAGACTTCAAACGGACAGCGAACAGGCATTGTTGTTTCAGAAATCGACAGGGCTCCTGCTAATACGGTTGTGTTGGGAGAGATGTTTCAGTGGGTTATATAATCTTCGAGCGGAATTCACCCGGAAAATAACCTTGAATTTAATCACCGCAGAAGCCTCCGTAACACCCATTAAAAATATTATGCACGACTCAACTCTGCTCAGAACGTACTGAAATGTGAGATTTTAAGGTTGTATGGGGTTTATCATAATAGCGCATACTTATTAACCAGTGGGACAGGCAGAGATTCAAGAACAAATTAGCCGGAAATTGAGTTATAAAATGACTGAAACGTTATGCCGGTATTCAGCATTCATCAGAGCCTACATCCATACATAGCTTAGCGCAAGGGATGCGTTCCTTGGGGTCTTTGTGCTAATCGCATTTGTGTTGTTTGAGATCATTTCAACATTGGGAAGATAGGAATGCGATATGATGCGATACAATGGATGATTGATAGCATTAGTGTTGGGAATTGAATTTGCTACAAACCATCTATTGTTATTATTTAAGTTATACTCCTATTATTACCCTTGGAAAACCTTATTTATATAATTAATCGTAGAGGGCGTAACTTGGTGGAAATCCATAATAGCACGAATTGAAGGATCAACAACTTTGCTATTTCCACATAATATTTTATTAGCACCGACCATGGTTTCGTTACAGAGTAACATTTTCAAGGTGAGAATTTAGGTAAATTGACAGAATATATATAGCAGGAGCCGTTGGTTAGGGGGAGGTAAGGGTTGGGGTTGGAGCTGGGTTTGGCGTCACTGTAGGTGGGGTGGGTGGAGGGGTGGATGAGTAAGGGGGAAAGTGAAGCAGGGGGGAGCGAGAAGGGTAATGCTGGTCGTTGACCAGGTATGAATCTCTGTGGCTTAAAATTTCCAATTCTTCTAAAGCGTCTAATCTCCGTCCTTTCTTCCCAAAATGCAGATTATATCCTGCTATATATATTCTGTCAATTTACCTAAATCCTCACCTTGATAATGTTACTCTGTAACGAAACCATGGTCGGTGCTAATAAAATATTATGTGGAAATAGCAAAGTTGTTGATCCTTCAATTCGTGCTTATTTATATAATCATGTATAGTTAAGAATATCTTTAAAGAAAGAAGTCACTTCATTCAAAGACTTTTCTACACATAAAAAATCAAGCTTCCTTACAAATTCCCTCATTTAATGCGGGTGGACTGACATTCAGGAAAAAAATGCGAGCTATCTTAGCAGTAAAAATGTATTTCCGCCCGTAGACGAATTTTCAGACCGGTCTAAAAACAACTCTTATGTCGCCCAAGCCCTTTTGTTGTTCCTCCAAATGACAGGAAAATGCTATTTCGTTGCTCCCGTAGTTTGTGAATGAGAAATCATAACTGGCTTTAATTTGAAGTTCCCCCGGGGTATTAGCACCAAGCAGCAGTGGCGCAGCGAGGGGGGTTTTTGGGGATGAAAATCCCCAGAGCTCAGAGAAATATTTATTTTTAATCTAATTAACTTAATTGTATTAGGATTACTTATAGAATAGTGTTAGGATTAATAAAAATATCCCTCAGAAAACCGTAAAACTCGCCATTTTGAACGAATAGTCTTAAAATTTTTCTGCAGGAGGGCCCCCACAAATCCCGCTTACCCTGGCGGGTATGCAATACCACAACATCCCTTAATATTTGTTGCGCCTAACCTCCCCCCAGCCTTAATTCTTAGCTGCGCCTCTGCCATGCAGTAACGTGAAACGGTCTTTAAGTGCTTTGAAACCGGACCCAGGTTTTTCTTCCCATGAACACACCGATGAAAAAATTATATACACCTTATAAATTTGCATACATTCTAAAACAATTGCCATGACAATGTATAAGAATGTATGATGATTTTATACAGCTTTATACAATTTTTTCATAGGGGAATATATCAACAATGAATGTTTATGATTCTTTCCCACTATCGAGAGTTTTCACTTTCAAGACCATCCTGAGAAAAGAAAACCGAAATAAATCGACAAACCGTGATCGTTTCCTCCAGCCTCCCCAACTCTGTCACGGAATGGACACACATATCCTTGAAATCGCGAAACCCTATCAGCTTTCTAACGCAGTGACAACACACTGCTTCCGGACCGTCGTATTGGACAAGAGAGAATACCAGAGCAAGATACTCGCCCTCTTGAATACGGAAGTCTATGGAGTATTGAAGTCTGACCCGACGTCAAGTATACAGCGAAAAACGAAAGATATCATGTACCAATCATCAATCCCAGTGGAAGAGAGGAAAAGACTCATTGATCCGGCTCCCAAACCACCTCGGCTGTACGGGCTCCCCAAGATCCACAAGGCGGGCGTCCCTCTTCGCCCCATTGTTAGTGCCGTGGACTCACCCACGCACAAATTGGCAAGATACCTCGCGAGTCTCCTGAAACCCTTCACCGGTACGACGTCGACCTTCGTAAGGAACTCATCGCATTTCGTGCAGATTTGCAAGGACACGGAGACCACAGAGACTGATCTCCTAGTGAGTTTCGACGTGGAGTCCCTTTTTACAAGCATACCAGTGGAAAAGGCGGTGCAGGCTGTGCGAGCACTCGTATCGGAAGGATTACCGCACGACATCCCGAAGATGGTGGAGTTTTGTTTAAAGAACTCATATTTCCTTTGGAATGGGAAATTTTTTGAACAAAAGAAAGGTGCGGCCATGGGATCTCCTCTCTCGCCAGTCATCGCCAACCTTTATATGGAAAAGTTCGAGGAGCAGGCGCTGAGTACCTATAGGGTTGTACCTAAACTCTTCCTAAGATACGTAGACGACACTTTCGTCATTTGGCAGCACGGAGAGAAAGAGCTGTATCTATTCCTACAGCATTTAAACCAGCAAGACGACTCCATCAAGTTTACGATGGAGATAGAAAAAGACAAATGCCTACCATTCTTAGACGTCCTCGTGAAGAAGAAGACCGACGGGAGACTAGGCCATGAGGTCTACAGGAAAAAGACCCACACGGAGCGGTACCTACAATATTCTTCACACCACCATCCACTGCAGAAGAGCTCTGTAATCAGGACCCTATTCCACCGAGCCCTAACTATTTGTGACGACAACTCCCTAGATAAGGAGAAAAAACACCTGAGGAAAGTAATGGAGAAAAATGGATACCACCGAGACATCATCCGGAGGGAAGAAAGGAAAGCGAATATGGCCCTTTTAAAGACCGGTGACCAACCTGCAGAAGAAAAATCGAAACCTGCCGCTTTCGCAATGATCCCCTATGTTGCAGGAACCACAGAGAGGATTTCACGCGTTCTCGGCAAACGCAATGTAATCACAAGGTTCAATTGCGTCTCCAAGACCAGAAGCCTTCTCGTCAAAGTAAAAGACCGAGTTCCTACGCAGTCGAAGAGCGGAGTGTATGAAGTCAAGTGCAGCTGTGGGAGTAGCTACATAGGCCAGACCTCCAGAACCCTCAAGTGCCGCCTAATGGAG
This sequence comes from Ischnura elegans, assembly GCF_921293095.1. Taxonomy (NCBI): domain Eukaryota; kingdom Metazoa; phylum Arthropoda; class Insecta; order Odonata; family Coenagrionidae; genus Ischnura; species Ischnura elegans. Next base: position 18,069,429 of record NC_060253.1, on the reverse strand, counting down.
CATCAAAGGGCAACTAAAAACAGACAATTTCGACTTTCTGCCATAGCAGAGCACATATGGACAGGCCCTACCCATAACATCAATTTTGACGAAGCGAAGCTTATTTCCGAAGAAAGGAGATATTTTCCACGTCTGATACGGGAAGCCATCGAAATAAGCAAGACTCAAGATAATTTCAATAGGGAAGACGGCTATCCCCTTCCGCATGCCTGGAAACGAGTTTTGCGTGGAAAAAGACACAGCAGCGACAGCCAATCATAGATGACCTAGCCTCTACGGACAGATATATAAGGCGGCCAATTCACTGCATCATTACTTCACTGACCTGAAGAAGCCGACTGTAACGCCGGCAGAAACTGTCGCCCGAGAACAATGGACCCACGCGGTGTATTACCCGAAAGAGACGTATCTTCATACTCATCGACCCGCGGAAGCCTGCATAAGGTGTTTATTCCTAATGCCTCATTCACATTATGATAGTCCGAGCCGTCGTCCTAACTATAGTTGACCGAACTAGCCGTGTGAATGCAAGTCCTGACTATAGTTGACGTAGTTCCGAACGTTGCCACTTTACTATGGTTAGGCGCTGGGAGACCGGAAACGGAAGCGACAAGAGAAAGACGAAAAGCTCGTGAAGCTCTATTATATTCATGGATTTGTCCTAGGAAGGAATAATATGAACGGAAGAAAAATTATTCGGTAATTACACGTTGAAAACAGTAATATCTTGTCAATGCAAACCTCAACAGCTTTGCTAATCATCAATTTCCCGTTCACTTTAGATGTCAGCACTAGAGAGCAGCACAGGTTTCAACCATCGTCGTGTGAATGCACGATAGTTCCGACGATGGCTGGAGCTATCGTAATGTGAATGAGGCATAACCGGCGCAACCGGTCGTCTAGTCTGGGCTGTCATTTGAATGGCAAAATTTGATTATTTTCTGTTCCTTTTCCTCGATTTTGGCAATTTCTAACTCATAATTAATGTAACGTTAATTGATGAAATGAGAATGTTCTACACCATCGCACAATCCCTGTTTTTGCCATTTCTTTCCGTGGAAACACGTTGTTTCCCGTAAAGTAGACCCGTGTTTTGTGGAGTATATTGGAAGAATTTTTATGAATATTCGTGAATATTACATGGGAATTTTCGTTTAAGGAAAAGAAGCAATACGAAAGTGGATTAATTTGTTTTAAAAGTAAGTATTTTCCGCAGGAAAATGAAAAAAAAAACAATTCGAAGTGATGACGTACGCAATTAAAATGATGGAGGAGGCTATACCGGGAACTGCGTACACGGCGAATTTTGTCTTATTATATTTTAATGCTGTTTCAATGAGTGACTATCAATAGAAAATAATCGATAATAGTGCTAGAGCATCGGTCAGGTAAAATGGGTGTTTTTTATAGGGATCTCACTATTTTATGGGCCTTGCATTTTTTTTTCAATTTACCTGCTCAACAATGGAAAAAATGGTTAAAAAATTGTTTTGGGAGATTTATTATCATTGGAATTTCTTGTTTCTTTGTGCATTGGCTCAGTGAGATATGACAATTTTTCTCGTGATATTGGTTTATACTTGATGTACAATGAATCCCTTATAGGTTTTGAATAGGATAGTTTCCTTCATCAAAGAAAACGAAATAAATTAGGCACTGATTGCGATTCGTGTCAGTTTTAATAAGTGATTATTAATACATGTTCCCCTGAGCTCTACGCCTCATACATGCATTGGTAACCTCAGACGATGTATAAATCCTATCCTCTCGTGTAGAAACTAGGTCCCTGTGACGTCACGTGGAGTGGAATCGCATGGGCGCCAATGTGGCCCTTTTCAAATGAGGATAAAAATGGACCATTGCTAATCGTGTAAACCGGCATTTCTAAAACGAAATAATTTGTATATTATGAATACACTAATGGTAGGTAACGAATCGCAATTATTGCCTTTTGTTTTATTTGATAAAGGAAACTACCCTGTTTCCTTCATCAAAGAAAACGAGATAAATTAGGCACTGATTGCGATTCGTGACCCAGCGTAAGTGTATTCACTATATACAAATTATTTGGTGCTAGAAATCCCAGTTTAGACGAATGGCAATGATCAATTTTAAACTCATTTGAAAAAGACCAGATTGGCACCCATGCGATGCCACTCCACGTGACGTCACAGGGACCTAGATGCTATACGAGTCAGGAGTTTAACATCGTCTGAGATTACCAATGCATGCATGAGGCACAGATCTCAGGGAAGCATCTCCATAGTAATCACCTGTTATAATTGCCTATAGTCGGAATGTTTCCTTCGTTTGATAGGGGAATTATAATCCTTATTTAAGCCAAGCGCTACCTGATATCAGGGTACTATGCATCCTGCTAGCAGAATACATCGTAGCGGCGATCATGGCTTCGCACTCAAGTGACCTCACACTGCGGAAGCCGAAACCAGAAATACGGCACACGGGATTTTCCCAGCATTCATACTAAGCCGTCGCGTTTTCGTGCGCTTGAAAATTTTCACAATTCATTTAATCGCGAAAAATAGATATCGTCATTTAAAAATCTAAATGCGTGAAATGCGTACTCCAGGAGAAGTAATCTTTCGATTCAGGCAATTAAAAAATAATAGGAAACCACCCTATTTCCGTGACATAACGCGGAATTCACCGGCGGCGTGTGCCTCCCTATAATCACCCATGAGCCACGGAAGCTTTATAGTCAAGAAGAATTCGGTTAAGTTTACAAATTATATCGTTTTTTTAATTCGGTAAATAATTATTCCTCTTTGTAACCTTCATTAAAATTTGAATAAATAATATTTATGAAATTAAGTGATGTTGATTGAACTTAAAAGTTTCTGTGATCTCTATAGGAGGGTTTTATCCCCTCAAAAAACCCCCATCGCATAGCACACGTTCCCTAGTATTTTTTATTACCCATTGGTTTAAATGCCATTGCAAACGGCTGCTATTAACCATATTTAACCAGAGCCATATTTTACGCGTATTTATTTACTCCATTGATAATAATATTTTGAAAATAAAAAATCTATTACATATACAACAATCGTGGTTACCTAATGATAATGATGAAATAAGGTGGTTTCCCATTACATTTTTTATTGCCCAAATCGAAAGATTATTACTCCTGAAGCACATATTTCACGATTTTAGATTTTTAAACGACGATATCTATTTTTCGCGATTGAATGAAAAGTGGAAAACTTCAAGCGCGCGAAAACGCGACCGCAAAGTATGAAAGCTGGGAAAAGCACGTGAGACGTCATTCTGGTTCCCGCTGCCGAAAGTGAGGTGACCTTAGGGCGAGGCTTTGAGCGCTGATGTACGTGCAGGATGCTAGCATGTAGTAGAGTACCCAGCTACCATGTAGCGCTTGGCTTAAATAAGGATTATTAATACCTTATCAAACGAAGGAAATTTTCCGACCATGGGCAATTTTAATAAGTGATTATTAAGAGACGTTTCTCTGAGCTCTGCACCTCATCCATGCATTGGTAACCTCAGACGATGTATAACTCCTATCTTCTCGTATAGCAACTAGGTCCCTGTGACCTCACGTGGAGTGGCATCGCATGGGCGCCAATATGGCCTTTTTCAAATGTGGTTAAAATTGACCATTGCCATTCGCCTAAAATGGGATTTCTAAAACCAAATGATTAGTACATAATGAACACAATTATGGTGGGTAACGAATCGCAATCAATGCCTTTATTTCGTTTCCTTTGATGAAGAAAACTACCCTATTGTTGGACGTAGGATTGAGTAATTCAATTGGATGTCCTCATACCTCTACTATGACATCTACAAAGTTAACTGAAATTGAAAACTGCGTTCTAAATACTGAAGCTGATGAATGCTAATAACTGATTTAAGTGACTGATACTTTGTATAATATCCGTGTAGCAGGGTAAGAGGAGTCCGGATAATTGGCTTAGCTGGGCAAGGTAAAATAAACCACATGTCAAATAAAGACTATTAATTTTTTTCAACTTTTATGATGGTAGGCTAGTTTCAGATCACCTGCATCATGGGACGATTTCCAAGATTTTGAGAAATAATCTTAGCTTCTTTCCCTTACCTCCATAATTCTGTCCATTGATATGAGTACTCCAGACCAAAACACTTACATTTATTGATAGCGACGACAACTCCCTCGTTCACACTAAATTACACATGCCATGATTCACACAAAAATAGTCACCATCTTATGCAAACTCGTTCACACTTAATTATGGCGTTTCGTTCGTACTAAAAAGCACTCATGACACTAAATTAAATACTCTCAGACACACAAAAAATTACGCCTATCATTTAAATACCACATACCATCAACCACACTAAACTACATCCTCACATCACACTAAATTAAGTACACTCTTTCAAACCAATAAAATAAATATAAAATTGCATTCACACTTTAATGTACACTATATATCATAATAAAAACAGTATCATCGCACTATATTACGTGCTCGCCTTCACACTAAATATATAAATACTCTGATCACACTAACCTATTCATTAACTCATTCACACTTAATTTAATCTCATTCACACTAAATAATAGAACGCATCGCCCTAGATTACATACATTAAAATATAAAATATCATGTCAATCATTTAAATGCAGTGATTCACAATTAACCATACATTCTAATTCATACATGGCAACACTATCATCACCATAAATTAATCGCTCTAATTCGTAATAAAAAATACAAAGTCACGTTGCAAACTTTCATACATTCACATTCACACTACATTACATATTTACATTCATAGCAAACCCTTAAGAAAAATCTACATTAGTTGAGGCTAATGTGCTAAATAAAAATACGAATTTTGAAATTTAATTCAAAGAGAAACGCAAAACCATTTATTCGGTAAAAAAGTAAAATACAATGAAATTTACAATGTCTACAAATTAAACAATGAAAAAACGTTTCCTTGAACTATAAAATATAATGTGTACTGTAGAATTCTTATTTATCACTCAAACAAATAAAATAGGCAGATTTTGAAAGTTATACGTGGAAGAATATTTTATATAAATTAAATATTGGAAATAGCAAGACCTAATCATTAACAGAAAAATAAAAATACAATTTTTCAGCCGAGCAGATTTAGAAAATTGATTTTAAAAATTATTGTCTCCCTTGCTATACATGCATAAATACAAATTTTGAAATCAGATATTGGCCATCCATTGAATCATATTAATAAAACCAAGGAAAAACTGACTATTGAATGATACCAAGTCCCCAGATTTTTTTCGACGAACATAATCAATTTAAAGTAGACTATTTTTAATTATTTATTACTCAATTAAAACCATGATTTAAGTGGATGATTACTACAATAAATTATGGCTCTTTTATTATGTTTAATTGAAGATAATATGATGCAAAATCAAACAGAAAAATAACCAAGCAAAGCTTCGGTGAGCCTTACATAGTATAAATGGGTAGTTTTACATTTTTTTCGCCGAAGAGAATGAAGTAAAGAAACTCTCCAAGTGAAATGTTACAGTAAATTATATAATTTTATTGGAATTTTCAAGGTTTACATAAAAAAATTGGTTGGACATTGAATTGAAGTACATTAAGTGACGGGCTAATTTAACAAGTGGAATATGAAATCATTAACAGAAAGAAATTAAATTGAAATGAAAAAAACTGAACCACTTAGAATTGTGAATAATAGAAGTAAATGGGTACACACTCCGATACAAAAGTCACCAACTGCATTAGCCAGCGGAAAGCCATGCGTATAAAAACTAGTTCACCGGTTTTACATTTTGAAACCATAAATGTAGTTTGCAAGAAATCAAAGAATTTGGCAAGTTCTGTGAAATAAAAATTAGCAGGAAAAACTGCCGAGCAAAATTTCGAAAGTTTGTTTTGAATCACCATGGTAACCTCGTTGTAACATGACTGTCCGCTGTTACACCCCCTCTCCACGTTGAGGACGCAGTTGGATTTGAGGGGGACATGCACTACTCTACTATCTACTGTCTATGCTACCCAAGATCTACGATAAAAAAAACAAGCACTACTTCAGCCATCCCATAACATGGCTTCCTCCAATGAAAAATAAATGGCACTTTCATTCACACCAAATATATCATACCTTCATTCACACATTACGTGACACAAGGTCACTCGCAATATAAACACCAGACCATCATTCACACACATACATCGATAATAAACGCTTAATTATAATAAATTATCCCCATTCACACTCAATAACACAACCTCACTCACACTTAAGTTACGAACTAAAATCGCACTTACATTAATATCTCATTCACACCAAATATCATACCATCATCCGCACGAATAAAATACCTCATTCACTCTAAATATCATACCATCATCCACACGAATAAAATACCGCATTCAGACTACATAATATATCCTTATACACTCGAAAAAATATACATCATCCACACGAAATAACATACTAATTCAGACTAAATAATATACCCTCATTCACACGAAATAGCATACACCATTCACATCATATAACATTCCACATTCACGCGAATATCATACCTCATTCACACATATAATAGGATCCGTCATTCACACGAAATAACATACTCATTCAGACTAAATAATATACCCTCATTCACACGAAATAGCATACACCATTCACATCATATAACATTCCACATTCACGCGAATATCATATCTCATTCACACATATAATAAGATCCGTCATTCACACGAAATAGCATACACCATTCACATCATATAACATTCCACATTCACGCGAATATCATATCTCATTCACACATATAATAAGATCCGTCATTCACACGAAATAACATACTAATTCAGACTAAATAATATACCCTCATTCACACGAAATAGCATACACCATTCACATCATATAACATTCCACATTCACGCGAAAATCATACCTCATTCACACATATAATAAGATCCGTCATTCACACGAAATAACATACTCATTCAGACTACCCTCATTCACACGAAATAGCATACACCATTCACATCATATAACATTTCACATTCAAGCGAAAAACATACTTCATTCACACAAAAAACATAGCTCATTCACACGAAAAAATACCTCAATCACAGGAATGAATCATAAGTCATTCACACGAAGTAGCATACCTAATACACATCAAATAATATTTCACATTCACACGTAATAACACGCCTCATTCACTAGAATTAGCATACATCATTCATACGAAATAGCATAGGTACCTAATTCACTTCTCATAATATTCAACATTCACACCAAATAGCATACCTCGAATTCACACGAAAGAGCATACCTCATTCACACGAAGTAATGCACTTCACTCAAAGTAACAACGCCATTCACAATTAATAACACACACTCATTCTCCATTAAGCACGTTCTCTAACGAACACTGACTCAATTACTCTCATACAAATATACTAAATACCATTCTCACATTCACACTTGATCTCATTCTCATACACAAACTGTATCTCATTCACTCATTGAAACACAAATTAAATCAAATTCATCAAGAAATACAAAAGGCACATATACAATCGAAACACGAAACAAAATATAATCTAAATCTTCAGACTTCGGATCGCCATTCTTCATCTCTTGACTCTTCAGTTCTTCAGTTCTCGATCTACACAATTCGTTTCCTTCTTCATAATTGCTGAGTTCCTGAATCACTTCAATTGGTTAATGTAGAGGCATTCCACGTTTTTTTTCAATCCTAAAGCTGCTTCTTCAATGTCCAACATTGCAAGCTGCCTCCCTTTCTCCCCCTGGTGATAAAACAAATTATCCAATGTACTCATCCATGAGAAAGAAAGGTCACCTAGTACGGCGCAAAAGTTATTATTCTGGTAATAACCAAATGGTAAAGAATAAGAACATAATTGTAAATAAAAAAGGATTTGACTCAAATGATTAAGTTCTATAAATAACGGAATTGGATGTCAAAATTGAAAAAAAACTTATTCCGGGTAGTTGCTGAATATTAGGTTTCTGCATAAAGTTTATGATATCTAAAAATATTAATTTCATGATCCTTAAAAACAAGCAAAACGGAGACAAGGTTAAAAAAATTAACGAAAATCATTTCAAGAAACTACTTTTCAACTAATGGGGCTTGCAGGATATCTTTTAGGAAACGTAGAAGAAATATTCTCAGGATTAAATAGAAATGGATTGTACAATGGTAGGGGAAAATTCAGCTATAATCTTCATAGATTCGCCCAGACTTTAGGGTTCATATAGTGAACTAGAAAAAAAATTGACGCATGCAAGGATTAACTGACATTTTTAAAGTTTGATAAAAATAAATAATTTGCAATTTTCAAAGTACTACCCAAACAAAAATGAAGCGTACCGATTTGAAAAATTAAGATTCATTGGTACACAGTGGTAAAATATGATAATCAATGCATTCTTATGATAATATTACCAAAAAAATTAAAGTGCACCAAAAAACGTACAAAACAAAAGAATGCGAGCATCGCGATACTTCCAAATTCACCTATAGTCACGTAGATTGCCCAGTAGTCAATTGAAGCAAATAAGATTTTGTGCACGAAAAATCATTTCTTCCTTAGCACACAAGTCATAAATCATCATCTTGGATGAAACGGATATGAAAGATACGACTTTTATGGAAATTAACATTAATTTTTATTGTCCAAATACTGCGTAATCATTAATATTGTTAGTTAAAAATCTCTGAATACCATTGTCAATGTACGTAAAAAATTTAGATTTTGCCAAAAATTAGATGGTGTGACAGGCGTTTTTAGATATTTTCCTGTCCAGTATTTTGCGAAATAATATTAAATTTTATAAGTTATTTAGAGTTACATCTTATCTGCTCCCGTAATGTGGTTTCAAAAATTTATAGAGACATCTCATTTTTATACATGAAATTATGTCCATTTATGGCTACAACGAAATGTTTTCTCAACCACAGCAAAAATCTAAATATGAGCACCTCAAATTATCTATTCCGATAACAACTAGACTTTTCGGCCAGGCACTCCAAAGAATTCAATTCTCCAGATCAAATTACAATCACGTATACATTTTTTGTGATTCTTATTTCACAAAGCTGGAAGTAATACTCGTACGACTGGACAACATTTGATAACTTTCTGCCAAAAACGGAGGAGGAACGGCTATAACATCACTTGCGACAATGTTTAATGAAAATTATTCTTTTTTTAAATTTATGAAACATAGAAGGAAAAAATGTAAAGAAATCAGAAGAGCATGCAGCGAACTGGATGAGCTATTTGTAAATGCTGCCGATCTAATTTTTGAAAAGATTGGAAAAAAACTGAGAAAAAACAGAGCATTTCAATGAAAATTCGTACGTTTCATGGTTCAATGCTAATTTTCATCAGCAATTGATTCAGCTGACAGAGTTATTACCAAACTTTTGTTGGGCTGAATTTCGGACATCCACCCTGGCTGAATGAAAAATACTGAAATTAACGGTAAGGGATACTGCAAAGGAGTTGGAGAGATCGGAATAATGATTAAGTTTTTTAATATTGATACTTCATTAATTAATTCTCCTTTCCATGCACTCTAAAAGAAACGACAAAAATTGAGGAAATGATTAGGTCTCCGAATAAAAATCCGTTGTTGCCAGCAGCACTTAAAGTCTCGTTCCAAAGGCAGCAGATCAATTGCAATATACTACCACGAGCAAGTGTAAGAAAAATAATATTACTGCATTATACGAGAATAAAAGTATCTTGTTTCACTTTGTGAAAGGTATTCACATAGCACACTTTTAAAATAATGAACGGACACACAGAAAAAGCGTAATAGAATGATTTTCTTACCTTTTGGCGTGATGTCAGTCCAGTATAACAATCCAGATTAGCGCCATTTTTCCACCAGTTCACTCCATAATCATCTACGATGACTTGTAGCTGATGAGAGATAAACGGGAATTGATTAAATATCCGTGTAAAAATTGAAAATTGAAAATTGAAAAGGTGTACGTAAAAGTGATTTAAAGTAATTTCCAATGAATAGCTAGTTTGAGTAGCCAACAGGATAAGTGTTATCTACGAATACAAAGGTATTCAAATATATCTACAAAAATAAAAAATTTATCTTCCAAAATAAACTTTTGGAATTTCTTAAGGAAAGAGTCGATTTTATAAATAAGGAATGGAAATAAATCACGAATATGAATAAATGATTGCACATAATGCAGAGGTTGAGCATTCAAAAAAGGCTTCAAAAAACTTTTTTTTAACTGATCATGACGAATACGTGTGACCCGAGGAAAAAAGATCTCTAAACAAAAGGAATTCATTTAAATTCATTACTAAGATCAGAAAAAATAAGATGTGACATATCATAGACGCAGCAAAAGCTAGGGATGAATACGATATTCAAAATGGTATAACATGTATTACGAGTTTTTAAAAATATATAAACTCAATTGGATACATTAAAAAAAGCATAAAAATTGCAATTTGTAAAAGGCTGTCGAAAAATCATATAGAATACATCCGCATAACATTTTGTAATGGTAGCATCGATTTTTGGTGCAATCATGTTTATTTGGCACTCAATTGAGAAAATAGAGTTAAATCACAAGGGATTTGCTAAACAAATTGAGGATCTTAATAGTTCATGGGAGAAATTATAAATATTACTGGGACACAAAACATTATAATATTAAACTGACGATGAAATAAAATATAAAACCAAAACACCATCTAACAGAGAAATAGAGAAACATTTACAACAAATAGAGACATTTATTCTTACCGATTTCTATGAGAAGAAATTCCTGGTTAATTTATCTTCAGATCAATTTTCAGTTAACTGATTGTCTCAATCTTCAGCAGTCTTCATATATTCGGCCAAGGGAATATTTTCAGTCTATGAAGAGAGCGGGTTAGTACATACAAGTATAATAAAAAAACCCTTAACCCAAGAAATTACATACGCCCCACTACAATGCACGGGAAATCACCGTGACACAAGGAGGAAATGACCACTTTTCCATCCAAGTAACACAGTTTCATCCCCGAACACTGCAATGGTTTACAGCGCATGCAAAACCTTGGTTCGACACAAAAAAAACTAAAATTAACGCAAGCTAAATATCCTAGCCTTACTCTACGCAATGATACATAGCCATAATGGCCCAAAAGCTAACCTAGTTTTGAAGCTGGGGTCCTCTTCACGTGAAGTTCTGATCACCTAGAGCCTGGGGAGAGGGAGAGAATACATACAAGGAAAATATGACCCTTCCCCCAAGGAATCGCACACGGCCCACTACAATGCACGGGAAATCACCGTGACACAAGGAGGAAGCGACCACTTTTCCATCAAAGTGACACAGTTTCATCCCCGAACACTGCATTGGTTTACAGCGCATGCAAAACCTTGGTTCGACACAAAAAAAACTAAAACTAACGCAAGCTAAATATCCTAGCCTTACTCGACCATATGATTCATAGCCATAATGGCCCAAAAGCTAACCTAGTTTTGAAGCTGGGGTCCTCTTCACGTGAAGTTCTGATGACCTAGAGCCTGGGGAGAGAGGGAGAGAATACATACAAGGAAAATAAATTACCCTTCCCCCAAGGAATCGCACACGCCCCACTACAATGCACGGGAAATCACCGTGACACAAGGAGGAAGCGACCACTTTTCCATCCAAGTGACAGTTTCATCCCCGAACACTGCATTGGTTTACAGCGCATGCAAAACCTTGGTTCGACACAAAAAAAAACTAAAATTAACGCAAGCTAAATATCCTAGCCTTACTCTACGCAATGATACATAGCCATAATGGCCCAAAAGCTAACCTAGTTTTGAAGCTGGGGTCCTCTTCACGTGAAGTTCTGATGACCTAGAGCCTGGGGAGAGAGGGAGAGAATACATACAGGGAAAATAAATTACCCTTCCCCCAAGGAATCGCAGACGCCCCACTACAATGCACGGGAAATCACCGTGACACAAGGAGGAAGTGACCACTTTTCCATCCAAGTGACACAGTTTCATCCCCGAACACTGGAATGGTTTACAGCGCATGCAAAACCTTGGTTCGATACAAAAGAATCCTAGCCTTACTCGACGCAATGGTCATGGCCCTAAAGGCTCAAAATCCAATCTAATTTCTTCGTTTTCTTCTTCGCGATGTCCTCTTCTTTTGATGTCTTCTTTTTTCTCCTCCTAAATTTGGAGGACACACGAATCACTCCAATCCTTTCGCCGTTCGTTCGATCAAAACGCAATTTTCGCTCTATCGCGCAACGCATTCGGATAAAACGCAATGTACGCACGCATTTCGTATCGCTTTTTTTCTTCGAGATCTCATCGTTGTATTCTCTCTTCCATCCTGTAACAGAGCCGATTAGTGCACATCAACATGAAATACAAATAAACATGTCACCCAAAAATCGCAAAAAAAAAAAAAACATATTCACACACTAAAAATTACTCAACATGGTATCTTTATCCGTGTCAACATGAGTTTTGTATTTTAGGCCTCGTTTTTTTTACACTTTGGTACCTTTTGGTATTTTTGGCGCCTTTTGTAAATGTGAAATTTTTTACCATGCCGTTTTGTGAACTTTCCGTTCACGAGAATTCTCATAAGCCCATTTACTATATGGGTCTATAACCATATAATAACCTCATCTGCTCTGATTTTACGAAGAGCTGAATTCAACTCATACCACATAATACCAAGTCGTTCCTCTTATAATTAATATCTGAGGGAGAGACTTCATTTTACCACCATACCATGGTATATACCAACTATTTTATATTATACCATGTTATAATTTTTCATTTTAGGCCTCGTTTTTTTACACTCTGGGACCTTTTGGTATTTGTTGCGCCTTTTGTAATTGTAAATTTTTTTACCATGTCCATTTGCGATCTTTCCGTCCACGAGAATTCTCACTACAAGACCCATTTTCTTTACGAGTCTACACCACATAACCTCATTTGATGCGATTTTACCAAGACCTGAATTCAACTCATACCCATTTACACCAGTTCGTAACTCTTATTACAAATATTAAAGAGAGGCCATATTTGTAACCTATATGTCTTCTTATGTACATCATTCTGTAATGGAGCTGGTTAGTGCAGCACAGATATGTAAAAGTCAAATTCAATGTCACCCAAAAAATGCACCACAAAACAAATAAATCATAATCACACACAAAAATATACTCAACATGGTACCTTTATCCGTCCCAACTTAAGTATTGTATTTTAGGCCTATTTTATTTGCAAATTTGATACCTTTTGTATTTATGGCGCCTTTTTAATATTTCACTCTTTTCACCATGTGTTTTTGTGAACTTTCCGTTCACGAGAATTTTCATAATAAGACCCATTCACTATATGATAACCTTATGATAACCTCATCGGATCCGATTTCAACCAAGAGCTGAGCTCAACTCATACCTCATAATACCAAGTCGTCCCTCTTGAAATACAATCATCAAAGAGATAGACTTCATTTTACCATCATACTGCGATATATATATCATTGCTAATTAGTTTTTCTTCCGATGAATGCTGTTGGGAAAGAAGCAACATATTAACAGCATGAATCAGAAATCACTGAATTGTAACAAAAACCTCAGCAATATGCAGCCTTCTGCTCATCACTGAAAACCACTTCTTCATAGGAGATCCATCAGCTGCAAACACTCCTTCCGTTGTCATAGAAACATCTTGTGTCATCTTGATTGTGTCAGCTTTCTTATTGCATTGATAACAGCACGATATTTTTACTCCTGGTAAAAGGCTGTCTTTGTTCACCCTGAAATAAATAAAAAGTGATATTGTAATTTTGAAGTTTATTTTTAACCTGTCGGTGAATATCAATATTAATCAATACATTTGAGTTAGATGCCAAATTTTTATTGCCATTTCATGCTAGCTATTCACATATCAATTTGTTTTCAATATTTGTCATGTGTTCTCGTAATTTTAATCAACTAAATAGATTGCTGTAATCCATCAAATGACGGAAAAAGTCAGGACAATGAAGGATGTGTTCAACGCCCCTTTGCATAAATATTTCATCTGTTTCTGATTAAAATTAAATTTTCAACAAAACTTTTAATGAAATGAGGTGATAAAAGATTTTTAGCTCACATTTTTACAATTGTTGTGAAAGGTTTCTTAGGGAAAATAAAGGTTTACTCTAGGATTTGTAAAAAAGATATTACCGTAAGTATTTAAAGAGAGACATACGGATATATGCCGCGTGATGTAATGATAAATGGCCCAAACGCACAGTATGCTAGAATCGATAAAATATATGGCCAAAACCTCAAAATCGATTGTTTTGAAGTGAGTGTAAATTGAGTGTAAATATAGCTAAATTCATCCTCATGCAGTGGTTTCGTTAATAGTGATATTGAAAAAAGCTGTTATACCATCTTAATTAACACTCCTTCACCTCCCATTTGAAGGGTTTTAAAAGATTTTTCATCATTCGTCATTTCAATTAATTAATTTAATTAACATCTGAGTAACACTGTCTGTACGCCCGTAGCAGTTTTTTTTAATAACCGCCCAGCCTTCCTTTGTATTTTATTCAGTTCGTGGATTATATCTTTCTGCACAGGATCCCATGTGATATCGCTGCATATTCAAGGTGCGGTCGGACGAGAGCGAAATAGCACCTTCCTTTTACTTTCTCATCCAAAAATCTTCCCACAATACACTTGACGAATCCTGATTTCTTCAGGGCTATGCCGCAAATATTCTTTCTATGTGTTCCCCACGAGAGGTTCGAGGTTATCTTAACTTCTAGGTACTTCATTTCGTCTCTAGCTTTTATGTCAATACCATCCACATTATGCACATGTTTATCGTTGGACGAATTTCGCAAGAAATGTACCGCCATGCATTTGCTCAGATTAAGTTCGAGTCCCCACTCTTCACTCCACAAATAAACGTTGTTCGGAAAAATCTTCTACAGCAAATCTACTAGAATTTAAGAAATTAATTACAGCAATGTTATTGTATTGCAGACCATAGAAATAGCCTTGATTTTCCCTAATAAATCTTCCACAAACACAGTGAAAAAAATTGTATTCATTATTATTACATAGCATACAAGATAGTATACTATTTATGTTTCAATTATTACGTGTCGTCAAAGCTTTGAAAATGGTATGATAATAAGGATTCATAATTTTTTGCAATGGAGAGATGAATTACACGTCGACTATTATAAATTGCCTCCGGTAATTTCTTGATTAAATCTTTCTTAGCTCACGGTGATTAAAGATTAAAGATAGACGGATATTAAAGATAACAGGAGGTCTTGGGCGACATGGAATTTGTGGTATGCTCGCGCATGTCTTTCATTTACTATAGTTTTGTGTATGAGAACCACTGCAATGGAGAGAGAACTGGAATTAATTGTGGCTTGCCAATATATCGTCTTACGTCTTGTGATCAGGCTGTCTTCGGTCAGCTTTTTACGTGTTTTTTATGCCCACAACTTTACGAAAAGTCGAGCCACAGAGTAAGGACAATATCTAAACTGTTATTCTTCATTCCGAGAATCTGCGTCAAACGAGATGCGAGATGTATTTCTGGGAAGCATTTATTTATTTCATCACCAAAAACGGCACAAAGGCCTCTAAATTGGCTGTTCCTAAATCAATAATATCTAAAAGATAACAAACAATAGCACAAACAAATAAAAAATAACAGAAAACAAAATTTTTAAACATAAGAAGGGGCACTATTGATTAGACAATGGTGAATTATTGAGATGGCAAAAGGAAAGAGGGAGAATTTCGTTTGTCCGTAGAAAACCGCTAAACATTCTATGTAGAAACATGAGGTCAGATAAGACACGGCGGCTTGTTATTTGAGATATCCTGAGGGAGGAAAGGATAGCGTCACGAGCGTAATATCTCAGTATTCGATGGCGGGCAACAGCAAGAAAGAAGTTTACAGGACGGTTGAGCAAGTTTAGATTAGTGGGGCAGGCGGTAGACCAAACTGATGAACAGTAATCTAGTATGGGGAGAAAACATCCGAAAAAAACTGTTCTTAAAGCGGTAGGGTCGTGAAGGTCTGTTAGTCGATATAGCATACCATAACAATGGCCATTGCTCTTTTCACGATCCTCGAAATATGATCCTGAAATTTTAATTTGTCATCAAAGATCACACCTAGGTCGCAGTGGGAGGTTACAAGATGAATAGGCTTATTTAAAAGGCTGTAAGTTAAGTAAGCTATTCATCGTGTCACGCTAATGCATCACAAATATCTTTTTTCTCAGAAAAATAAGCTTTGATATAACGAAATTTAAATAATTGTATTCATCATTAGTCTCCAAAACTAATATTTTCAATTTAAACTAACCTCTGACATCAGACAATTAATGTTTTTATTTTTAGGCATATCAAATAGAACTGTTTTCATATTAATGACACACCCTATATCTATAGGAATAGGGTAGTTTCCTTCATCAAAGAAAACGAAAGGCATTGATTACGATTCGTTACCCATCATTAGTGTATTCACAATATACAAATTATTTGGTTTTAGAAATCCTAGTTCAGACGAATGTTGATGGTTAATTTTAACCGCATTTGAAAAAGGCCAGATTGGCGCCAATGCGATGCCACACCAAGTGACGTCACATGGACCTACATGCTTTACGTGTAGATAGGAGTTTTTCATCGTCTGAGATTACCAATGCATGCATGAGGCACAGAGTTCAGGGAAACATGTCTTAATAATCACCTATTAAAAGTGGCTAAGGTCGGAGAGTTTCCTTCGTTTAATAGGGTATTAATAACACATACCCTATTAAAGGAAGCCAAGCGCTACCTGCTAGCAGGGTACTATGCTACTTGCTAGCAGCCCACATCGTAGCGGCGCACATATCCTCGCCTCAAGGTCACCTCACACGGTGACAGCGGGAACCAGAAATGAGTCACACGGGCTTTTCCCAGCATTCATACTTAGCCGTCGCGTTTTCGCGCGCTTGAAATTTTTCACTTATCATTGAATCGCAAAATATAGACATCGTCATTTAAAATTCTAAAAGCGTGAAACACGTACTCCAAGAGTAATAATCTTCCGACTTAGGCAAATAAAAATAATAGTAAACCACCCTAATATATGCAATGAGCCATGCACAGTGCACACCCTGGTGTTTGAAAATTGAAAAATAAGGTTTTATGTCATCGTGATCCTCTGTTTTCCGCCGAACTTCGAAGAAATTGTCCTTCAAATGGTGGAGGAAGCAGAGGCCGTGATGCATCGCATATGAACCGTTAGTGAGACCTTTATAGGGCTTGAAGATACAGAAAAGGTGGCCGAAATTCACTACACAGTCAACTGTCCAAAAGGTTATGCAATGTAGGAGTTTAACATTTTAATAAAGAATTAAGAGCTTGGGAATTCAGTAGTCATTCCACATCCACAAACACCTCACGCGGCTTAATAGTTTAGCTCTAGAATAAGTTGGCACGAACTAAGTAGAACAGGCTCTACATTTACACTTAATAACTTACTGCATTTTTCGATACTAACTATAGCTATTATTATAAACTAGTAGCTTATGCTTAGTTAATGCTCGATATATTTGCATGCTTCTTTTGGCATGTTATAACTCTTGCATGAATCTCTCACTACGCTAATATTTCGTTTTCCTATTACAAACTAGAATGTTTATTTGCATGGTATAATGGCCGTGACATGAACCCTATAACCTTTCCTTCATAGCATGTTTATTAACCCAATCCACCAACTGTACTACATGGAATGATTGCTTTAATAACTTTCGTCGTTTAAATGCATTCGCCATTTACATCCTCTTGAGCAATGTGCATATATAATATGTTCATATTTAAAAATGTCTCTTTTAAAAATTGGAAAACGTGTAATTACTTCGGACTCGACCACTCCCAGAACACTTCCGTAACTACTACTCATAGCATAGACCCAATCGGCTACGGAACTAAGTATCATTGAGACATAAACAGAAAGAAGTAATGTGAATCTAACGATAGGAAAAAATCCTCGCCACGGAGCCCGAAATAAAACACTCCGACGGCCCAAATGGCTGCAGGGACGTTACTTTCCTCAGTGCATTCCATCCAATAATATTAATTTCGATTGGGCATTCGACTTTGGAGTTTAACTCCAGCTTCGGTAGCTCTGTCGCGTCCGTCCTCGTCGGCTCTTGGTGCCGCGAAGGCTAACGATGCAGGTTGCTTCATGTGCCAACCTCCCACGTTTTCACCGACTCGACTACAGCAGTTAAGTGGGAGTCATTGCTGTATACATATTATTGAAGACAAAAGAATACTCGAGTAAAACGAAAAAGAACGTGATGGACATGAATAACTGTCCGGAATATTTTTCCAAATTCTTCTTGAAATGAGATTTTGTTTCGAATGACGATATCAGTGGAAAACAAAATACATTTACGCTATTCAAAATTTATAAACGACAGCAGTGATTAATATGCGCTAGAGTGGATAAGAAAAATATGGTACTGCCATCATATGCTTCGGAAAAAAGTTTTTTTCGGAGAAACTTAGATCTCCACTTCAAATTGCTGCCGTGAAAAATCATCTGCCTTGCCACTAAGCCAACTCACTCACAGCTTTCAATAGTGTTTCATTACGAACTTTCCCAAGTGTCTTTCTGCCGTGAAGGCTAAGGATGCAGGTTGCTTCATGTACCATACTTCCAATTTTTCACCGACCCGGCCCCATCAGTTAAGTAAGTCTCGTCGGTGTCTACATATTACTTAAAACAATTGAACACTCGGGTAATACGAAAAATAACATGATGGACATGAATAACTGTATCGAATATTTCCCTAATTATTCTTGAAATGAGATTTTTTCGAATGACGAAATCCGTGGAATGCAAAATGAATTTTAGTCATGAAAATTTTTATAACGAGAGCAGCAGGGCCGTTTTAAGGTCATCGTAGGCCCTTTATAGTCTTAGGCCCTCCCCGACTTCATTTTTAATATTTTTCAAAAATGCTACCACACGTCTTTTGCGATTTGACATCTAAATAAACTTTCCGCATTGTTAAATATTCTATGCAGACTCTATGCAGTTATGATGTAGTGATTCCGGTGATACATCATGCGCTTCGCGTTCGTTGTTTATTGTTCATCGTGTGCTTCTTCTTCTCAAAAACTTTAAAGTAAGTTTCCTTTTCTAAACTCAAATTGATAAAAACGCATCTTCGGTCAACGATGGGACAAACACGACTATCCTCCCTGGCATTACTTTCAATTGAAAAGGATTTGATGAGGGAAATGACATTGAAGGACGCCATGTGTGACTTTGCTAAGACAAAGAGCCGAAAAGCTGAAACATACTGTAATTTACAGATCTTCAGCACTGCAGCTTTACTTGCTCAGGTGCTCATATCACACGGCAATATATACATAGTTACTTTGATAGAAACATTATTGAATTTCACTGGCATTCTGAACTTGTTTTCACTTTATGTTCTGGCTTTTCTAGGCCCTATAGGCACAGTGCCTACTGTGCCTAATTGATGAAGCTGCCCTGGACAGCAGTGGTCAATATTCGTTAAAAAGGGTAAGAAAAATATGTTCCTGCCATCTTATGACCCAGAAAAAAATTCTTCGTAGAGGTTGGAATCATCCGAATTTATATTGCTACATCATCTACTTAACCGCCAAGCCAAAATACTAACTGATTCATATAGTGTCTCATTACGAGCTTTCCTAATTCATGCAAGGGAACGAACCAGTTCTCTCTTGTTTATGAAGAAAACTGATTTTAAACACACAGTGGCATCATTTGCAGTTATGTTGCGGCGGATGCATACGAGGGGAATATGGAAAAATAGCGTTAAAACATCGTTTTACGTACGATGCGATATCTAAACGCGAGGAGAATTTCAAATGTAGCGTATTTTTTCCATTTAGAATGTCTACCAAACTCCACTCGAATAAGGATTACAACATGGCCGTAGCCAGGGGGGAGTCAAGGGGGATCGATCTCCCCCCGAAATGAAAAAATTAAATAGATACTTTATGCTCGCTTGGTGCTCACACGACGATGTTATATAGCGGCGTATGGACATCTAGTATTCCAATACGACTCAAGTCAATAATTATATAAGCGAATTTGTAGGTGCATTGTGCTTAAATGTAGTGCAGTGTGTAAAATAATAGTGCTGTGAATTAGTAGAGAGGTGAGTGACTTATGAGCCTCCTGAGGGACCGCAGAATTGACATCGACACCGAGGAGTTAATTCATTTGGTCGTTGCAAAAAAAAGCTAGAAGGTTAAGTTCAATTTTATAATAATATTTTTATGTTTTTCTTTAAAGGGATTATAATAAATATGTATATTTAACCGTATACGCTATTATCTTATAAAAATAATTTCATGTTTTCTACTATTCCAATGGCCCCCCTCCCCTAGAAATTTTTTTCTGCCCACGGCCTTGGAGTACAATAAAGAGGAGTGAAATAAAGAGATACCAAACATCTTCGGTCAGCATCCTCCACTTCGATCTGATTTCTGAAGTCCGTAAAACGAGACAAAATATCTTAGCATATAATAGGGTGGTTTCTCATTATTTTTTTATTGCCTAAATCGAAAGATTATTACTCCTGGAGAACGTATTTCACGCTTTTAGATTTTTTAATGACGATATCTATTTTTCGTGATTAAATAAAAAGTGAAAATTTTCAATCGCGCGAAAACGCGACGTCTAAGTATGAAGGATGGGAAAAGCCCGTATGACGTCGTTCTGGTTCCCGATGCCGCATTGTGAGGTGACCTTGGGTCGAGATTCTGAGCGCTGATACGACGTAGGATGCTATAGCAGATAGCAGAGCACCCAGCTCCCATGTAGCGCTTGGCTTAAATAAGGATTATTAATACCTTATTTCAAAAGTAATTATTCCGGTAAATAAGGTTCATTTTAACTTATTTCTGTAATTTTTAAAATCAATAGTTTAAATAATGGGCGAGTCCACGCGTCACGGACTGACCGTCACAATAGGTTTTTGAACTTTTAAGAACACACGTAACGCGAACGGACTGACATACAAAACCTTTTCAACATCCAAATTGCTGCACAACGGTGTGAAGTTTAACTTTGGCTGATACACTACTTTGTCTTGAAAATACAGGACTTACGTGGCTTAAAATTCACTGTCACGGACTGACAAAAATGAAACGAACTTTCAGCTCAGAGTAAAACCTCTAAGGTTTGCTCTGAAACAAAGAGCGATCAGAGTTTCAGTAAAATACATCTCAGAACACCAAATGAAAATTTCATAATGCTGCAAAGCCCATTACAATAACTGATTTTACAGAGGGGTAATTCCTCTTGAAAAGTATCGTCACGGACTGACCAGAAATGTCACGGACTGACTTTTGTGATTCCCTTCTAGTATATATTTATTCATTGCCAAAACATTTTACATAATAACTTCTTTAATTCAAAATAAACAAAAAAAATGTGTGCGAAAACCCTTAAAATTATTCAAAATAATGAACGAACTTCAAAATAGAAAAAATTATTAATACAGTGGCCGTAAAAATCAATGAGCGAAACAGGTGTTTTTTTGCGTGTAGAAGACTCATTAAATTTAGTATGTGGCTAAAAACTGTGGTGAGCACATAAAAAATTTCTCTTATCTGAGACACACTCGACTCATGTTAGTGTCAGCACTTAATAACGAAAGTCTAGACTATATAGCACAAATTTTGATCCATATCAGAGCCTCCAACCACTTTTTTTATTTAACCAGTCAGTATGACATTTACGTGGAATTGCTCTAATGCAGCCCCTCCGATATATCGGACCAGGGGTGCAGCTAAGAGTTAATGCTAGGGGGGTGGGGGGGTTTAAGGCGCAACTAATACTGGGGGGATTGGGGGTATTGTATACCCGCCAGGGTAAGCGGGAGGTGCGGAGGCCTTCCGCCGGAAAAAATTAAGATAAATGGTTTAAAATGGTTACTTTTACGGTCTTCTGAGGGATATTTTATTAATCCTCACACTATTCTATTAGCAATATTAATCCAATTAAGTAAAATAGATTTAACTTGAAAATTTCTGTGAGCTCTGGGGGGGGGGGGGGTTTATCCACCATAACCCCCCCCCCCTCGCTCCTCCACTGTATCGGACTGTCAGTTTTCAGTGTTGATTACAGATTCAAAATAGTACGGAAAAACTTCATAATATAGAAAATATTAAAAGATCAACCTATGGAAGAAAAAGGAGATGAAAGCTATCAACATACTAAGCAAAATACTGCAGAAAAAAATAATTTACTTACCCCCGTGCGGGTGACTGAAAATTCTTTCAATGTCATGTCTATACATAAATGCTTCTCAAGTCGATAAATTCAACGAGTCAACTAAAATATTACCGGAGCGGTGAAGACAGACATCCATTTGAAATTAATATAGCAACAAAAAGTAGCACATGTCAATTGGAGCCCAGAAAAAATTAAATACGCTCATCCAATATGTCGGACGCTGTGCACTAATGGGTTATGTTACTCATTGGCAAGATAATAATCGGCACGGTATCCATTGGCGATGTGGGTCACGATTGTCGTGTGAAGAGCTGTCTGTCATTAAGTTTCTGCAAGCGAAAGTGCTACCTTTGATCGAAATTCATCATCAATTTGAAAGAAGTTTACTGCCCAAAGTGCATACGCTTGAAAAATGTTCGGAAGCGGTGCAGGAAATTTAATGCTCGCCGTCTCAACGTTCACGAAATTCATTGGAATAGGGTGGTTTCCTATTATTTTTTTACATGCCTAAATCGAAAGATTAATACTCCTGGAATACGCATTTCACGCTTTTAAGTTTTTTTATGACAACATCTATTTTTCGTGATTGAATGAAAAGTGAAAAATTTCAAGCGCGCGAAAAAACGCGACGGCTAAGTATGAATGCTGGGAAAAGCCCGTGTGCTGTGTGAGGCCACCTGGGTGCGAGGCTATGGGCGCCGCTACGATGCAGGTTGCTTGCTGCCGAGCACGGCGGTAGCGTGGAGTACCCCTCTAGCAGGTAGCGCTTGGCTTAATAAAGATTACTAATACCTTATGAAACGAAGGAAACTTTCCGACTGTAAGCAGTTTTAATAGGTGATTATTAAGACATGTTTCCCTGATATTTATGCCACATGCATGCATTGGTAATCTCAGATGATGTAAAACTCCTATGATGGGAAAAGCTCCTGTTGACGTATTTCTGGTTCCCGATGCCGCATTGTGAGACAACTTTGGGGCGAGGATATGTGCGACGCTGCGATGTAGGCTGTTAGCAGGTAGCAGAGTACCCTGATAGCAGATAAGGATTATTAATACCCTATCAAACGAAGGAAAATTTCCGACCTGAGGCAGTTTTAATAGGTGATTATTAAGAGATGTTTCCCTGAGCTCTGTGCCTCATGCATGCATTGGTAATCTCAGACGATGTAAAACTCCTATCTACTCGTATAGAAACTAGGTCTATGTGACGTCACGTGGAGCGGCATCGCATGGGGGCCAATCTGGTCTTTTTCAAATGAGGTTAAAATTGACAGTTAACATTCGTCTAAACCGGGATTTCTAAAACCAAATAATTTGTATACTATGAATACACTAATGGTGGGTAACGAATCGCAATAAATGCCTTTCGTTTTCTTTCATGAAGGAATGAAAGGAAACTACCTAATTCTCATATCATCGGGAAAGATCATTGGTTTACGTATTCCGGGTCAGAAAGTGTGTCCTGCTGATCGATTTCATGGCCAAGGATACAAAAGTCCACCACGCGAGGCACTATGCGAAGTTCTTAGCAAAGTTCTGAGGGTAATCCAGAAGGAATTACGCGGCATTTTGACAAAAGGCGTTCGATTGCGCTAATTCACAAGGTGTGATGTCCACAAGGGACAAGGATGTGGTCGTGGTAAATTTCAAGGTACTTTAGTGGGCCTCCAAAAGGCCCTAAGTACACGAGACTCAAGCCAGGTGACCAAATTAGTACTTATATAGTAATAGCAGCAGGTGCAATAGCACGCAATGCCTTGGAAGGGATAGTATGACAAGTATTCTCTCAAATATGACGACCTTTTTTACTTTTATATATATTCGGCGGCTTTCTGGATAGATTTTCTTCTGCAAAGGCATAGGAAAGACTCCAATAAACACTATTCACGGAATAATTAAGAATATAAAGCAAACTTCTTCATTGGATTGGGATCACTATAAACTCAAACTAAAAAAAATAGATAAATACCCGCCATGGAAGATCATTCATCGGATCGAAAAAATATAACAAATTCTACTCTCCGATAGATATACTGTGTATTACGTCACTCATTTTCTATTCGCAAGATGTTGATTCGTAACTACGTCTTTTGAAATTAAAATGACACAAAATTCACACAAAAAGACACAAAATATAGATATATGTAAAGCGTTACTCATTTTTATTGCGTAAAATATTGGTTCGTAGTTAAGTCTATCGAACTTAAAACGGCACAAAATGTACATCACAAAGGTAAATGTAATAAATTTACACGCAACTTAGCATCATTATTTTATGACCTCATTATTGATACAAAATTCCCGCGCATGAAATAAGTCGAGAATAAAAAATAATTTCAATATAAAAGTATGGATTTAAAAAAAATAGAAAACGCTCACGGTAAAATATTAACCAGATTTCTAAGTAGGTAACGTTGCCTCCATCATAATATTTACCTATATAATTTTTGACGTGCCACGTATAATCTATGCACATATAATACTTATCTCCTCGCAAATAAAACATATCACTATGATTAGTCCCGTTTCTATGAAGAAATTCCTGAATAGTTTTGTGTGTTGCGTGATGATGCATGGATATAATTGTGGACACTAAGAACGATATGGATGACATAAGTAACCAAAATTAAACTTTCAGGAATTTAATTTTGTATAAGTACAAGAACAAGGTGGACCTAAAGAAAACTAACGGAGGAAATACCAAATGACGTCCAATTTGTAAAATAATTTATAAAAAAATATGAAAATGAGAATGTATTTGATTTAACGCAATCACCGCCTAAGAAAGTGGAGGAAACTTAAAATGACAAAACCGTTTTCATTACGATAGTAACCAAAGCAAAGGTACGCTACGAACTATAGAAAGAAAAATGAAGAAATGTTTGGAAATGAAGTTATGTTTGTAGTCATGGCATCTACACCAAAACAACCTCTCAAGAACACTCAAAGACCTAAACTCACCAGTCTTTGGAACCAGCAAAGCTTCGCGAAAGACAAAAATCCAGTCGATTAACTGTGAAGGTCAGCGTTTCCATATCACATGGGTGTAATCAACCAAGTTAGAATTATTTGAATCGTATTTTCAACCATATTTTGCAGAACGTTGTGTTTTCTTTTCTTATTACGCAGACAATCAAAGGGGCAAGTCGTGTGGAATTTATACAAGGAATACTTGAATCAGAGCTCTGACGAAGTTAGGATTTGTAAAGCGTATTGTGGGAATATTTTCGGATGAGAAAGTAAAAGAAAGGTGCTATTTCGCACTCGTCCGACCGCACCTTGAATATGCAGAAATATAATATGGGATCCAGTGCTGAAAGTCTTAACCCGCGAACTGAATAAAATACAAAGGAAGGCTGCGCGTTTCGTCAAAAACTGCAACGAGCGTACAGACAGCGTTATTCAGATGTTAAGCGAATTAGGCTGGGAACCGCTGGAGACTCGGAGGCTGCGCGCTAGGCTTAAATTGCTTGAACGATTGAGAATGGATATCTTTAAGAGCGATACGGAGAACATAATATTAGAGCCAAACTATATTTCCAGCTCCGATAGAATCAATAAATTATGAGAGATGATTTGCCGAACGGATAGATATGGGAATTCGTTTTTCTCAAGGACCATTAATGATTTAAATTAAGGCTAGTCGTAATTTTGCTACAGCATTTTCTTTGTTTGTGTAAACGGTTGGTGTCCTAACACCTCCTGCCACACGCGTTTTCCATAAGAAAAGAAAGAATAATAGTCCACTTTTAGTATAAAAACAGAGAAAATAATAGTTCAAGAGAAAGAAAAATTCATCTGTCACTTACTCAGGCCCAATCTCTTCATTTAGAAAAGGTACTAAAGAAGAAATAATTCGTAGAAAAATAAAAAAATGACGATCGATAATTCCATACGTAAAAGTTTTTGCGATAGAAATGAGATTCAAACCCAACAATGATTCAAAAAACGAAAGAAATATTTGAAAATGCAGTTAAGTTTGAAGTCATGTCTACAGCAACAAGGTCGACCTTCATGAGAAGAAGAACTTAAACCAAGCAGTGTTTTCAATCGGCGAAGCTTTGCGAAAGACTAAAATTCAAGCCAAGAAATCTGAAGGTCAACGTCTCTCTTTCGTATAGGAATAGGCAGACAAGGTATCTTCATTCCATCGTACTCTCAACCATCTATTTTGCTTAACACTATGTTGACTTTTTTATTGCGGAGGCAATTAACTCCAAATCTGGAATATGCGACGGAAGAATGCCCGTTAGAATGATTTCGTAAAAATATAAAGTGACGGTAGGTGTCTCGCAGTGTAAATGAAAACAGCTGAATAGGTTGTTTGGGAGTTAAGCTTGTATATCTATAGCAAGGATTTCCTAATGACAAAGAATCCTTAGCTTATTTAATAAGAAAATGCATTCGGAAGAAGTAAAATTTATGTTAGGAGCCTTCGCCATGCTTTCAAACATTCAGTAGAGATAGACGCAAGATCTTATCAAAATGTATATCCGTTGCAAAGAAGGCAGTTCATTAGAGGCTAATGAGTAGGTTTTCAGTAAATGCCAACTAGAAAAGACTATTTAAATTACTTTATCACGTTAACATTTCATCGAATAACAGCAGGCGAATCAATAAGTAGCATTGAGGCATAAACGTGTTAAATGTCACCAAGGAAACAATCCACTGTCCCCAAATAATAACAACAGCGAAATGAATATGGTCAATCCTTCACCAAGTGTAAACACACCCAGAAGATCGCTCAAAAACCCCATTCATAAGACGCTAATATCCACGACGAATACTCAAGTGTAGATCAAGTTTTAGAAGACACTATGGTCTAAAATGATTTATTTTGAAACTAGTTAAATAAGCTAGGGGAAGTTTAAAAAAATCCGCCACCTCCATCTTGAGATCTACAGAAAAAACCTAAACGCACACAGTTCTATCGATCTCATTTAGTAATTTTCCCTGTAATTGTTTCTAATAATTCCATTCACGGAGGAACAAGACAAAGAAAAATAAAATCTTCAGTTCGTAGCCTAAAAGCATATAATCCCGTATATGTAAAAAAAACAATTGCTTCAATTTCAAGTAAATATTAACATACCAATGGCAACTTTTTGGCACACAACATAATGAAACATTGTGTAATAGTAGAAAAAAATGAAATGTACTTACCATTTCTCCCCTCAGGATCTCTCTCCGACGTAATATAATTCCCAGAAATCCCACTTGTATAACTGACCAGCACTATTTTCACGCGGAAACAATTTACTGGAAATAATAACAAATAGACACATATTAACATAATGCTATCATAACGCACGAAAAAAGAGTACAGTATGCACAAAATCTGAATAATTATCTATTATCGAAGTATTGACAGGCTATTGTGAAGACGGAAAAGTTTATGATGGAAATTAAAAATTAGTGAGAATGATAGTTTATCCACTTATTTATTCAACTCAATTCTTATTAATTGCAGCAGTCGTGTGATTCAACGGTAAAGAAGAGAAAGTTAGCGAAGAAAAATGAAAAGTCTTTTGTCGGTTGCATTCAGACGAAATATTCGAATAACTACGATAAATTTAATCGATCACTACTGCTTACCGAAGACACAAAGGAGAGAGACGTCTACTTCAAATATCAACGCGAAATATATTTTGTAATGAATGAAGTGAGATCTCCTCATAACCTCTCGCGACTGAAAGCATCTAAGTGTAGCAGTCGGCGGTCAAATGGGGCAGCCTTGCGAGAATTCCATCACCTCGGTGACAAGCCCCATAAAACTCGGAATATTCTTGCGGCAATAGCTACGAAGACGAGAATGCTAGATAATAACAATTTCTTCCACCATACGATGGGGGACGAATTCCTTCATGTAAGCTATTCTCACCACCTATTAAGAAATCACCGGAGGAGTTAGTTCGTATGACCTTAGGGGAAAGCACTTCCTAAGCAATTCACATCAGAATCCTCCTTAGAGAAAATAAGATCGCAATATGACCAATGGATCGCTGCAACGGACAATTTACGAACATCTGATATGCGAGACATTCTGACGACATTACTGAAACTAGATCACTAGACATCGAACTCAACTGATGAACAGTTTAGACGTATATCCTTTCGAAATAACAATCGAACTTATGAAAGCAAATAAACGGTGAATGTAAGGGAAAAATTGGAAATCGAAAAAAAAGAAAGTATGTCCCCAATAAAGACCTATAGTTTGGCAGGAACAATGGAAACACAGTAATCACTGGCTAATATATCACAATTACGCTACCTTCAAACCTTTGAGGTTCTTTGCATTGGGTAATAAAAACAATCAAAGGCGGGATAAATCACAATAAAGCAGAAAAATTCGCGAATTATTATAAGCACTTATAAAAGCAGATTCACTCATATATTAAACACTAAAATGATATAGCAATGACATATGCAAAACACGGGGAAACTAAAAGCTTATGAATGGCTTGCTTACTTACGTCTTCACTACACGGCGGTTAGCAGGAAACTGAGAAGGATAGGAGCTCCATGGATGCGATTCGTCACAGGAGTGAAGGACGTTTATGACGTCACGAAAATTTGAGTCTCATTTATTTCGTAAAAAAATAAAAATAGAGTATCAGTGTTCAGATAATAAGTACTAAAAAATTTAAATTAATTTTTAAATGTACTATTTTTTAGTAAATTTATTTAGTATAAGCTGAAAAACTGTTACGCCACTTTTATATCAACGCTTTCGAACACCGATTGGCTTTTGTTTTCCTGACGTCACGTCTCCTTTCCTTGTGATACGGAACAAGTTCGGCTGTCTTAGTGTCTAGGCCCTTTTTACTCTCCTACGATTATAAATGCTCTATTCAACTAAGGGTCTCTTCATTCTATTTCGATTCCTCCCCACCTCCTGACTTTCCTCCCCCACCCACAACTCAACGGTCTTCATAACCGTCATCACACCATATGACTCGTTGTGTCATTTCAAACTGCTTGCACACTGCTATGGCGTAATATTTTCTACATCAACGGACAACTGTTTCTAACTCCATTGACGTCTGTATGACGACCCAATGGATACACGCATTCATGCAGAAACGTGATTATTACACTAACACGCAGAGTTTGCTGGAGAAATTTAAAAACAGTGAAATAACGTGTGCATGAGAGGTCAGAGTTGGAAGAAAAGCTGGTGCAAACAGCGGCTTGCTGGGACGACATTAACGTGATTGGCAGTATTTGGGAACGTGAGTAAAATATTATTATTAATGTGTATGATCATTGTAATTGCCATCGTATAATATGCATTTCATTGCTTGATTCGTCGTTGTTTGGCTAATGACCATCAAAATACAATAATATGGCCAACTGTTGGGATCTAACTTTTTGACTTGACAACACATCATAAATATCTGGCCGCCCTGCGTTTTATCAGCGGGATAATCGGTTTCCGTTCTAACGGTTTGTCTTTCTTAACGTATATTTAAACGGTACATTAACACGTACGAGTTAATGCGTGAATGCTTGGACGAATTCGGTCGATATGAACGGAACATTCATGAATGAGTGAACGTAATTATTACAGGTTCTATTTTCTGTTGTTGCATTCGCTTAAGTTAAGTATTTTACACGGTGCATTTTCGTGCTCATTCAGGCGTTAAAAAAACATTAAGACGTTTAGTCGTAATGGTAGATGTTCCGTGAAAACAGGATGTAATTGTCGGTCTCTTGTGTGTATTTTTACAGGTATAAATTCGTCATCGCCGTTTTTCCGGGAAATGATCCTTAGGTTAATCTGCTTTACTGCTTGCAGAGAATTTGGGGTACGGAATGAGCTGTTGAAGTGTTATATCCTCTCCATGTTTACGTCTATCCATAGCAACCTTCCGTTTGAGGCAGCCATTGAGAGATCGATGGCATTATAATTATATTCGCGTAAATCCCCTCAAATACATTTCTATGCCCCTCCGCAACAATTCAATGCCAAACTGTGAGCTGCTATGTCAATGGTCATCCCTCGTTAATATTCCATAAACTTATCGAGTTGCGTTGGATAGATTATCGACATTGTTTTTCACAATTCAGTCCCATAATATATTACAAGTACTTTATTCAGTTTCTCGGATATACTACCTGTAAACGTAAAAAACGTAAGTGACCACGTAAAAAATGTGGTCACTTATTGACATTTGAGATTACCATTGCTTTGTTTAATCATCTTATGAATATATTTCTAGCAATTGATGTAGATAACGATAATTATATAAAAATTAATCCAGCTATCCGTTTCGTGCAAGGTCTAATACTTATATCTGCATCCAAAAACCTTTCTAATGCTGTATATATTCTTTGGTGTAATTTTACAGTGATGCTGTACCCATCGTATTTCCTGGGCATTGATCCTGGTGTTCGTCTGGGCTGCTATAACGGATATGAGAAATAGGTAGGGAGAAATCATTGAGTCCACATTTGGTACGAGTATGCCATCGGAGCAGAAATTCTCGGGAAATTGCATTTGAAATTGCAATCTACACAGGGGTGCCAACTCCCCCAACCCCATAGCAGTACTACAACTCACCCTCTCTGACGACGCAATCAGATGCGAAAACAGATGCGACCAACCACGGGTGTCGGTAACAGGGGTCATAACCCCCCAAAATTTATCTAAAAAAATTTATTTTTATTGGTCCCACAATTTTTGTATCCTTGTAAAGAAGTATTGAGATTGTTCATAGAGGGAGTTACTTAGCTATATTACGAACGCCAACATACTAAGGTAGATCAGATAATAAAAATAAAATAAGAGTTATAGACTGCGGGACACATTGATTCAGAATATCGGTTTTTCCACGATAGATAACACGAGACTATAAAGGCAGAGTTTGGTTTTACATAGAAATAGGTTTAATTAACTTATATTGTAGACTACTAACGTATTTTACTTCTTAATACATGCTTCTGAATATTATTATTATTATTTCTAACAGCATTCTTTGCATATTATTAAAATTAAAAGCGTAGTTATAGGTATATGTGAATGCCCGCGGAGCAGAAATTTTTATCTTTCACATCCATGTTAATTCTTTTCATTCGCATGTTTCACTATTTGCTGAAATCAACACGAATATTCGTGATTACGTAAGTGAAAAAATTAGATTCCGCGTAGTTACAAGTGAAACTGCAATCTTTGTACGGGTTCCATCCCCTCCCTGTCTCCAAGACGACTGATCGCCCTCCCAAACCTCACGACTAATGCCACAACACCTTGGCGATAAAGAATTCTAAATACACTCATATTGGTTAATAAAACCTTACTTTCGCTTTATTAAAATTAGATGGAAAATATAGTCCCTAAAAATTTTCATAGAATTTCAGAAGGGGTAGATACCATGATTTTCTTCGTATCTAGTCCCGTTCACACCAAACATTAGTATAAATCAGTAAGTCAGTGGTAAGAAATGGATTTTATAGTATAATTATTCTACACCTTGGCGATAAAGAATTCTAAGTACACTCATTGTGGTTAATAAAATTTTATTCCCACAAGCAAGAGTATACATAAATATAATGTAATTAGTTTTAAAAGATGAAAATTATCCTTACTTGCTTATTTATGTATATTTGGAGCCATTAGACGCTTTCCACAAGAAAGAAGCCATCTCGTAAGTTCCGATAATCGTTTGATACTTTACTTCCTTAACTTATTAAATGTTAACCCAACAAGCTACACAATACAACACAATCACCAAAAGGTGCTTCCACAGGTACACCACGAACACACTTGACACTATATGCACCATGCGCTAAACCAGAGATTTCCAAATACGGATTATTTTATTAATCCAACTTCACTTTGCACCGCGAAAGATTAACATCTTATAAAACTGTAAAACACTTCCTTCATGTTATGAGAACACAGGAATAATTTCTTCACTAAACAGAAAAGGCACACTCAGGAATAGAACTCAACACTCTCGTCACACGGTTACCCAGCAACTGAACGATGTTCAGAGTCGCTTCGCATAGTCGATGCGATATTTTTTCTCCACCCTCAACTCTGAATTGCGTCATGCCGAAGGCCTATACACAAACGATCTCTTCCTACGGTTCGTACGTGACCACAGTTCACTGCATTTTAAGCAAACATTGACGAAAATGCGGCCAGCCGAACGGCAGTTATTCGCCATGTTAACCGCGCGACTGAAAATATTAGCGATCATTCACGATGACTTCGTACGGGATATACAGTGATTCTTTGGGTATGTGTAATGCTAATCTACGCACCTCAGTGATTGTGGTATAATATGTAGGGTTAACATTTATCTCATGTTTGGTGAAGATTCGAAATATCCATGCTTAAAACTTCGAAATAATAGTAAATAATGGAATAAATAGCATTCGATACTCCCATTAGAACCACTCCTGCATATTTGCACACCTATAAGCTTCCCATAAACAAACACAAATTCGAAATCCCAGGCGCACTGCCGCTTTCACGCAGAGAAAATCCAAAGCGATAAGATTTTTCTGCGAGGACGGAGCGAGTTGAACTGCAGTGATGCATCGTGTTATAACCGCTCGTGTGAATGCTAGCGATTATTCACGATGTCTTCGTGTACGGAATCCAGAGAAATATTTCCCATTGAACGCACTGCCAAATAGTTTTTAAAAGGGGATTGCATGTCCCCAAGGGAGAATGATTATTTATCAATCGGCCGATTCGTTAACCATAAAAACCTTCATCAATTTAATCACCGCGGATCTTACAGTAACAAGACTTTTTCGACAGATTTCGTCATAGAGGAAAAATGTGGGAATTCGCTCTTACCCCGAACCATAAAAGACTTTAATGAATGCTGGTCGTAAATTATTTTTCTCGAGCATTTCCTTTTTATATAATTAAATGCTTGGATTGCCTGAACAATTGAGAATGGATATCTTTCATAGCGACATAAATAGCCGTATGATATTTATAGGTCCGAAAGAAACGGTAATATAAGAAAGATATTTAGCTGAACGGATATATATGGGAATTCGTTTTTCCTCAACTAAGCATAGCAACGGGTGATTCGTGTGTTGACAATAAGTGCAATCAATTAACAAACAAAAACATTGCGCAATGGCAACTGCGTTTAAATTGAACAAACAGGACTAAAAGAAAACTATAAATAAAGCTTATAGTAAAATTAATGATGCTATAACTTAATGTTATTTATCATTAATGCTAGTCGTAATTTCATTGGAGTGTTGCCTTTTTCATCTGTAATCGGCTCTTGCCTTAACACCCCCTTCCACACGCCTTTTTGTGGCGGCTAATTCCGTGGTAGTATGTAGCGGTATTGACTGATATCTCCTGTGATAGGTTTTCAGGGACATTGAATGTGATTGCTCATTGACCTAACACTTTCTGTATCATCATTCGGTCATTCACATTGACTGCAGTTTTTTTTAAATCGCTTATTCCGTCTGTTTCTGAATTTAGCCCTGTCATTCAATTTAAATCCGAGCGTGGCGTTACGATCGATGTGAGCAGCCGTGCTTTCCTGATTGACTGAAAGGCCGTGCCAGCGATGGGAAAAGGGGTATGCCCAATGAAGGGATAAGGGATGGAATTGCCATCCCTATAGAGCATAGGCGGAAAATGGTGATATAAGCGAAATGGTCATTTTTCCACTATCACTTATGCCATCATTTTAGCCTGTCCCTCGAATAGGATGGAAAAAATGATAGTTTCAATCAGGCTTTCGTAAGAAAACAATAAGAATGGTAAGAAAATAAAATCTCTCCGAAAGAAATCCCGAAATAATAAATTTTCACCTGCGAACATCAGTAGCCTCCATTTCAATCGTAAATTTATTGACGATTTTTTTCACGATAATTCCGAGTAGACTCATTTTTTGGAGGAAAAAAAACTTTTTAATGTTTAATTACATTAACCATAAAAAACCTTCATCAATTTAATCACCGCGAGAGCATCCGTAAAATTTAACTCTTAGCTGCGCCACGACGAACTTTCCACTTTCAAAATTGCCATAAAAAGTGTTATTGGTTCTCTTGGATATCACACAATTACTAATAACACTTCATTTTTACAGAGCGCGAACCGGGACTGATTTATTGTTAAATGTAAGGAACAGATGGACCAATTGGATAGATATTGTGGAGTGTATTCATTGAAAAACAGCGCTTGTATGGGTTTATACGTGTTGCAGGCAGGAATAAGTTTTGAAATCAGGAAGAAAGAACATTTAAGTGCTTACAAAAACAACAAAGATTAAAAAATTAATTTTGCTTAACATTTAATTTGAAACTGCCATAGGAACGATTTCAATATGAATATTTTAAAATTTTGCAATGACCGCCACGAATTGGACGCTACACAGAGTAGTTAGAAACATTAAAAATTATTTAAATTCAGGACAGTACTCTTATAAATGAATATAATTACCCATCCTTTTTCCCTAATCTGGCGTCCGTTATAAAATTCATCACGTAACTCGGTAACAAGAATAGGATAAACAAATCATAATTTGCGCCTGAAGATGATATGATAACTCATCGAAACCCGGGTCGCGCTCTGTAATAAAGAAATTGTTTAATATCCAGGAAAAATTATAACGGAATAGCAAAAAGTTAATCAAGAGTTAGTAAATTTTGTTGAGTGTTATTGCACTAGTGGCCAAATATTAGCCTTTACTTTTAAATTCAGCACCTTTCCTAATAATCGGAATGAAAATCAAATCGGTGGAAAGTTTATTTGCTTTAAATTGAAGCAAGAACCACATTGGGAAACTTTCGTGGCTTATTATCGGGTCGCGCGGCTGCCAATATATATATATACATCTCCCATCCATAAAGGAAAAGGTGCAAGCTCGCGAAAGATTTTTATTCTGAAACGTACAGTAAAGATTCAGACACGTATTTTTCGATCGTGCCTCGTCGCCCTCATAAAGATTTTTTTCCACTTCATGAAAAAAATAGTAAACCTTTCGATGTTTAATTATTTATTATATGAAAAAGTTATTAAAATTAATATATTCTTACGTATTATTCTTAGGGAACGTTAGTTCCTTCAGAAATTATGCTTACAAATCAATAAAAAAACAAGCTTATCGACTCACGAGCGAAAGTAAAGACTCGATTTTTGCGTAAATTCCGATTGGAGTTTTTTCTATTATTTTTTTCTCATTTTTAACGGCTTCTGGTGACTTTATATATGAACTCAATATTTAAATAGCCATAGTTCCTCAATCCTTAGACCAATGTAATATTGAAATTATTAGTTTCCGGAAGTGGTCCCACCAACAGGCGGAAGCCTATCGTCGACGGGCGAGTTTTTGGGAAGAAAGGCAAAGGACGGCCCCGAATGAATTATATAGGATATTTTACTTGGGATGGTAAAGAGACAAAATACACAAATATGAAAAAGCTTAGCAGATTGGAGGGTAGGGGGGGAAAGCTGCGTCAAAAACCAATCTCCGGATTGTTGACTTAAGATTACGATTGTAGAATTTCCTCGAAAATGAAAGTTCATTTGTTTCCCGTTGGAACGTTTCAATGATACTGAACGTGACGTGAAAGACGCTTTAGCAACACAGGGTCCAGATCAAACGAAGCCGTCGTCAATGAAGAAATACATCTGTCACAGAGAGAATTATACCTCCAGTAACCTACTCTTCAGTTCGGTTGCATTTGCTAATCTATTAATTCCCAAGAAAGTGATAACTGAAGTTTTTGTCTCCTTTTATAGCTCTTCGCACTATCTTATTGTATCCGAATCGTGGAACATTTTACAGCTGCTCGATTCCAATAATTCTGAAATGACGTGTCCTGATAACATTCACTTGTATTTTCTACGGCAGTGACGCATCCGTTAATTGGAATAGATACGTATTCTGAGGCCTTAAATGTATTGTGATATCTCGGAGTATATAAGCCTTTGAATACTTCTTCACTTTTCAATCGAAGTTAGTCAGCCTTTCCCAAGAGACCAACACTGCGGAACCAATGCAGGTTAGTGGGACACCGGTGATTGTGATTTTAAAAATGGTTCTGTGGAATGTCAAAACAAATATGATATCTAATGTACCGATTTATTATGCTATTTTATGTCATAAATTTGATGCTGCCAGTTAAGTGATAGCGTAGTGGTTGGGTTCGACTCCTGGCTAAGCCACATGCTTATTTCATGGCAAATTTCATCCTTGGATTATATAACTAAAGGTTTTGTTATCGAAATCTCACTGGGGCGATTTCACAAATATCTTCGGTTTTTTCTTGAATTATAATGTTCAAAATGCACTAGCCTTCCACATTTCTCTTACTATGCGCAGAGTGGACTGTTACCCTGGAAGGACAGCAAACCCATGATGGCTTCCTCGGCATTTCTTTTCCTGTTGCTGTTGGTCGAGGTTTTGACTTCAGGAAACGGCAGCGTCATCGTTAAGCCAAGTAATTATGCTGGATTTTTGCTATATCATACTTACAAATAACAACTGTAAAAAACATTGAAACAACTGGAAAAAGATCTGATTTTTTTCCGGCGTATATTGGTATTGAAGGCTGTTAATAATAATAATAATAAAATGTCTTTGTTCGGGCGAGGTTGAGACTAAAAAGTCCCCTCTTCCACCTAACCCCTCGATAGCGTCGATGCAAGCATATTAAAAAATGGTAGACAAACGTTTACAATGCAAAGTATATTCAATATACACTGTTTGTGAAAAGTCAAAAATATAAACAACTATACGTGAAAATTTTGTGCAAAAAAGATTTCTGTTTGTGGGAAAAAACATGAGGATAAGGTTGTAATATCCTTCAGCGAAAAATCCCACTGCAGGAAAACGCCCGCACAAGAAGGGGGGCGTGAAAAACCTGCGAAAAACCTGCTGTTCGGGTGCTCCATCGGGTAATCTCCTTCAAGGCTCCCGACGTTTCGGGGTACGAGTCGTACTCCATTCTCGGGGCTGAATGGCGTTTCTCGGAAAGTGTTCGTCTCATATATCGGAGCCGGGATCTCAGGTTCCCCCTGATTGATCCTTGGTATTAGCCAATCGGATTCTATACAATACGGGTTTCCAGACGTTACTGAGGGATTAACCGCCATCTCTATTGAAGCTATTGTCCGTTAGCCGCTTCCCTATGGCCTCCTTCGTGATCCTTTCCAAATATTTCTCCTCTCGAGAGATGATCTTCACGTCTTCCCAATGAATCGCATGGTTTTGGTTGATGTCGTGTTCGGCCACTGCAGATTTTTCAGGTTGACATACCCTTGAAATGACTTTGATGTTCCTTTATTCTCGTGGCAATTGCCCGGCCAGTTTCACCCACGTAAACTTCTCCACATTCACAGGGAATCTGGTATATTTCGGGAGTTGCGAGGCCACAGGGATCCTTGGCTCTAACTAGTTGGCCCCTAAGCTTGACGTAAACAGTTCAGTGCGCAAAGGTTCGAAGCTGTGTTGACCCAACTTAAGTTGACTATTGCGAATACCTTTTTAAAAATCATCTTTGACCTTTGCCTTGTGCTGAGGTGCAAAATTGCACTCATATTTAATTCCTTATGATTTTTTCTTGTTTCAATTTTTTTGCTATTTTTTTGTGTTGGTAATAGGCAGCCCGAGTCAGTGGCACAGCGAGGGGTGGTTTTGGCGGATAAAACAATCTCCTCCAGAGCCCAGAGCTCAGAGAAATTGTAAATTTTAATCCATTTTACTTAATTGGATTGATATTACTAATAGAATAGTGTAAGGACTAATAAAATATCCCTCAGCAAGCAGTAAAATTCATCATTTTGAACCATTTGTCTAAAGATTCCGCAATTTATTAATCTCGCACCTACCGCTTATCCTGGAGAGTATTCCGTACCCTCACACACCCCGGTATTAGTTGCACCTAAATCCCGCCCAGCCTTAATTCCTAGCAGCGTCCCTGCCCGAGTACATCTCTAGACTCCAACTTTAACTACCTTAATATCTGAAGTTTCCCACTTTTGCTCATTTACAGGGGGTCTAGGGATCCAGTGTAATAACGGGGATGAAGACTGCAAGGCTATTGAACATTCCCACTGTCAAAGTGGCATTGGGTTTTTCTGTGAATGCGATGACGGATACCATGACGTTGATATGACCTGCTTGACAGGTAAGTCTCACGCTTGTGAATACGCCAAAATGATACCTTCCGTTCTTCCAATGCTATAACTAAACCTTAATCCTTAACTGCATGAATTTCTAAATGCGTGCCAAAAACTTTTCTTTTTTAAATACATCCAGTAACGCTTCAATTACCACATTTTAATATTTTGTGCGGCTATTTTTTTATTTTTGAGGAAACATTGTTACATGTATCACATATGACATATTGTGGTTATAGACAACTTTTACATTAAATAGATATTGATCACAGATTTATAAATTTTCCACAAAAGGTTTTCATTTCACGTAGTCAGTGAAAACTTCTCGTTGGCGCCCGTACCTTTAGCGATTACACATGTAGATATCACTCGGGTAAATCCTCTTCCTCGTTTATCATGCGGGGACCGAGATGCCGATTTACAAAAAATATTTCGGGGCCCAAATAGAGGATCTTGTCCCGGGAAATTTTATGAGTAGTCAGTTTCAAGTTTTTTAAGCATTTTAGAAGAGTCATTTGATCAACATTAGAACCCTGATAACTCGAATCTCGATATCTGGACACTCCAGGAAAAATCGACAAGCCTGACACACTTTTTCCTCTCACCCATAACGAATTTTTGAGGGGGCTCTGGCCCCATGGAGTCGGCGCCACTGTGCAAGGAGCTGACTTCCTTCAGCATAATTAGAAGCTGATCACCTTTGGCATCAACTGACTGCTTCGAGAACCACATACTTGACGATGTGTATCGTATCTGGTGCACCATGCGTTGAAGAGGAAGAATAATAATAAAAATAATCGGAAATAAACGGCAAAAAGTGTAGTGTTTCATTTACGATACAAAATGCAGTGAAGGGTTGAAAATCAACAGCTTCCGCACGCAAATTCCTTGCCGTCATCCTAAGCGTGAATCACACCATCATTTGTCCCGTCACTCTCGGAGATCATTCGCTTTTCGCGACCGGAAAAGTGATCGCTCGAGTGATCATTTTTCTGAATCACACGGTCCCTACCGCCGTCGCTTTTCGCATCATGTCACTAACAAGACTATCGTGAGGAATATTCACGTACGTGGCAGATCTTCTCTGCACGCGTTCTAACTTTTTTAGCCTATTTCGTGAGGGTCCCGAACACTAGCAGCGTATTCTAGGTGTGGTCTAACGAGGGTGAAGTGGCTAATTTCTCTCACTTTGTCGTCGCACTTTCCTTTATATTCTTCCAACAAAACCCAATTTTCGATTTAACTTGACCTATTATTTCACGAATATGTTTATTCCACGATAGATCATAATATAGTGTGATTACTTGATATTTCATGAATTCGACAGTCTCATATTGGGTACCCCGAATGATATAGCTATTTTGTGGGAAGTTATTTCTTCTCCAGTAATTCATTACCAC
This sequence comes from Ischnura elegans, assembly GCF_921293095.1. NCBI lineage: Eukaryota > Metazoa > Arthropoda > Insecta > Odonata > Coenagrionidae > Ischnura > Ischnura elegans. The sequence continues at coordinate 18,029,568 of NC_060253.1, read as the reverse complement.
ACATTTTGCAAATTTAATTCTAACTGCCACGAATCACGCTTGGATAGCAACGAGATCGTTCGTTATTTCATCCCTAACTTTACTGGAACCGATTTCCCTTAGAAGGAGAGAAAAGGGAAAAAACGTAGTCGCCGGAAAAAGGAATTTGAACGAATTTCTTGACAGTTTCGTTTTTAGAAAATCTAAACAATGACGAGTAACAACAATCATATTCTTAAAGACTACACTAATTTGATTGCTTCTATGGTTTTCAGTCAACCTTGGGGATCCTTGCAGATTGGTAGGAGCAGATTGCAAGCATATCCCAAATTCTTCTTGCGAAAGGAATGGAAAAGATTTTATATGCCAGTGCCTACCAGGATACCACGAAGAAAATCAAAATCAAATCTGCGCGGAGAGTAAGTCTAACAATGTGGTACTATGTATCAATATATGTACCACGTGAGTTCAATAAGAAATGCAACACAATTTTTTTCCATGGCAAATTTTGGTTAAAAATGGACATTTCTTGGGTTTTCAAACATCCCCACTTCGTCTCGCATGACAGCATTGACTTTAGATGGCCGACCGCTAAGGTTTTGCTATTTTTTTCCCCCGGACTTTTTATTTCTACCTCTTAAAATATGCTATGAGATGCAGAATGGATATCCTAAAAAATTTCTGCCCGATTTTTTGACGTTTTTAGGTCGCTCAAAGAACATAGATGCAATAGCATTCCACAATTTTCCCGATTTTAGGAAATAACATCACTTTACGCACTATTTCACTGTTCTGTAGGACCAATGTTCGCTCCAGTTTTACGACCGCTCAGCAATTTTCCAGGAATACTATAGTTTTGGCGAGTTACAGCCGCGAGTCACAGCCCTTACGTCGAGCTGGTCACTCGCAGGCCGCATTCAGGATCAGCTGATAGGTCCTGCGCCCCTCATTGCCTTACGCCCCCCTTCGCGACTTCCCTAACTGACCGCGCTATGCGGATATGTTATAATCTATTCACCTTGTGTTTGCTTATGAGCTTTCGTGAGAGCCCGGACACTCACGGATGGCTTCGCTGATAGGCGAGGGGTAGTACCGAGAGAGAGATGAGGAGCGAACTTAACGTTGCCAAATGTACGTAGCCGCCCTACTTTGTCACTGAAAACGTGTGAGTCATGGGTGGCCACAGGTATTTTGGCAAAATCGCCCCGCGGGCCGGATAGCAAATTTTCCGATGACTAAAATATTCGATACCAACGTCTACTGAAACATCCGGTGGCGTATTTCTTATTGTTTCTTATTTACGAACAGTTTACGGCAACTTTGACGTGCAGTAGAGCGCTGTAATGCTCCTAGCGGCGTTTCACAGAGTTAAACGAGCGAGAATCGTGCGCTACTTGAAACGAGTGCGCGGGCCGGATGAAAGCCCTCCGCGCGCCGTATTTTGGAGACCCCTGATCTAGCTAATCAAATTACCAAAACTCGTGTATGACAGCATTTTTTCCTCCAAAACACACTCTACAGTTCCTTTTAGATCATCCCACGATCGGTTTTCAATTTAGTTTGTTTACATAGCGGGTTGGCACTGTAACAAATGCATTTGCATATTTTTCACTAAAAACTCCAGTGTTGGAACATACTGAGAATGAACATCTTCACGTTTTACCTACATTTTATTGTATACACGTCCGAGAGAGGTGGACTTCAGTGATCTCTGTTCAGACGTATGATATTGCGGGGTTCGAATTTCGATGTTCCAGAGTGTGGCGAGGAATTGTATAGAACAAAAGAGGAAATTAAATATCATCCATTATCTCCTGCGGCACCCCTCTATTTGTAGGGGAACTTTTTGACTCTGAGAACAACAGGTTAAGGATATGGAAAAAATCGTGAGATGATTACACGGAATCAATCCTTTTTTCATTCATCGAAGCCAATTGTTTTACTTCTTCGTGGTACTACTCTCATGCCTCATTCCTCGCCTACTAATTCCTAGAATCATGTTAATGTCAATCATTAGGATTAACAAATATTTCAATTTTTCCTTTAATCACTATCTTCCTAACATCTTCACTCACAGTTGTCGTTGAAAGGAGGCTCACGATTGAGTCAGACTCGGTAAAAAGTCCCTCAAGTTAATTCTGGGAGCGAAGACTACTTCAGGAACTAACTTTGACTCAATTCATTTGAACCAAAATAACTATGGGCAGGTTCAGTCGTAAAATTTCTAAAGTAATACATTTTCCAAAACTATTGTCGCCCATGGCATCCTGCTCATCGCATACTAGCATTACTTGTGTAAAATAGTATTACAAATTGAAGTAACTTACAAGAGATATTTCATTTTAAACATGTGAGACGACAGAGGTGGACATCTTGAAATTTGACGACTCAATGTCAGTTTGGACTCAACTTATCAATTGTGGAGTACAGTCTGAGCTAGCTTTGGGATTCGAGTAACTTCTTGTGCAACCAACGTGGCAACGGATTCTAGTTTCAGTAAGGATCAACATTTGAGTAAAGTTCTGGAATACGGCCCTGAATCTCACGGCAATGGAAATCCTGAACTCGCTAGCCTCCTCCGTTTAGTGCATGGTCAAGAGTCAAGATTTGTCCTCAAAAGGGAAGTCCTTCAAGTGTCACCATGAGATCTCGTTCACATTTTGATAGGTCATTGGAAATAGATATTCATGAGGTGTAGTTTTTGTTTCGCCAACGCTCATTACTTTACGATATATTAGCGACGGAAATCATCAGGAAACCGCCTAAAAGTATGCAAACCGCATCGCAAGAATACACCGTCAAAGGTCTTCATCATTGCACGGAGTATAATAGGTCTGATTACACGATACATTAACACGTACGAGTTAATATCTAAATGTGTGACCGCGTGAATGAACGTGAATGTGCACCGTGTAGCCACGCAACTTGTGCGAATGCTTGTACAGAAAATGGAACCCGTTCTAATTTGGTTCGTGTATTCGTACATGTTCCGTTCCGGTCCACAAAAATCGTTCATGCAAACAGATTTTAACTAGTGCGTGTTAATGCAACGTGTGAACAAGGCCTTAAGGGTCTGTTGTTTTTCTGCGAGTTGCATAAAATTAGGCGCTTTCCTGGTACTTTCCGTCGCAAATATCTCGAAAAGTACTGAGCATTGGCGATTGAAACACAAACTACACCTCATGCAGTGGCGTTACTAGGATGCCTTGGGGGGAGATGGGATGGCGAGCCCCCCCCCCCCCGGCAACCACCGTCCCCCGTCCGGGAAAATTAAAAAAAATGACATTCCTTGATATACATTTTACATCATTTTGGTCCTAAAAATTTTACTTTAAGCAGATACAGTTCTTATATGTCAAAACTAGACAATGGTTTTGAATATTTTTTTTATTTCTCCGAGGCTTTGGGGGTATCTATCCTCTCCCTCATCCCCCCTCCCCCCGTAGTTACTCCACTGACCTCATGGGTATCTATTTCCCATCATCTAGCAAACTTTGGACGAGACACTTGAGGGACTTTCCGCATCAGTTACAATTCTCGTCTATTTTGTTTTATAGCGGGACTCGGAGATCCATGCGCCAGCAACGCGGACTGCAGGGCGGTTGCAAATGCACAATGCAGGTTGAAAAACAAGGATTTCTACTGCATGTGCGGCGAGGGATTCCACGAAGAGGGCGAACTCTGCGTGAAAAGTAAGTCGCAAAGATGAGCTGAAGTGAAGCAACTTGGGTTGAATAGATGGAATGAAGAAATAAAGCCGAAACTTGAAAAGTGAGAGCTTAACCCTTTGCGGTATAATGTCGACGCCTAGTCTACCGCACGGTGCGTTATCACGCACGATTTGATGTCTAAATGTATGAATGCGTGAAATGCGTTTTGAATCTTGGCGTGTAGGTCTTTAAATTTAAATTTAAATTTTGCCGACGTTTCGTTTCATTTACAAACCATTATCAGGGCTTAAAATGAAATTGAGCGAAAAATTTTGATACATAGGCTTTTTAAAGGGTTACATCAATGTTTCTTATTATAGAAATATAATAAAAAAGAAACATTCACTTGTAAATTAACAAAAAAGAAGAGATCATAGCCTAATTCTATAGAATTTTATACATATTTTTGCAATATTTATTTATGGAAACTATAAGGTTCATTGTTACCTGTCAATTTCGATTAATTAAATAATAAAATATGCTTAAGTTGTCAATGTCGATCTTATATTACAACTTTTTTTAGTTTTGGAAATATATAAGATATTTTAAAATAATCTTTTTGTTAAATTATCTTCAATGTCTAAAATAGAAATAGTTTTATTTTTTTCGAGGAGCCCGGAGTCTCGACGGGTATCGAGAAATCTCGAAGGGGCGAGACTTCTAGACTCTCGTCAAGACTCTCGACCCAGGCGAGACTCTCGCCTTTCCCGAGAGTCTCGTCCCGACAATGCCGAGAAATGAAATTCTCGTCTCGACCGTCGAGACTCTCGAGTGGTCGAGAGTCTCGCACAGCCCTAGTAACCACCCAACTTGTGCGAATGCTTGTGCATGAAATGTAACCTGTTGTAATGTGGTTCACATATTCCTACATGTTTGTATTAAGACGAGTTTAGCACGACATCGCCAGACGCTGCGATTATATTAAGGGTCAAGGGATTATACAATATTTTAAGGGATATCACCCATCGAAAATTTTCCAAGATTAAATTCTTTGACACGGATAATATTAAAACCAGTGGATTTTTACTTAAAACAATAAACTAAGAACATTTAGAGGGAAACAATCAATCCTTTTCATTATTTCTTTTTTTCTAAAAACTATTTTGAAAAAAAAATACTCCCATAAACAAATTGGACCAAGAAGGGCTAAGGCACCGACATTTTTTCTCGTTTATAGAGGTTTCTCACATACCAAGTTTCGCATTTACAAAGGTTCCAGAATGGCATCTCTCACTTATAGAGGCAAAAATAAGCAAGTGGGGGGGGGGAAGAGTGGAAGGAACCCACAATTACTGTCTGTAAAAAAAAGGAAGACACCTGAGTTTGAGGAGCTCTATCGAATAAACGAAGCAATTAATGTCAATGCAACAAAAAGCATGCAAAAGGAAATTTATTTATAAGTTGGATCATATACTTTTAAAATCTTCAGCTCCATAGTGTTTCTGTATTTCATTTTTTCTAAAAAAAAATTACCAGTTCCAGGAACTTGCAATCTCGATTTAAAAAAGGCCTGATCTATTAATCACAGTCTGTGGAAAACAAATTTTTTATGTCACTGATGTTTATTTTAATTGAAATTTAACGAAAAATACCGGAATACCAAGCGCTCAAAGTTGGACGAATTGATTTTACGAGCGAAAAACGGGTGCTTTTTTGAGAAAAAAATTAAGTACACGAAATACTATTGAGCCAAAGAGTTTTAAAGGCATATAATCCAACGTAGATTCTCTCTCTTATGCTTTTATTTATTGAAATTAATTGCTTTGTTCAGACGCCAGAGCTCCTAAAAGTAGGGTGTCTTTTTTTTACAGACTAGTATACATATACTTATTATGCATGTTATTTTCTATAAGTTTAAATTATTTATGTTTATTAAAATAAATCAGTTGATGCCTTTTGAGATTTTCTTAACATACTATTAATATGTTTTTGATATCATTTCTCTTATCAAAAATAGACTGTTAACTTTTAAAACGACTCTTCAACAGCATGTCTTAATTCCCTAGATTCGAAGATAAAAAAGTATAATCTTTAGAAATTTTCTTCGAAAAAAATCACTGTCTTTCTCCATAAACATCCGTTCAAGTGTGTGTTAGGATTTGATAGAGTCATGAAGAATGTGTTCCATTCAAGTCAAAGTTAACTGTATTGTTTGCACATACTTCCTCGTCTGAAGTCGGCCAAAAAATCTCTCACTTAGAGAGGTTGCTAGATTCTCCCATATTGAGGCTTCCAAGGGTAAAAATTACGGAATCTGAAGATGAGTCTTACTCTTGTTTCTCACTTATACAGTTCACGCGAGGTTTGACTGGATACCTACAAATAAGTTATCAAAAGGCATTGCAATGATGATTGCTCGCTTCCGGGTTCTCTAACCGGGTTTATTGAATATTAACAGACCACTCGGAGTTGCCCGGGAAGCATAGTACCCAGAGGATTGGGAAACTTGGAATTCATGATAAAATGACAGGATATTGTTTTCCTTGAGCGTGTCGAGCGGTGTGCCTACCCGGCAGGATGTACAACCGCTGAAGTTGTTTATTATTATTATTACACATTGCTGCAAGTAGGCTATTGCCTGGCGGCAGCATTATCAACCTATCGAATTCAAAGTTTAGGAACAGAAAAGACACCTATGGAAAAAAATAATACATCAATTCTAATGTCATAATACTAAGAATTTAATATTTTCCCAATAAACCAATTGCAAACAATCCATTAAATACATTAATTCTAATATAATACAACTCACATATGAACATTGACCCAATTAACCCCATTTCACACTCTCCCTATTAAACCACTATGTAATTAGTCAATTAGTGATGAACACTTATTCCTAAAAATTTTCGCATTTGCAGGGAAGATCTTAAAAATAACTTCAGGTAGGTCGTTCCACTCCTTTATTCCTCTATGTAGGAAGGATTTTTTTGGGAATGTCAGTTTTCTGTTTATTTAACTTGATTTTAGATTTATGGTATTTCCTTCCTATGTAGCAGGGTGAGTCCAGCTTCAGACATACTTCTTTCCAACCCTGCTCATTTGTAAAGGCTTTGTACCCCTCGCATAGCCTATTTATGGTTCTCCTCACTTTTAGAGGCTTCCATCCTAAGCTCCTTAGCATAGCTATTACATTTTCCCCCTTCTATGTTTCCAAGAGAGTACCTGGCTGTTTGACGTGACGTTACAAATTTTAGGAAAAAGTTCGCAGCCTTAGAGGAGAATTGATTTGAAAGTGGTGGTATCTGTATTTAATTCATGAGCTATGAGAGAGTGAAAATAAGGGGGATGATAATGAAGAGACTGCTTGCCTCACTGCGAATGCTTTGGTAGAGCAATTTTTAAAGTGATGATGGAAAGTTAATTCTTTGTCGTTATACACACCGAGGAATTAGTGAGAGGCTGCTTTTTGTATTCGAAAGTTTATGTCAAAGAGTGTGTGTAATAGTATGCGAATTTTTTTTCCATACTACTTAAAATCGAAAGAAACTAGAAATTTACCAAAATAAATTCTCCTTTTCCTCCTGAACCTTACAAAATTAACCATCATTCACGACATCATTTCTACCCATAAAATCTCCAGAGTCAACCACTTCATCTCGGTGTTATTTGATAATTTCAATTCCAGGGTCGGGGCAACTCTTTACTTAAAGATATTTGGAATTTTGATCCTAAAACATACATACTGCCTCATCGAGTTCCTATTTTATGAATCTTTCCGATGCCATTCCTTCTTCTAGTTTTTAATCCGTCAATTGTGGCATAGTTTCATCGCTTGATGAATTATGTGAATAAAAGAAAATAAAAGATAACAAAAAATACGTATGAACTAATACATGTATGCAACTATGAAAAGAAAATTTGGAGACCTTACTTTTCCTACACGTATATTTACTTATATTTGCGAATAGCATTTCGCTTGCTCAAAAACAAGGATACCATGGTACCATCATTAACAATTGATAATTCGTATTCTTTTCCAGCGGAATTGGGTGATCCTTGCACTAGCGACCTGGACTGCAAGGCGGTCGCGAATTCAATGTGCATGGATAGCGCCAAGAGTTTTTGTGTGTGCAAATATGGATTCCAAGAAGAGGGAAACCAATGCGTGGCCAGTAAGTATCAAAGATTTTCATGATTGCCGTCAAATTAGCAAGTGACAGAGCTAAACGAAAATTCAGAGGATGAACCTTGGCCCCTTATCCCATTGGCCACCGAGTTGCCACCATTATGCTCGTTTTTGAAAATTCCTTTCTCCCCCAATGTGCGTCTTCCACAACCGATAAGAAGGTTTCCTATTCCTAATTTTACGATGCAGGCTGCTTGCTGCCGAGCATGGCGGTAGCGCAGAGTACCCTGCTATCAGGTAGCGCTTGGCTTAAATAAGGATTATTAATACCCTATGAAACGAAGAAAACTTTCCGACCTTAGGCTATTTTAATAGGTGGTTATAAAGAGATGTTTCCCTAAGCTCTGTGCCTCATGCATGCTTCGGTAATCTCAGACGATGTAAACCTCCTATCTTCTCCTATAGCATCTAGGTCCCTGTGATGTCACGTGGGTTGGCATCGCATGGGCGCCAATCTGGCCTTTTTCGAATGAGGTTTAAGTTGACCGTTAACATTCGCCTAAACTGGGATTTTTGAAATCGAATAATCTGCTTATTATGAACACCCTAATGAGGGTAACGAATCGCAATCAATGCCTTTCGTTTTCTTCCATGAAGGACTCTACCCTATTGTTTCTTTTCTATGCTCTCTACTTTCTCCTTTGGCGAGCAAGGTCTGCATTTTACCCTGCCATTAAGCATTAACATAAGCATTATGAAGAAGAGTCCGTGAAGGGTACACAAGTGGTCATTCCCAACCTTGACATTGAATAATAATGAAGAAGCAGGGGCAATTTCCACAATTTTAAATCCATTGGTACAGCCGGTTGGTACTACTACGATTATAGCATCATCAGTTGATGATGCTATAAGCGAAACCGGTAGTACCAATAAATATAAAATTGTGGAATTTGCTCCTGCTTCTTCATTATGTTGCGTTTCCACTCCATCTCGCCTGAAACCTCAGATTATATTCTTGACATTGAAGTGTTCACGCATGCATATTTCTCAATATCTTTATAGCATGCTCATGCGCAACATAATACGTTTGGTGCCATTGTGAAAAAGTTTTGCTGTTCGTGTATTGTACTTGTCATCTATAAACTGTTGAATTTATTTGACAACTTAAGTTGCCAGCAAACAGAACATCATTCCACTTCCATCATATTTTTAAAAATTATTTTCCCCGAAGTAAGGTACGTATGGAGAGAAATATTCTGATATTTGATGAAAATTCTCCAAAAAAATTCTGTGGTCAATAATGCGTTACCAACCTTCTTCGGGGAACTCGTCCGTGGCTGTGTAATCCAACGCCTTAATCTGTGCTTTTTTTCGCAGTCGGACTTGGAGATCGCTGCTCTAGCAATGAAGACTGCGTTCTGGTGGCGAATGCAATTTGTGACGGAAACAGCGGCAGTCTCTGCGAATGTGAAGTTGGATACCATGAATACCACAAACGGTGTGCAGAAAGTGAGTCACAACACGCTTACAATAACCATGGTGATGATCATCAACATCACTAGTCAACAATCCTGACATGGGCTTCACGCAGCTCTCCATTCAATTCTCCTCTCGGCTAATCTTTTCACACCTACGAACTTCTTATCTTTCACATCTACTACAATAGATAATAAATAAAATAATTCATTTATTTTCGTGAACCACTGGCCCATGAGAAATTAACTTTACATAACACTTCATACTAATCATTAAGCAGCAATCCTAAGATTTGTTTGATGCAGTTCTCCGTTCCTGTAGAACAGACAGATTCAGAATGTCTTTTTTCCACGATCAATATAAGAGACTATAACGGCAGCTTTAGAACTAACAAATACATCAGATGAATTTTTTTGTATCTTACTAACTTTTTCATACTTTATTGCATGTTTCTGAATTTGCTTATTATTTCTAACAGCATGTTTTGAGTGTTCTAGCATTATTGGCAAAAAACTTTAACGAGTAGTTTGCAAGTTTTGCCTATGAATGAATGCGGTAGTATAATTTGTTGGTATTCCTAACGTTTTTTGGACAGCGTGGTGTGCATGCGGAAATTCTATTGCATGCTGCATGCTGGTGATTGATCACCCCCTGCCAAACGCCCTGGAGGTGGCTCGTAGGGTATTATGTTAATGAAGATTCCTCCCTCTTATCCGCTTGTCATTTCATAGCGACGTTTTACTTCTCTATTACGTCCTTAATAACTCTTAGCAATTGAAAATAGTTCCGTGCATCAAGAAGGAAAAGAATACAGATTCAAATAGATAGCGTTTGGATGTCTCTGCGTCGTCATCAGAATTTGAGTCCAAATTCGGTGAAAACAAAATAGGCCCCCTTGAGTATTTAGGTGGCCGCGGTCAAGAACATCACTAATTGTAAGCAGAATTAAGAAGAACCGAATTACATGTTGGTTCTCATTTTTACTTGCAGCGGGACTGGGGGATGTATGCAAAGAAGATGAGGACTGCAAGGCGGTTCAGAATGCGTATTGCAAGTTGGGAAACGAAAGCTATTGCGACTGCAAAGACGGATTCCACGTCAAGGATCATCTCTGCGTGAAAAGTAAGTGATGAAACTCTCGAGGGTTCAAAAGTGTTTTGTTGACTCGATTCAAAGTTTTTGGAACCTGTATCCAACAGATGAAATAAGTATAAATGGAATATTAACCTGTTTTAAATAGTATTTTTGATACTTCATTTTGAATTTGTTGCACTGAAGCTGAGTTTTAACTCCCTGTGTCTAAAAATTCCCTCAACCTACCAATAGACCTTTTCTCTATGTATTAGGATTTTTGCATCAAGTTAATTTTCCGAATTCGTCCATTGATGCACATAATAATCATGTGGTCAGAATTTTAATCACTGTCGTAACTCAAAATCGGATAAATGGGTGGAATTAGTCACCTATTAAAAAACTATGCACTCATTTTAAGCCTTACATAAAAACACTATTAGTGTTCCTTAATAAAAAGTACATTAGGTAAGATAGTCTCTTCGAATGTAGTTAAAGCATATTATTTTTAAATGATAACTATCTGCATGAATTTTTGACATGTTTTAGCTCGCATGCATGAATAACTTCCTACGCTAAATTTTCTGTTTTTTATTACTAACTAGAAGTTTTTTTTGCCTGTTAGCATGTCCGATTCCTTGGTCCTCTCCTAGTTTCTGGTCTGATCGGGTTTCATTGTCCTAGGTGCTTGGCCTACATTCGGCGAAAATTTGTGTTTCTGATGGATGCTAGGATGAGTGCGGCAACTGGCAATTTCTGGCGTGGAATCACCCCGTGCCACACACCGTGGTGGTGGCTTGCATAGTACCTTGTAGATGTAAACAAGATAAAAATAATTTCGAAATTTTCTGACTTCATACTGGTTGACGGTAAGCGAATACACTGAATTCCGTTGGAAGAGAAGGAATAACGGCCATAATATCATGATTCCTGCTTTTTAAGTCCTGGCGTGTTTGTGAATAAGATTCTTTGTCGATATCAACTCTCCAATTTACTTCGTATTATAAATCTCCGTTAAATACCATTTTTCCAGTCACCAAAAATGTTTGTAATCACGCGGTAGGTAGTAGACGGGATTCCTCGAATAATGGCCCATTTGTACTGTTTTCGTTACAGTCGGTATATTAATTATATTACAAATGAACCTCACTTGAAATTTCATTTTCTCTCCTTTTAGTGAATCTGGGTGATCACTGCACGGACGATAAGAACTGCAAATCCATCGAGGATGCATATTGCAATAGGGAAAATGGGTACGTTTGCGACTGCAGAAATGGATTTCACAACAAAGACGGCCTATGCGTGGAAGGTAAGGGGGAAAAGTCCCAAAAGCACGATATACACACATTTATTACATTATTATAAGTACAAAGGCAATAATTTAAAGCTGATGGCGTCTAAAAAAGTACTGAATAGAGGAGGCCCAATTCCATCCCATAGAAGGTTGAATTCTGTTGCCACTTCGGGCGCATTTTAATCTGCTTAAAAAATGTCCGCCTCGTTGTAATGAGTGCAATGAGATCCTGTTTTATCCAATATTTTGTATTTTAATGCTTGCGATGATGGGATGAGAAATTATATTGAAAAGTTATGAGTTTGATAGGTCACATCATCATGCATATGAATTTCGGCTAACACCCCTAATTATATCATATTTCCCCGTGAAAGTCGGATCACTTTGTCCGTCAGCGACGCGAGTGGCGACTTTTGCAAACCCTTTAAATGCGAGGCGTGTGGCAAACAGGGATGGCAATCGAAACAGAACGAAAGTTTGGAATGCTGCTACTCCTTTACTGAGTGAATCCAAGAAATTGCGCACTTGGCCATCTTGAGAAGTACCACTAAAATGGCGCTCCACTTCAATTAATGGGAAATCGCGCAATTTTGAATTTGTCCCCCTTAGGTCGCATTATTTGGATGGAATTGCAGCTTGGAGCCCACATTATAGCTTTTCGCCACAAAATTCTTCCCGATAGAATTCTATGCATTTCCATACATATAAAATATATGAGATTCTGTAATGTTTGGAGGCCACCACGGCTCTTTACACATTACGAGTGCAGATGAAAAATTTACAGTTTTCTCGTTTCATGAGTAAATTTTTAGTCTGTTCCTCAAATGTGCATTTTGAGTGCTTTTCGAATGACTATTAACATGTTTTTGCACAAACTGATTTTTAATAACCTTCGATTAATCGATATATTGGTTCAAATTTCGATTTTTATTAAAAAAGATAAATTTTAATTTCGATTTAAAATCGATAGCTCAAGAAATCTATTTCGATCGACATTTTTCCATCACTAACTGTACCTGCGGAGACGGATGGGGATAAAGTTGAGAAATTACAGAAAATAAGATCTCCAACAATAAATGAAGTCGCTTATGTAGACATGTGGGAGTTTTGGTGACAGTTAATTAGCCATTTCCCAAAACATATTTTAAAAAAACAAAGAAGCGGTTTCAAGGTTATATTCTCCTTGTCACTCTGAAAGACATTGATTCTCAAAAGACTGAAAAAGCCAATGAAATTACCAATACGATTATAAGTCGATTAAAAAATTCAACAATGTATATATGTATGTGCCATTAGCTGTCATTCGTCACTGATTGATTGTATCATAGCTCAGTTTAGCTCCAAATATAGGAAAATTTCGTAGAAAATTACTTACAATTGCATCAATCTGCACGCAATCGCTTCATGAGTTTTGTCGTAATAAGTAATTATCAGTTGCATAAGGAATAGAAAACTTAGCCGTAGAATTTTATTTGGATGTTTTAATTAAGAAGTTATATGGAGGAATTATATAAAAAATAATTATATATAATATTTGATTCAAATGTTGCGAAAATCCGGCTCTTAAATTAAGAGAATCCGCGTTGATGGTAGGAGAATATGGAGTGAGCTTTCCACTAGAATTGGTATTATAAAATATTAAATAAAACATTTCGACTGCTGAGTCAACTGATATCTCCTATTTTTATAGCGGGTCTTGGGGATCACTGCACGGAGGATGTGGATTGCAGAGCAGTTGGAAATTCATACTGCAAGTTGGGGAATCGGAGCGTTTGTGAATGCAGGGATGGATTCCACAAAGAAGGCGAACTGTGCGCAGAAAGTAAGTGTGACACTGAGGGTATAAACATCTGGGTCTTTGGATTAAAATTATCTCACCTATCTCATGCATACTCCAAATTCTTCGGTAAGTAGAACTTTCCTGGTTTCCTTCCACGTTTATCCATTTTACTGGACAATATTTCGCCAACGTTCCTAATGGCTTCTTCAGGTCTACTGAAGTGTCGATGCAGAAATTTAGTCGTCGTTTGGTATTTATTGATCATTGAAGCGCTTGGTTTAGAATTTTTGTAGTTCAAAACGGTGCGTTTCCGACCTTAACATCGCTTGTATTTTTGGTTCCTATTGGCAGCAGCTATCCAAGGTTAAAATTTCGGGGAAATAATTTTTCTCCACCCTGTATAATACACACACATATGTGAATTAACAGAAGTTGAAAGAAAGGTATAATACCACATCACTATTAACGGGCACGGACAAAGATACCGTGGTACATAGTAAAAGTCAATAATCAGAGATTGAAAATGTGGCCTCAGTGGGATACGAACCCAGAACCTATATCTTGTCGGACGAATAGGGTGGTTTCCTTTTATTTTTTATTGCCTAAATCGAAAGATTATTACTCCTGGAGTTAGCTTTTCACGCTTATAAATTTTTAAATAACGATATCTATTTTTCGCGATTAAATGAAAAGTGAAAATTTTCAAGCGCGCGAAAAAGCGACGGCTAAGTATGAATGCTGGGAAAACCCCGTGTGACGTCATTCTGGTTCCCGCTGTCGCCGTGTGAGGTGACCTTGGGGCGAGGCTTTGAGCGCTGATACGATACATGCTGCTAGTAGGTAGCAGAGTAACCCGCTAGCAGGTAACGCTTGGCTTAAATAAGGATTATTAATGCCTTATCAAACGAAGACAACTTTCCGACCTTATTTAATAGGCGCCAATCTGGCCTTTTTCAAATGCGGTTAAAATTGACCATTGCCATTCGTCTAAACTGTGATTTCTAAAACAAAATTATTTGTATATTATGAGTACACTAATGGTGGGTAACGAATCGCAATCAATGCCTTTCGTTTTCTTTATTGAAGGAAACTACCCTATTCGCCTTTCTACTGATCATAAATATCAAGTTATTATTAAGAATCAGATCGGGATCAATGCAATGTATTAAAATATGATTCTGCCTATAAATAAATTTGAGAGTGATATAATGAATTAAACACGCCCTTGGAATGAATATATTCGGTTTTTCCCTTACATAAAGCAGAATATCTTAACTGACTGCAGGAATGAATTACACAAAGAAGGCGAAATGTGCGTAGAAAGTAAGTGTGACGCTGACGGTATAAAAAGCTGGGTTGTCGAGTTAAAATTATCTAATCTCTCTCACGCATACTCCAAATTCTTCATTAGGCACAATTAACGACAGATCGCACGGGAGTCCCTTTTTTCCATTCTGCTTTGTAATCCAAATCATTGAGCACATAAGAATTCATCCACTCGTTCAGATAGATCATATAGATTGAAATTCCACGCCTAATGAGAATTACCTACTTCTTGCGACCTGATTTTCTAAGTATTTCTTAATATCATCTGAGTTAATTTTTTGCCCAATCTGGCGATAGGTTTCAATTGGTTTACGACTTCTAGCAAGCGGAAACCTTATCAAACCTAGCACTTCACAACCAGGAGTGGTCTGAGTGGTCTAAGTCGGCTGGTCGGCGATCACCGAGGGCCCCGACCTTAATGGGGCCCCAAAACGCGCGTGTCTATCGTGTAGGGTATGTGAGAGGTGTAATAAAAAACTCTAATTGAACAAAAGTTTTTTTGCTGTTGTAAAATTATAGGTTCTCCATAGTTGCTTTATTTACAAAATCCTCGGTTTGTACATGATTATTAAAAAAATAAATAAAATAACGTTGTGAGAATATAAAAGAGAACCTGATGCTTTTTTTTAAATGTTTGTTTCAAAAGGTTATTTTAGAGGTTTTTTTTTAGATTTCAGTGCAGTTTCAAGAAGAAAATTCACTAAATAGAGAATTGACCCATAATACGTACATACAATATTAAATTGTAAAAGCTGTGAAATTCTCACTTTATTACAATAAATATATTTTTCGGCGTGTCTATTGTTTCCTAAAATTTTTAATTTAATTTTGAAATTTTCAAACTTATGCAAAAGTTTAGTTTTCGGTCAAAAAACTTTTTTTTAAATCAGGATGGTAGAACGTGATAGTCATACATTTTAAAACAAAGAAAACGATTTTACAAAAATAAAAACTGGAGGTATGGTTAAAACTATATGAAAAAAATATGGAAAAAAATTCGAAACTGTATTATATTTGATTGTACAACATTAAATTGTGAAATTTTCACATTTCTTAGTATGTTTTTATTTACGAAATTGCTATTTTTTTATTAACTTCTATCTAGTTTTTAAGAGCTAAAATAGCGTAAAAAATCCATTTCCGGGCATGAACTTTCCTGTTATTTTATGGGGGAGGACCCCCGATTCCCGCGGTAAGAGGGGGTATGATGAGCCCCAGCCGAGGGCCCCGAATCATCTGACATTTCAGGAAACTGTGGAGAACAAAATTGGAGAAGACGCGACAAAGAAATCTGAGACAAATGGAAAACATACATACATTGGCTGCCGATTGACCGCTATATAATACACTGGCGCAGCGAGGAGGGGTTTTGGGGATAAACCGCCCCCCAGAGCTCTGAGAAATATTTAAGTTTAATCCAATTTAATAAATTGGATACATTATTGGATAGCCGTAAAAATCGCCATTCTGAACCATTTAACTTAAAAATTTTCGGGAGGAGTGCCTCCAATCAAGTGCAAATCACGCTTACCCTGGCGGGTATGCAATACCCCCACTCCCCTTAGTGTTAGTTGCGCCTAAAATCCCCCTAGCCTTAATTCTTAACTGCGACCCTGATGTAATATACAGGTAAAATACATCCATTCTAACAACGCAATAAAATGGATTAGGGCAACTGTACTTTGTCACACCAGCCCCAATAAGAGGGTACAAAAAATATATGTATGCAAAAGAAGAAATGTTAACAAATTTTAGGATAGAATTTCGTTTAAACATTCGTCGAGCGACTAAGCAAACACAGATGTTGAAATTGAAAAATTACATACAAAAGTATATGAGAGGACAAATTCGAAAAATAAGAAAAACATAAACTCTAAGTAATTCTGTTTTCATTTAAATCATGCTCAAGACCGCACCATTCTTTCATGATATTTCTATACAGGGTGGAGAAAAATCATGTCAAGAACTTTTAACTCTGAATAGATGATGCCAGGGAGCATGAGGGCCCAAGGGGGGCCCTTTGAAGGATACAACACACTGGGGTTGGGACCCAATAATTCAATTGATACGCCCGGACACCCGGGGAGGGGTTGAATTTGAAGGAAAAAGGATAGAGGCGCCGCCGCGATAGAAGCCCGTCGACGCCTCCGCGGAAGGGATAGGGATGGAAGGGAGGGAGGGATAGGGAAACACCCACGTCGCCATGGACACAACCGTACAACATGGCCCTTTACGAGCGAAACCATTACTTGATTTACCAACGACATTGGCAGATTTTTCTACGAGAAGAAAAATCCAAAGATCATTGTGTTGGATAGGGGATGCCATTGGAATCCAAAAGTACCGATGATGTTTACGTCGAAAACGCACCATTTTTCAAGTACAGAAACTATGAGCCAAGCGTTTTGAATGGCCGAGAGTTTTCCCTGTTGCCGGATGTTTTGGACAAAGGCAAATGCTGGAAAAGCATTCGAAGTCGTGAGTTGTCGAGAGCATCTGGCAACAGGGCAAACTCGCGGCACATTGGAGCGCTTGGTTTAAATTTTCTTTTGTTTAAAAATGGTGCATTTCCGACATAAACATCACTTGTATTTTTGGTTCCTATACGCATCAGCTATCCAGTGTTAAAATTTCGAGGAAATAATTTTTCTCCACCCTGTATAATACATACACACATGTGAATAAACAGAAGTTGAAAGAAATGGATTATGCCACATGACTATAAATGGGCATGGACAACGATACAGTGGTACATGGTAAAAGCCAATAATCAGAGATTAAAAATGTGGTCTCACTCGGATACGAACTCAGAACCTTGTGCTCGCCGGACGATTTCTCCGTCCCAGTCAGGCCGCATTTTTATCCTCTGATTCGTGGCTTTTTCCGTCCAAATTAGAACACTCTTCAATGTCCGTCTTTGAATGTACCCGTTGCTAACGTTTGCATCATTTCTTTCCAGTTGCACTGGGGGACCGCTGCTACAGGAAAGAGGACTGCAAGTTCATAGCAAATTCATACTGCAATGGGGCAATCGAGAGTCGATGTGTGTGCAAAGCGGGATATCATGCAGACGAGAACAAAGCCTGCGTGCCAAGTACGTGGATAACAACAATTTTTCACTGACAAAAGGAGCCCGCACGTACCTTGATCCGGCTTTTTCAATGCCGTATTTTTTTATGGCATCCGGAATGACGAACACATCTCGGAACTGATAGTGGTTACATTTAATGGGCCCAAGTTGGGCTGTAATCAATAAATTTTCAAGCGCTACTTTTAACAAACCTTACATAATTCCAAAATGGACCGTACTTCCTCAGATGGGTCAGTTGGTGTAGTGGTTGGCGATGTCGACTCTCACCTCGGGGCCCAGGATTCGGGACTCCCTCTCGGCAATATGTTCCGTGGTCTTCATTTTGATCATACGGCGATAAGTCAAATATAAACTTTAATTTCAGCATGCGGAGGCGAGAGAATTTTTTTATCATCATGATGGCGTTTATGTATTTAAGAAGTGTCATTTCAAACGCGGAGATATGAATACTACACTTGCTACCCTCCTGAAAACAACCCTGCCCTCCTCGACAACGCTTACCACTTCACCAACTGAACCATCCGCAGAACCACTACCATTTCACAGATGTGTTCGCCATTCCGAGTGCCATAAAAAATACAGCATTGAAAAATGCGGAGCAAAGTACGTGATCTTCCCTTGAGAGTTGAATATTTGCCTTGGTTGTGGAGACAAAACGTCCTTATTTTTAAAACTTAAGTCACCATACCACCACGATCATCTCCTTTAGAAAATAAACTGGATCAATGAGATTAAATTCAAATCCAAATACTCATCATCATAAATTATTCAGCAATCCTAATATTGGTTTGGTGAATATTTTGCAATTTTTGCATCTAGGGGGTTTCAACTGCCCCCTCTTCCCACCCCCCCTATGAAAACCGACCACAATATGTACGTAAGTGCCAATCGGTAGATACTTATATATCTTTAATTATCATTCCCTTTCATGCACCGAATTATTTTAATAAATCGGAATTTCCGTTACAAGTGAACGAACTTATAATAATTTTTCTCTTTCAAGCTGAATTGGGTGATCCTTGTTCCATTGATAATGACTGCAGGGAAATAGCGAATGCATCTTGCAAGTGGAATGATGGGAGTTTTTGCGCTTGCGGAAATGGATTCCGAGAAGAGGACAAACATTGCGTGGCAAGTGAGTACCTCAAGGCGGCGAACAACGACAGGAATTCTTCAAATTTTACTATTTGAGATTGTTCTGTGCACAAAAAGAGGAAATTATTCGGCGCAATTGGTTTTTAATTGGTGTTCTTACTCACTTATCCCTATTTGATCATTCAAAAGCAGAAAATGTCGATGTTATGACACACCATATGTTTTCTACCCTTCCCACGGTGTCCACGAGTAAGGTGTCTTTTAAGTCAGACGGGCTTATAAGTTCTCAGATACCTGTTCTGAAAACCGTCTTTACATCTGACATCGTTTAGGGACATGGTATTAAAATAATGTTAATATTTTACAATTAATTACCTTATGAGAAAAGAAAATCGATTGATTTTTTGGCATAAAGTTTACATACCTACGACGCACCAAAGTTCAGTTTACATTTCAGAGTAAAGGGAAAAAGGGGAGTGAAAACTCAGCCAGCTATTTACCGATCTAAATTTTCATGGATCACATTAGCAGAATGATCATTTCAATTCTTTCAAAGGTGGTAACACCCTGAAATATCGCATTTATATGTAAATTTATTTTTACCCCATCTTTTATTTTAAAGCAGCTGTTTTAGATAAATTGATTGCTGTACCAGCATTTTAAAAAATTTGCCACCGAAGGTATGAAAGCATTGCCAAGCAAAAAATTAGCCCGACGCCAAATTGTACAACAGAATGAAACAATTAGCTAAGGTAGCTTATATTTCTATTCTTTCTCGGTGAAAATTTGTACGAAAATTTTTGATAGTTTGATTTTTTATTTATATTTTTGATGTCTTGAGCATGGCGTATTCTGTGGGAAAGAAGAAAGGCAGTGAAAAACACGCAGGTAATACTATTCATCGATATGATCATATGCAGCATAGGCACATAATTTTAAATTAGAAAATTTATTCCTAAAATTTGGTTAGCATATATTATGATAAATGTCTTTTTAAAACATTTAAATATGTACAATCATATTACTATAATAAGACTTTATTTTTGTATTAATTGCTTGACTTTTATTAAAGCCAATTCTTTGCTTTTTATCTTTGAGAAAGAACAGCACATCCAACGTGATGGGAAGCCAACACTTGCTACCACAACAAACTCAATCTCTTGATTTAATGGATAAATAGTGGTTCCAGGCGTGGGGTCTTGGTGAGGGCATTTTACCGACAAAGCGACAGCTGCACGAATCACAGAGTCCCCTGGTTTTTTGAACCCCTCCCCCTGAAAGAAATTCCTGGCTACCACCCCGGCTCTTCAAAGGGAGTTCTTTCTTTTTCTCAGTCAGACTCGGAGAAAACTGTACTGGTGACGTAGACTGCATGTCGGTGGAGCACGCGCATTGCAACGACGACAAGAGCTTCTGCGAGTGCGACAGTGGATTCCGTGAAGAGGACTTTGTCTGCGTGGCAAGTAAGTACACTACCTACCACGGGCGGCCTGACCAGGTCGGCTGGTCGGCAACAGCCGAGGGCCCTGACTTTTGGGGTCCCTACCACAATGCTCGCGTCGATCATAAAGCGTATATTATTATTAAAGTATTCTACCTATTAAGGTAGGTTCCCATGGAGTACCTACTTAAAAAGAATTTTGGGAGCCTCACCTTCTATCAAGACCTTCTATCTCTTTAATTCACAATGAGGCCTACCTCCTTTCATCCTATCTAAAAATCCTATTCTTTTCTTACTCTCCCTCGTTTACCTAACATTCTTCCCTCTAGCAATGTGTTCAACATCCCCTCCCCGCTATGTACTCCCTCCATCCATACCTTCTGTCTCCTTCGCATCTCATCTAGAAGCTGCCTCTCCTCACCCACCATACACAGCACTTCGTCGTTCCTCTTCCTCTCCGTCCACTTCACCTTTGTAATTCTTCTCCACACCCACATCTCGAATGCATCCAGTCTTCTCTCATCCTCCTCCTACCTTTGTTTTTAACGTGGACACTAAGTAAGCGTATATGAAAGGCGTAATAAAAAAACATATTCATTGTCTGAATCAAATTTTTTTTTCAAGTATCAAATTCGGCGTTTTCAGTGGTTGCTTTATATAAAATGCCACGCGCTTCTTTTCGCCTCCCCCTCCAACGACGGAGCTGCCGGTACGCGCATAGAAACATCTAGATAAATAATAAGTGATATTGACGCTATTATTGATATTTTATATACATTTTATATGTACTTGCATTACTAACATTCTACGGAAGACAACAGTACCAGTCAATTTTCAATTGACCCACTGGTTTCAAAGTTAGCAGTGGTTTGCGTTTTTTACCACAACTCCATTAATTTTAGCGGTATAAACAAGTTTTTCGGAAAACTGCTAATAAAAGATGTGGCTTCTTTATATCAAAATTGTAAGGTGTAAGAACGAACACTACGGGAATGCCAAGCGCTCAAAGTTGGGCAACTTGATTTTACGCACAAAAAAACGGGTACTTTTTTAGAAGAAACGAAGTACATGAAATACTTTTATTGAGCCGAAGATTTTTTAAAGTACATGATACAACGTGGAAATAAATTCTCTTTCGTGCTTTTTGTTGCATTGAAATTGATTCCTTCTTTTAGAAGCAAGAGCCCCTCAAAATCGAGTATTTTGCTTTTTTTACGGACAGTAATTAACTAATTCTAATTAACTAATTCTTATTAATATTCTATTGAATGCAGTCTCAATATCGTCTTGTTTCAAACAGCTTCTCTAGCTCGAAGAAAATGATTTTCTCCCTAAGAGCCCATGTTAAATTATCCTAATTTCACCGTCAAATATCTCAAAAACAGCATGTGGGAATGCCTTTTTCTTTGCATGTGTCAATGAAAGTGCGTCATTGAAAGAATATGTGACCATTTTGAAGTTTCATCAAAATCTTGTTACTTTTACCGAAGCGCTCTATCTACCTTAAATCGTATTATTGGAATGAAAATATAAATGTGCTCTTTTTTTTATTGATACAGCAGGTTGGGGCGATTCTTGCACGGATGATGCCGACTGCAAAGGAGTGGAAAATGCATATTGCAAGGTGGAAAATGGGACTGGAATTTGTGAATGCAAAGACGGAAGATTCCATTACGAAGATAAACGTTGCGTGGAAAGTAAGTGGCACAAGTCTGAGAACAAGAATCGAATACAAACATAGTCAGATTGAATATTCGAATGCATTGAAATGACGCTTCAAAAAAGGAACTTGATACGATCTGAAGAATATGATTTATAAATAAAGAAGCAATGAAACGCGTATCACATTCGTCCTCATCTATGGCTCAGTTCTAACGACACGTATCTCAAAATTCAGCCGGTTTGAGACAGGGATCTTAAACAAAGTGTAATAAAATTAGAAAAAATAAAATTCAAGCCAAAAACAACTCTTTTTTTGCAAATGAATGCTTCTTTTTCAGTTTCGTGAACTTTTGGTTTTTAATTTCAGTGTACATTCAAAAACATAAGTCGTTTCTTTTTCTTTCATGAAAAGTTACTATTTTTGATATACAAGTTGTTAGAACTTAGCCATCGATATTGACGACTGAGAAATATATTGTTGTAAGTCAGTTTTTGTTAATTCTGAGAAATCCATGGTAGCGTACTCCAAAATACACTATCTACCTAGAAATAATTGGTACTAGTCAAAGTGAGATTTGGTACTGACGGATGACAGCACATACTGGGAGCCCTCACCACAGGTCCAACTTCTTTACGAATCATTATTTAATTATTGGAAAACTTTGAACTTGACCGACACGAATATGTTTTTAATTCCTTCAAATAATATTAAACAAAACACCCTAATAAAAAAGGATATTGCTAAAATATTACAATGATAAATCTGCTGATAAACACTACAAATCATTTGCATCCAGAGAGTTTGCTTTTAGTATATAAAGTGTGACATTTACAACGCTAAAAAAAACTTGGTAAAAGTTGAAAAATTCTATTACAAATTCAACGATGCAATGTCGTTAGGTTTCACACATCATCATGCACCTAACTATTACAATAAAAACGAAAGAGACAAAATAGAAATAAAAAATGACAGGAATAAAGAAAATGAATCGCTGCAAGATATCATTCCGTTCAGGATCTATGAGAAAATTTAGCCACATCTTTTATTAAAAATTTCTTAAATAAAATTTTATTATATTTCTAGAAGGAATTTTGCAAGAAATCGCCTCTGCCACAGGTTTTAAATGAAAAATATAATAAATATTTTATAAATCCGGATTGCCGTTGGAACGAGCTGTTGATAAGTGTTGTGGTAGGCATCCATCTGAAAACGTAGTATTAGTTTTTCAATGTCATGGAGGTATGCCGTACCAGATTGTGTATGATGTTGTTTATAGCCTCAACGGTTGCCTTCTTTTTTTAGATGGCTTGGGTGACCACTGCATGCACGATGAAGACTGCCAGTTCATAGATAATGCACATTGCCATAGGGATGTCAATGGGAACTCAATTTGTGAGTGCATAGAAGGATTCCACAATAGACACCAAGTTTGCGTGAAATGTAAGTGAAGCAAGACACGTTAATATTAGATTGAAATATGAATCAACCATTAGATATTTGCTACAGCATTCATCTTCTTGCACTTTATATCTGAAGAGTAAATGATATATAAAAGAATATACGAGCCTTATTTTGCAGTTAAACGGCAACTCTAATTTTTTTCCAAGTTAATTTAAAAATATATATAATGAAAATTGCTGACTTGGTTGAAACGTATAAAAGTTTTTAATAAATTGAAATGCTGAATATATTAAAGGCTTTTTTCAGAGTTCTAATTTATCATCACCAAAAGCTTAAAAACATGTTTTACTCTTTCCGAAACACAATGAGCTTTAGATTAAAGTTGAAATTTTATATAGA
Source organism: Ischnura elegans (assembly GCF_921293095.1). NCBI lineage: Eukaryota > Metazoa > Arthropoda > Insecta > Odonata > Coenagrionidae > Ischnura > Ischnura elegans. The sequence continues at coordinate 18,005,773 of NC_060253.1, read as the reverse complement.
GTAATGGAAAATACACATAAAGGGTCTAGCAGGTGAAGGTACTGAGAAGTTCATGGAGGTATGCCGTAAAAGATTGTGTATGATGTAGTTTATAGCCTCAACGGTTGCCTTCTTTTTAAGATGGCTTGGGTGACCACTGCATGCACGATGAAGACTGCCAGTTCATAGATAATGCACATTGCCATAGGGTAGTCAATGGGACCTCAATTTGTGAGTGCATAGAAGGATTCCACAATAGACACCAACTTTGCGTGAAATGTAAGTGAAGCAAGACACGTTAATATTAGATTGAAATATGAATCTACCATTAGATATTTGCTACAGCATTCATCTTCTTGCATTTTATATCTGAAGAGTAAATGATATATAAAAGAATATACGAGCCTTATTTTGCTGGTAAACGGCAACTATAATTTTTTTCCAAGTTAATTTAAAAATATATTCAATGAAAATTGCAGACTTGGTTGAAACGTATAAAAGTTTTTAATGAATTGAAACGCTGAATATATCAAAGGCTTTTTTAAGAGTTCTAATTTATAATAACCAAAATCTTAAAAACATATGTTTCACTCTTTCCGAAACACAGAATGAGCTTTAGATTAAAGTTGAAATTTTATATAGAGTAATGGAAAATACACATAAAGGGTCTAGCAGGTGAAGATAGTGAGAAGTACCCCCAGATATTTTGAAAAATAAAAAATATACACTTAAAGTTCTTAAAAAATTTATGTGTTTCCCCAGTGTTTCAGGCCTTAACAATGGAGATTAACACTAAAAAAATTGAAGCACGATTTTTAGTTCCATAACCATATCTCCCTCCAGTTTTTATATTTGTGAAATCGTTTTCTTGGTTTTAAAATGTATATAATATTACCAAACCATCCTGATTTTTTTTCAAAAATTTTTGACCGAAAACTAAACGTTTACATAGGTTTGAAATTTTCACTATCAAATTAAAAATTTTAGGAAACAATAGACGCGCCGAAATATTTGTTGTTGCCCATACATCAAAGTACACCCATGCCTCGGTTAGCGCAAGGGATGCGTTCCTTGGGGTCTTTGCCCTATACGAATTTGCGTTATATGAGAGCATTTTGGCATTGGGATGCGTTCCTGGTGTTCCTTGTAGCATAGGTGTTGAGTATCGAATTTTCTATAAACCATATATATTCCTATAAATAGCCTAGAAAACCTTACTTATATTAACGTTTATAGTTTAAAATATCTTTAAATAAAGTAGGCATGCATTCAAAGACTTCAATTCACGTTTAAAAAAATTCCTACGTGCTTTTGAAATTCCCTTCGGTCGTGCGGGTGGGCTAACATCTATCCCTATCAGGGGTTCGTAATGCATTGCCGGCAGTTGACGATTTTTCAAACCAGTTTAATAACAACTATTGTGTCACCCAGGCCCTTTTGTCGCTCATCGAAATGACAGGCAAATGCTACTTTGAATCCCATTTCATAGCTAGTGGAGTTTATGAATGATAAATCATTTTAATCTGAGGTCCTCCGTGGCATGAGCTTCTACGTGAAACAGTCTTTAAATGCCTTGAAACCTGACTCAGGTTTTCCTTCCCTGAAAATGAGTGAACGAGATTGCATTCTTTTCCAAAAAATTATCGTCTCGTAAACACTAAAAACTAGTTGAGGGGGAAAGGAGCCACATTCAATCACAGCTTGGGAGTTAATCATAAAATGCTGCGGTGACTGCGCTATCAACACTTGCAGATTCACCTGATATCGCCGCACTGAAAATACCTGCTTACCATTTAAAATTCTGGAACCAACCGGAGCTTTCACTAAATGTCTCGGAGCGATTACCCTCCTCGTCTTTTTGTACAGATTCACAATGAACTTTCCCTATGTGTTGACCGCTTGGTTGACGTTGGTCACTGACGTTTTAACTACGTCTTAATTCAGAGTAAGACCTTTTGAGTTTAAACTTATAAACATGCATTATCGATTTGACGCTCTCCATTTTCAAAGAAATTGATCACTTTTAATTTCTCTTCTAGGTTTCTGCTTTTTCGTGATAACTTATTGATTTTTCTCTCCGCATTCCTATTTTTTGCCATTGCCCTCTTGGTGGTTTGGCTCTATCGAAATCACCTCCTCCTAATGAGCAACTGCTGCCCTGTATTCCTAAGATGCAGAAGGTCTACGACAGCTGGGAGGGAATGAAGCCATTGTGCTTGAGACTGTCTAGCGGATCCTATTACGGGTTGATACTATTCATACACAACTCGGCCACCACTCCATTTCTCCCCCGTGAATACCGATGACCTTGAAGGTTTTAGCCATGGCCCTATATAAGGGCCATGGTTTTAGCGTAGACGGCGTATATTCTCTACGTGGAAGTCAATTCGCCCAATAATCTATGACGGCAAAAATTACGTCTCAAACCGCATTGATTTCAAAGCAACTCATTTCCTCTAGCTCCACGCTTAATTAATCATCTAAATAAACTAATGTCATTCTGTTAAGGAGAACAGATAAATTCCTTCGGTAGGCCGGCTATCTGGACCATATGACGAGCAATGATTGCTCAGCAAAGGATTTCGATTAACGAGAACACGAACAAAGAGGAAGATTTGAGGCAAGCAATACTATTTATATGCGTAAAATGATAGCAATTTCGTAGGTACTTAGCGCAAGTTCACGTTTTATCATGAGAGCGTTAAAGTTATTTGATTAGGCTACCCTGCGTTACGATGTTTCCCCGATGAACGATATTGCGCCGTATCGAAATTGCGCAGTCATGGGTGTATGTATAATTCTAATTTTTTCAGATTTTTAAAATTAAAGCAGTTATTCGTGTTTTTGACTGTGTTTCGCCAATTTTAAAAATCTGAAAAAAATGACAATTATGCTTTGATGCAGGGGCGACGAAACATATTTTTTTCGGCGCGTCTATTGTTCCTAAAAATTTTTAATTAGATTTTGAAAATTGCTAACATATGTAAGAGTTTAGTTTTCTGTCAAAATGTTTGAAAAAATCAAGATGGTAGAAGGTAATATTATTTACATTTTAAAACCAAGAAAACGATTTTACATTAATAAAAACTAGAGATATGATTTAAAAAACTAAAAATCGTGTTTCAATTTTTTTAGGGTTAATTTCCATTGTTAAGGCCTGAAACACTGGGGAAACACATAATTTTTATGAACTTTAAGTGCGTATTTTTTATTTTTAGCTGAGCCACCACAAATTACAATGCTAAAATTATGTTTTTCGAATCACCATACTAATGTGCTTTTTTGTTTATTGTCAGCGGGTTGGGGAGATTCCTGCACGAATAATGGGGACTGCAAAGAAGTTGAAAATGCATATTGCAATGTGGAAAATGGAACTGGATTTTGTGAATGCAAAGATGGATTCCGCCTCGAAGATCAACGTTGCGTGAAAAGTAAGTGGAAAAGAACATGTGTGGACTACAAATGTTGCTAAATGGTATACTCGAATGCATTGGGAAGACGTTGCAAAAAGAAGAAACTTGATACCATGAAAAGAATTCAATTTAGAAATTCAAGAACCAAACTAGTATCACATTCGTTGTCGTGAATAAAAACATATCAACTTGAAAAAAACACCAAAAAATAAATGTATCGCCAATTATAACAATTTATCGCCAAAAACATTTGTAAAACAACTTTTTTCTCGTAAAAAAGTATAAAATAATTTTAATTTGAGCCTCACACGAACTCAGTTTCGTCATATACTACGAAATATGTAGGGCACATGTAGTTTTAGTATGGTACATATTTCATTATATATTCTCAAAACTCCTTTACAGAGCTATAAGTTTATACCAAATAACGGTTTTCGTTGCATATGAAGTAATTTATTCAGAGCTGTTTCCAGGTTCTCACGAAAATTATTTTCTTCTTTTAGTTTGAGTAAGATGTGGGTTTATGAAAGGTCATTTCATAATGTTATTGTTCTCTTATTCCTAACTTCATTTAAAAAATCAAAAATATTTTCATAGTTAAATATACTTAAAATATTTAAATAATTTAATTCGAGCTAACCCCACCTCGAGTTGAATCGTCAACAACGTCACTACCGTGTGTTGTAAACAAATCTATGACCAATTGTTGACTATCGAAAATGAAAGTGTTCCGGTCGACAAATCGAGAAGACTGATGAAACTTTCTCGGAATTTTTGCAATTTCGTTTCATCATAACATGATTTCATCAACAAAATGTGTTCCCGAAAATGATTGATAACCACAATAATCACTAATGGTTGATGAACGAGCGATTTTGGCCACCAAGAGCGAAAAAAAAGAAGCAGGAGCAATTTCCACAATTTTATATTTATTGTACGACCGATTTCGCTTACAGCATCATCAGATGCTTACAACTGTACATTGTACATATAACAATAAAGGCTAAATAAAGGTTAAATAGGAAAGCAGGATGGGGGTGGTAAGACGGGAAGACTGATGAAGGTAATGTTGAGGGAGGCATTACGGAACTTAATTAAGAAGTTAACACACACATTGGTCCGACTTTTCTGCCATGCTGGCATTACGAATATAATCTGAGGTTTCAGGTGAGATGGAGTGGAAACGGAACAACAATAGGAGTAACTAAATTGTTCATTGATTATTATGCGGTGAGAAGTTCGCTGGGTCAGCGAGCTCATTGAAATTAAATAATGACAAACAATTTTTTGCGAATATATGACATAAAAATACTTCACCTACACCCCTTTACATATTTAAGGCCTTCATTAGAGCTTCCTTACTTTATGCCGAGCTATTTATTATTACATTCTCATCATTTACGATTCAAATGTCATCGTTCTGTTAGAACGGCTGCTTTTCATGTTAAGAATATCTTTATTTCTGATTAGTTTAAGTCTTAGGTAGTTCTTTGGCTCAAAATAAAAATTCTCGCTGCGACTGCCTTCAGAGATGCGTTTTCATTTTAACTTCGGTAGCTCACATAAAATAAGTATATCAAGAAGGTTTCTTCATGTGTATAGCCATACTTGTGAGCCATTATAGTGACTGGTGCATTGTTGTACTCTCAATACAAACGCCTCTACATTAAACTTACAGATTTCTGCGGAAATTATTCCTTTACCTTTTAGTGCTAATGTCATCAAAGATGCGTTGAGTCTTTTACGCGAGAAAGTAATCGCTTAATTACTCATTCAAAAATATTATTCTTTTTGTCTCTGCGAACTTAAAATATAACATTAACCTTGGGAGAACTTTGTGAGTGGGAAGCAACTTCAATCCAATCTTCAGATTGTTGACTGCTGATATTGCGGAACCTTAGATCACATTTAGGAATGGAGTGTCTATTTCGGGTATGAGCAAATATTCCGAGTTGTTCCCGATAAAAGTCTTGACTGTGAATTTGTTTTTTAGGAGGCGGACTTGGAGATCCTTGCCGTACTCAGGAAGACTGCCAGTATTTGCCGCACATGCTTTGCAAAGGAAACGTGACCGCAACATGCCAGTGTGCTGATGGATTCCATGAAGACGGTAAAACTTGCCGAGCCAGTAAGTTTCCCCTCTACACTCGATAACCAATTCACGAAAAGGATTTCAATACCTATTTTCATTTCTATCAGAAATTGAAGAAAATGTATCCTTCTCAGCTCTGAAGGCCGTTTTATACGGGGCACGGAATCGCGCAGGTTAGAGCTGCATTAATTTCTAAATTGGCGTGGATTTCGCGAATGCATGAACGAAATTAGAACAGGGGCTATTTTGCCGTCTCGCATACATGCATTCTCGCATGTGTTCTAGCAATTCACCGCTTTACACGAGGCAATTTTGATTGCGCCTTCGCACTTACGCCAGATTGCGCAATTCCGTGTACCGTGTGAAACGGCCTTGACGCTCTGAGCTTCTGGATAGGGTGGTTTCCTATTATTTTTTATTGCCTTAATCGAAGGATTATTACTCCTGGAGTACGTATTTCACGAATTTAGATTTTTAAATGACGACATCTATTTTTCGCGATTAAATGAAAAGTGAACATATTCAAGCGCGCGAAAACGCGACGGCTAAGTATGAATGCTGGGAAAACCCTGTGTGACTTCATTCTGGTTCCCGCTGTCGCCGTGTGAGGTGACCTTGTGACGAGGGTATGTGCGCTGCTACGATGCAGGCTGCTAGCAGGTAGCAGAGTACCCTGTTAGCAGGTAGCGCTTGGCTTAAATAAGGATTATTAATACCTTATCAAACGAAGAAAACTTTCCGACCTTAGCCAGTTTTAATAAGTGATTATTGAGACATGTTTCCCTGAGCTCTGTATCTCATACATGCATTGGTAATCTCATACGATGTATAACTCCTATCTATTCGTATAGAAACTAGGTCCCTGTGACATCATGTGGAGTGGCATCGCATGGGCGCCAATCTGGTCTTTTTCAAATGAGGATAAAAATTGACCAATGCATTCGTCTAAACGGGTATTTCTAAAACCAAATAATTTGTTAACTATGAATACACTGATGGTAGGTAACGAATCGCAATCAATGCCTTTCGTTTTCTTTGATGAAGGAAACTACCCTATTATCCCTGCGGTTCCTAGAGATGCTGCGCGATGCACGACGGCACGATTGATGACGCTGTCGCATCGCGCAGCAGTGGCCTCCCGGGCAACTCGTGCGTGTTTCAACTGCGTGGCGTGGTGCCTGTAGTTTCCGACGTCGCGCATTGATTTTGATGCATTCTTGCAAGTCACTTTCCTGGGTCCGTGATCTCGCCGCCATCGGGCAGCCACAGATGCGTGATTCTTGGAAATATGTACTTGTATATTACGTGACTGTTCGCCCAAGACGAGAGTATCACCAAAAATGTACATATAAATTCATTTTTCCTATTCCATAATATCATGATTTTCTTCGGAAATTCAAAATGTACATTTTTTATCCTAATCATCGTCAAAATGTAAGGTACGAGTGAGAAACATGGCAAATGACATCATTACGCGATATGAGAGAGCTTCTTAAACTTCAGTTATTATAATTAACATATATATTACTTTTCGTGGGCATGAATGTATGAAATGGCTATTTTAAGTTCTAGGAAATCCATGCTCGCCTTCTATTGGGTGCGACGATCCAACAATGGAGTGTAAGCAGACGCAGAGCGGGGAATATAGTTGTCAGTGCGTGGATGGCTACGAAGATGACGGCATTGTTTGCAGGAAGGAGGGTGACGGTTTTCACATACACATTCACACAGTGGAAACCAAGGACACAGATATCGATATTAAACCGTTAAATTTTCAATAGTTGATTCAATATTGAAAACTGATTGATTGAGCGATCACTGTAAGTTATGAAAATAAAATTGTTTCATATGTTTTGAATTATTATTTGGAGCACGCTACTGGTATGTGAGATCCTAATCAGGTAGATTCCATTATTAAGATGGAGCGTGTCACCTGGTGCATGTGTCATCAATGTATGCTACAGATATCTATGAGATAATTTTAATTAGCAAAAAGAATCAACTACAACAAAACCCAAGAGCAACATTGCCTAAACGTCGCTGAAACTACCTCTGAAATAATTTTCATGATGAGGAAGAAACCAAAAAGTGAATCTTCGTAGAGCGCTGAGTTATTACCGCAATTTTTATAGGGAAAATAGTGAGTACCAGGAATTTTCTCCATCAACATCCGAAGAAAAGTCAGCAGACGAGGAATCATCCGATTTGGATCTCTACGCTCATCATCAAATGAATATTAGGCACGCAAATCAGCCTGGACCTTCTGTGGGGAAAATGTGTCTGCCAATACCAACTGTTGCAGGAGCATGTACAAGAACAGAGAAGCAGCAAATTTCGTCAGCGCAGCTATAGAAAGCGCAAAATTTAATACCCCGGAAGACACATATCCAAGGTAGTGGATTGGCATTATTTGCGCAAGGAGAAGAACATTTTAGATACCTACTGTGAAAATACAAAGAGAGGAATCAAAATGCATCATCAAAAGGCTCCATTTTGATGGGAGGAAGAACTATACACTAATGCTGATAAAAACTGGCAAGAGGTCTTATCAATCAAAGGTTAGAGAGGAACATGTGGTGTTCGTAAAAGAACTGCGGTGTTCCACCATTTGGGGTTTGTCTCACCCAGTGGCGGATTCTGATGGGGGAATCGCTCAGGGATCGCGCGCCCTCCCCTTGCGGGACCGCCCGTATTGCATAACATTGCAGAAACACAGTTTTAACTCCTTTTTATTATAAGATGGCATTGACTTGTATTTTTACATAATCATACTTTAATTAAAACCTCCTTAAACTTTGAATGTGACATGATTATTTTTATTACGATAAAAGTAAAGGTAAGTAACTCAAGGTATCTTTTGCGCCCACCCCTAGAGTTGTTTCTGTATCCACTACTGGTCTCAACTGCAGAAGGATCAGCAATAGTCATCAAATCAGTTATTCTTGATTTCTTTGCGAAGGAAAAAAAATGGATGCAGCAAATTCAAAAGGAGTTGGATACTATGGTACCTAGGTGAACAGTGGCGCAGCGAGGGGGGGAGGGGTTTGGGGGTTAAAACCCCCCTCCAGAGCTCAGAGAAATGCTTAACTTTAATCCATTTACTTAATTGGATTTATATTACTAATATAATAGCGTAAGTATTAACAAAATATCCCTCAGAAAGCCGTAAAACTCACCATTTTGAACCATTTATCTTAAAAATCCGCAATTAATTAATCACGCACCTACCGCCTATCCTGGTGAGTATTCCACACCCCAAAACACCCCGGTATTAGTTGCACCTAACCCCCCCCCCCCCCCCCCCCCCCAGCCTCAATTCCTGGCTGCGCCCCTGTAGGTGAATACCGGCCAGAAAGGAGGCATCATCCACCTTCTACAAGCACCTATCTCTCCATAATACATAGGTCTACTTGTCACTTCCACAGACATGGATTGACTTAAAATTGCAACAGAAAAATTGGAAGGGTCAAATAGGGGTCCAAATTTATATGGAGGAACTATTTCCTCCTTACTTCAAGACTGTCACAACGATGATTTCGTGGGGTTTGAGATCAAAATTGTCTCCCGAAATTTCCTTGAATACGCTGAACACAGATTGGCAGTGTACTTTGGAAGTTTGCATTGCTGTGTCTCTAGGAATTTTATCCAAACTTTTGGCCAAAATAACTCCGGGAAAAGTGCTCCATTCCCGCTGGCTCACAGCGGCCAATCGGGTTTCACAACGTGTCCGCCAAAAATCCAAGCCACACTTTAATGTTGTACTGAAGTTCTCATGTTGTATTTTGTACGCCTGTATTGCTCATATGTAGTCCAGTGTTCGTCTGTCTCTTGTTTTATGCTGAGTCATTTAAGTTATACTTTTGAAATAAACGTGCTCTGATTTATCCTGAGTTGTTTAAAACCTTTAAAACAATCCTGACACAAAGAGAACCAAGCAAGCAATGCAGAAATGCTATTTCGACCGAGTTCAATTTTCGGTCGGTAGATGGCAGCACATTCGTGCATCCTCTCGGCATCTCTTTACGTGCGGCGGCGGTGCGGTTTGGTACGTTTGGTACTTAGCGCATCATGTCACACATTGTATCCACTTCAAATAGATGCAATATGGGCTGTGCCGGCTGGGATCCCACGGTACCAATGCAGCAGTTGACTTCCAGAAATGGGGAACTTCGAAGCAGGTAGGCAGAAAAAGGTCAGTGGGGGAGAAAGAGGGAAGGGTGAAACACGATTCTCTTATTTTCCGAGTCAACCACCAACGACAGTGAACGATGCGAGATTCAAAGTATTCGAGAGCGTACCTTTAGCATAATTATTTGAGACCTCGAATATCGAACACTTTCTAGTATTCGCGGATACTATTCGCACATCTCTAATTGATGAATTACCTATGAAATATGGCTGTACAGCACTAAAGATATCACTATATCTTTGCAAGTTAAATCCAATGGAGATGGTTTGGGCTCAAGTATAACATTATATCAGGATGAAGAATTCAACTTTCAAGAAGAATGAGATGGAAATTCTTATAGCAAAAAGCTTTAATGCTATTACTTCGGAGAACAGGAAAAACTGTCGAGCAATCCTAGAAAGTAGAGGAAGACATTGACATGGTTATAATTCACAGGATGATATAGAGGAGTTGATTGTTCGTCTGACATTGTCATCATCTCAGTCAACGTCAACTACATCTGGGCACGAATCAGGGCTGCAGCCGATCATATACCGCTGTATGGAGGGAGTGGAAAGTCTGTCCAACTCAAGAATGGGAAGGTATTGAGGAACTATTATCAAAAAAATCCCTTTTTTGTGTTTTAGCTGATTAAAAAGGTTGTGTAATATACACCCTCAGGCAAGGAGTATGCATTGAAATTTGAAAGCTTATATAGCTATTTATGATTTATCAGTGACAAATTTTCAATGCTAGCCCAAAGATATGCAATAAATTGAAAAAAGAACTAAGCTTAAAAAACATGGGCATTAGTCCTAACAGATGCATGCGTTGGCAATATGTCAAAATATGTATTTGCATTAATTGTTGCCAGAGACATTTTCTACTTAACTCATCTTAAAATTTACTTTGCCAAATAATTCTGGTGGTAGTTAATCATTTAGGTAACATTATCATGCATATTTTTATTATCACTTTGCTGCCATCGAGATTATTGTGTTGCATCTCCAAACAGGAATCCAAAATGATTGGGTATACAATGAAACAACAGCAAATTTATTATAGGTTATGGATGGTTTGTCAGACTGGACGTTACATAGTTAATCTTTGAAATACTGAAAAGATTAATATTAAGAATCGGCTATTTTTTATTCTTTCGTGAATTTTGAATGATGCTCTCCTCAAAATTAAGGTACTTACAAATGTTTAGAATCAAGGTACCAATAAGGCCATCTTTCTTAAGGCACCTGTCTCACAGCTTACGTCCATCGGAGAAAGGGAATTTTGGCTCTCTTAAGGTTGCTATTTATGGTGAATGATCATGCCATCATTCACGGGAACGTGTGAACAAAATAGAACATGTTCTGGTCTTCACTGAATGATCATATACACAGTGAATGATTTCATTTGCTTGATCATTCAGCAAATTCATTCGCAAGATCATTCACCAATCTAAGCGGCCTTTACAACAGACATGAGACTGTTACTTGCTTTTGAGTGTCAATGTATAGAAAAAAAACACACCTGATACAACGTATTCATATTCTCTGTTCAGAATATTTAATAGGGATGCACAGATCCTGGATTTTTTGATCTGAATTCGGATCGGATCCTTGATTTTTGGAGCCGGATCTTCGGATATTTTCGGATCCAAATGCATTTTCAAATTCATGCTGTAAAACGAAGCAATTATTCAGGTTTCTTCTGGGTACATACAATCAAAGGTATGCCTTTTAGATTTTCATACACATTTTAATATTTTTATGCATTGTAAATCATTTTACAGGCTTTCAAGTTGTTTTTTTTTAAAACATCTGTATGTGCTCAGGACCCAAACTGTTACACTTGGGTTAGGAAATGAAAATAGGAAAAATCTTCAGATAAACCATAAATAAGTGGTGTAGCAAGGGGGGAATTCCAGGAGGTCCGGACCCCCCCAAAATATAAAAACAATTACTTTCCTTCATGAAAGAAAACAAAATATTGAAAAACTATGAATTTACAAAAGATCTCTATAAAAAATGAATTTTTTTCGATTATGAAAAGTATGGTACTTGGAGGAGGCGACCGACAGCTGAGGTCATTTGCTCCATGAGGGAAGGGTATGGAAGGAAGGTTGGAGAGAAACCCGGCGTCGGCATTAGCCTGCTCTTATCGAAAGGCGCCAAGGGGACCACGGCTTAACGTCCCATCCAACTGACGCAGTGTTGCGCTTGAAATGCCCTCCACACAACATTCAAGCAGGGATCTCTGAAAATTCTCTGCCACTGCCAGGATTTGAACCTGAGCCCACCAGGTTGGAAGCCAACACTATAGCCACCACACCAACACAATCCCCTTATGAAAAGTTTTCAAATTAGTATGAAACCCTCTACTTTGTCTCTTCTTCTTCATCCTAGCGTTTGTCCCACGCTATTGCAGGGTCCGCTTTTCTGCAAAGCCTTCTCCACTTGGCTCGATCCAGGGTGTCTACTGGCGTGGCATTGATGGTCTTCATGTCCGCCATAATTTTGTCGAGCCAGCGCATCTTTGGTCGTCCTCGTGGTCGGCGTCCTTCAGTACTCAGCCACATTGCTATTTTGGCCATGCAGTTCTCATCACTACGCACCACATGCCCATACCACCGCAGTCGAGCCTCCCGCATCTTGTCTGTGATCGATGCAACTTCCATTCTTTTCCGAATGTCTTCATTCCTGATGTGATCCAGGCGGGAGGTGCCTAGGATCCATCGCAGCATCCTCATTTCCATGGCATGCATGGCCTGTTCTTGATTTGCTGTGGCTGGCCAACATTCTGTTCCATATAGGGCCACTGGGCGGACTACGGTCTTGTATACTTTGGCCCTGAATCGTTCGGGCATTCGACGGTCGCACAATACGCCAGTCACTTGGCGCCATTTCAGCCATGTTGCATTGATTCGAGCTCGTGTGTTGGCCCTCTACTTTGTACCATGTTGTTAAAAATTTCCCCCCCCCCCTGATTTTGGACCCCCCGAACAAAATTCCTGGCCACCCCATTGCCATCAACTGAATTCAAATATTCCTCACACACGTTCCCCCTGAATGTTGTCACTTTCTCATCGCATACTGACTTGTGCTTCACCCGAAAATGCTTCAGTTGTGTTGAGGTGGATATAGCACTTCCTCGCGGTAGTTTCACACAAAAGTGCGTGCACATGGTATACATTGGTTCTCCTTATTTCAATTGAAATGTTGCTACACAATGAAAGGCATTTTTATCAGTATATCATTATATTAAATTTCAACTGCGCAATCTGCAACACAATTAATAGTGTTTAAAACAGCATTAACATCACGTGCAACGAGGTGCGGGAGCAACAACACCACAGCTGAGCTAAAGGAAGGGGTGGGCAGCAGAAGCATGTAAAGGAGAGTTGGAGGGAAAGGAGCGCGCTTGTCGTATTTTGCCTTTCTTATTTTCCACGTGCGTCTTTCAAGCAATGAGGCTACGAATGAGGAAGTCAAGGACGAACAAGTCAGATCTTGCTTTAGTGACGCCGTTGCCTTCAAAGCGAAGCCAGGCAAGCTACGTGATATATACAGTTGGCGTTTCCAATCCGTCTGTATTTGTTTGAGGGGTTAATGCTACGCTTGTTTCTTTGAAAATGGTGCTGTTTGGACAATGTTGCATAGTAGTATGTATAGTCTAATTGTAAATAGAAAACTTAGTGGCAATCAATTAGAGCTGAAAAATAAACAGAAATATCATCAGAAATGCATCGCGTTTGGTTTCATTATTTTTTAAATCTCGTGCATTTCTTCCAATTGCCAAAGTTATCGAGGCATCTTCAGGTCCATAAAGTTACTCACCTAACATTTGTCCTCCAGAAACGGAAAATTGAACCAGGTAGGCCAAAAAAGGTCAGTTGGTGAGACAGGGTAGGGATGAAACAAGCTTCAATTGTTCTTGTGTAACTTGACATTTTCCTTAGAAGACAATGGTCTGTGTGATTTCGGCAATGAAAAAAAATAACAGAGGTACGGGCTGATGGACGGCCGAGGGTGGTTTTCTGATATCTGCGACGTAGTTACTTTTGACGTGGCTATTATCTTATGACGCTGAGATCCCCTCGATGATTGTTCAATCTCTTAGGAAGAGTCACAACAGTCACACTATGTGCCTGTTGTATTTTGCCTTTTTTATTTTCCACGGCTGAAATTCTGCTACGTAACCCCTGCAAGAGCTTTCAAACAAAATGGTTCATGAGTAGGACAAGCATCACTGTGCAACGGCGCATTCGAAGAGAGAATCAGAATTCTATCCACCCTAACGAGGAGTTGCATTCACTGAAGCTATTATTTAAAATTTCGGATCCAGATCCAATGTCTTCCGCGACTTTGGATCCAATGTATCCGATGAATGACAATATCCGCAGACATTTGGATCTGAGGTATCCGATCCGACCATCCCTAATATTTAATAAAGTGTACTTATTTCCTAGAATGGATTGACAAAATGGAGAGCAGTTTTGCCCACCCTTTTTACCTCGTGAAAGCATATCGGATACATTGAGGACATACATTGATATATACAAGGACTAAGGAAGCCTTCCAAAGGAGATTAGACATCTGGTGACCATCCTAAGGAAAAACAGCTATAATGACGAGGAAATATACTCCGCCTAAAGAAGGACATTTTAGCACCAAGGCCACTCAAACGAAGAAGTGAGACCTAAACCCATCGCCAGGGCCAAACTTCCTTGTGTATCTACGGTGTCCTGCATAGGCGGATCTAGGGGGGGGGGGCCCAGACCATAAAAAATATGCAAGATTTTTAATACGATCCCATTATCATTGCATTCGTTTTGTATTACGAGGTATCCTTGTGCCCCCCTAGAACAAAATCCTGGATACTTCCTTGCTTGTGCCCCCCCCAGAAAGAAATCCTGGATCCGCCCCTGATGGTGTCCTGGAAAGTTTCCATGATCCTTCAGAAACACTGAATTTTCACCATCTTCAGACCCTCCTCCTCACTCAAGAGACCAATTGGTAAAAGCCAGGGATCCCTGTGTATTTGGAACTCAGTGGGTCCATCATGTGAATGCGGGAAGTTGGGGAAAGGGAAGAACCATCACAAAGAGAATTAAGGTACATAGGAGGCACTTCAGGCTTGGCCAATGAGACAAATGCACAGAGGCAGGACATGCCATCAAACCCAAACATAAAGTTAAGAGGGGCAGGTCAAGATTCTGTGCTGTGAGGTAAAAAATTCTTTGAAAGACTGACAAAAGAATCCACAGCTCGCAAGGAATACCCTCAACTGTGACGCAGGGTATTCACTTAGCAATGTGTGGACACTGGCCCTTAGGAGAATTTGGTTGGCTGACTCCTGACCAATCATGTGACACCTGACAAACAATGTTAAAGCTGACCTACTTCATCCAACCACTATCAGTCCTGACGATGAAACGCAACTTGGATTTCGAAACGTCAGCCGAATTTAGAAAGATAACCTGGCTATAAGTGTCAGTATTTCTTCTTAGTCACATTCCACGCACAAAGGGATCATCAACTTTGCATCGCGTGTGGAGAATGGATGATAAAAGGACAATGTATGAAAGATGATGCATTCAATGAGCCCTTCAATCTCATTCATGGGCGGACAATCATATCCATTATCTGTGGGTGTCATACAGGATATTTTTTGTCTTTATTTACAGAGGAATACAAAGTACAAGTTTCTTGGTATTGGTTTTCCTCAACAACTGACTCAAGCTTTACATCATTAGTTTGCCCACCAAAAATGCATCTCGTAGGGGTGAGTGATGCCATTTTAAGGACTGGATTCATTTTTTGACTCTGCATGTCATTTGCTTGGAATTTTTTAACTCTCTCATGAAAAGAGAATGTAATTAATCAGATAAAGGCTTAACTAAAACTGATAGATAGAATAAGTAGAGTATTATATTAATGATACATCATTAAGAGCTTAAATAAGTACAGGTTCCAGAATATATCATTCTCTCATGTAAAAACAGAAACAGCAAAATCACTACCAAGTGCAAACATTTAAATAATCATATTTCAGTTCATAAAAAATAAGGGAGAAATTTATCAAAAGGATATTTCCTGCAATAATATCATGGCCTACAAAATAATTCATGTGGGCCAGTGTCATGGCTACAACAATGTCAAGATCATAGGCAATACTGTCAGATTTCCCTCCATGGCACTCGTAATTTTTAAGATAACTGATGCTAGATGCTTTTGATGGATCAGGAAAGCAACACAGCCACAGATGTAGATAGAAGGGTAACAACGAGGTATATTATATGTCTGGCACCTAGAATGAAAATTTAAAAAATGGATATGTAATTTTTTTGTGAAAATTCTTGCTCTCATTCCCTTCATTTTATCCTTTTGGTAGTGATATAAGCTGGCCAAATAAAACATAAATCTTCAAGACAGAATTACAGTTTCCTTATAATATCTTTTTTTATTCCCAAGGGTGTCAAGAAGCATCATTACACAGATATCTGATTGCCATTATAGCATTTAGATATTCACCATCCTTTTCCTTATAATTAATGTACAGTAAACTCGTTATTATGAAGTTCACAGGACCGAAAAACCAGAGATTTGTAATAACAATCTTTGTAAGAACATTTATTTTAAGAACCACTGCAAAAAAACATACCTTGCCAAAATTCCTATTCTCTTCAATCTCACGAAGGTACTTAAAGTCGCACTGCGGAATAGTTTAAGAGTCATGTGAATAATATAAGTCATTAAATTATGAAAAAATGCAGTAAATCCTCAATAAAATGAACAAAATGCGTTCCGAGACCTAGCTTGTAAGTTGACAAACCTATGCTAGGCATCGAAAAGTGCTGTTATCCTGCAGAATGCAACACTGCATTACAATGTTGCATTAACTCATGACTGAGACGAAATGATCTCGCTGGCGTGTGACATGGTTGGAGCATTAAAAAATTTGCGGTCCATGGGAAGGAAGAATAGGCAAAACGCTGACCCGTTCCCAACTTCACAACAGATTAATTGATATGTACTTTGTTCAGACAGTGCCCAAAGTGCAAGTTCCTCAATGCCACACCCAATGCCTTCTTAAGGTAACGAGCCCTGATGCTGGAGATTCAACACAGGAGGTAGTACGACACGTTCCAGACCACGCTGTGTGCTGTTATGATTGTTTGTATGAGTTGCCAGCAGTTGTGAGACCTTCATTTTAGAGACATGTTGGTTATTTTCAATTTAAAGCAAAATATCTGACAATAGAGGCTCGGAAGCCCCCTTATTTTGTATTATTCATAATAATAACTAGCTGACCCGGCGAACTTCGTACCGCCTAACATTCAATGAACTTATAGTTTAGTAGCACCATTTATAAATAAAGAGCGGCTGGATCCTTTTAATCATATTTGATTTATTATAAATAAAATGAGAAAATATTGATGAAATAAAAATTATACGCATTCAGTTGTTGGCTATTTGTGTTAATAACCGTAAAAAAATGTTTTTAGGTCTAAGTCCGTAGCGTAAACTTGGCTCGTTCACGGGGTAGGTTAACGCAATGCTAGACCGACGCTTGACTGATGCTCAAAATAGTGTAAGAAAAGCCCCTATGAAGCAGCATTCGTATCAAATGACTTTAGGCGCGCCAGTTATAGTATCTCTGTTCGGAAAAAATGCACTGCGTAAACGTGCTGCATGCGGTGTGCCCTACACATTCGGGTTTAATGTCTTGCGTCAAGCGCCTTCTGATAAACAACAGTTTTTTTTTGTTATCAGGCGCAAGATAAAGCGAATGAAGCTAAATAAAAATAGCGAAGCGAAGCAGGGACGCAGCAAGGGGGGTTATGGGGGTTGAAACCCCCCCAAAAGCTCAGAGAATCTTTTTATAAAACATTTGGTTATTAATATTAGGGGGACGGATGAGTCACAAAATATTTAACTGTTCACACAGCCGCAAAACCTACCATTTTGAACCTTTTATCCTAAAAAGAGTCTGGGGAGGGCCCCCACACCTCTCGCTTACCTTGGCGAGTTTTCTATACCCTACAGACCCGCCAGCATTAGCTGCGCCTATCCTTAATTCCTAGCTGCGCCCTTGAAGCGAAGGAAGAAATACAGCATACAATATACCACATATTATTTACCATGAGAAAATCATGGGTTTTCACTGACACATGAGAACAAAAATCTCAAAAACTGAAAGACTGACCATGCGATTTGTTAAACGTTATCACGAATGCAACACGAATTGGAAATTGAATACGTTTAAGCTCAAAAGGGCATATAAGTTGGGATCATGGAATCTTCGGATTGAGAACTTCCTCATATTTGAATTTTCCTTTGAGTATAGTGGCGTGAATCACTTTCATTATCAGTTTTTTTAATAACCAAACACGTTCCGCTGGATAGTTTTGGTTGGTTTAGGTTTCGAAAGATCATGAACACAGAGCCTACCTTTAGCTGTAAATCGTGCCATGGTAAGCCAGGTGCGTCCAAGGACTTTAAATATTCAGATAGATAGTTGGTGACTTCGTCTTCGTTTATTACAAAGTTAAAAGATTTGAATTCATGCAGAGTACACGGACTTTACTGATAATCAACAATTGCTTGGAGATTTGTTTACACACACGGTAGTTATGTGTTTGTTGACAGCTCAATTCGAGCTGAGCTTGCCTCTAATTCAATTATTTTAATACTATTTTAAAATTACTTTAACGTTTTCAGCATGTTTGAACATTAAAATGTTTTTAATATTGTTTAAAAGATCAGTCAATACATTAGTAAAAATGAAAAAAAATCTTATTCTTTTGACCGTCTTAACAATCAACTCCTAAAAACATATCTCTAAGATAAAGTTGAATTTTTTTTGTGAACTTTTCCTATTTTTTAATGTCCTATACAGTGAAACCTCGATATAACGACACCCCATGGTGCACTAATAAACACTCGCTATAGCGAATTGTCGCTTTACCGGAGGTGGAGCAAACAATAGCCAATATACCTGCTGCGAACAGATATACAGGAACAGGAGTGGTGCGGCGACAGATAAACATCTATCCGATAAACGTAAGCATAAATCCAGACGAAAGGCGATGTTTTTTTGCATCACTAAATTTTCTTACTCAAATAATAACTATTCAAACAATTTATAAGCGCCGCACTGAATAAAAATCACGCAAAGCATTGTTTCGTCAATCATTATATTTATCGAACGACAGTTTACCACATAAATTTGAGACTGAGCACTCCATTAACTTCATTTCTAACAGATCGCTAGCAATTACAGAGGTTAAGGAGTCTTGATGAAAGTCTTCCGGCGGTAAAACCCTCGCTATGGCGAGAGCCAACACCGAAAGGGTCTCGTAAAAACGAATTTTTAACACGCTTATTATAGGGTCAATTGACGGTGCATCGGCTATCTCTCGTAATAGCGGGGGTGTCGCTATAGCCCGTACTCGCTTTAACGAGGTTCCACTGTATGTTATCCGGAGCTCAGACGAATCCAAAGAGCCTAATGTCACTAAAATCGGTGCAGCCGTTCTTGAGTTATAAGTGTTCTAACTAACACGATTTTCGACTTTCTTTTATATACATATATAGATACCTAAGTATGTGCATAAAATATAAAACTGGAGCAGTGAAACAAAAAATTTTATAATACCTAAATAACATCAATGTAGAAGTCTGAGCCTCGGCCGTTGTAGGTTGGATACATTGATTGTAAGTTAATTTTATCGACAACACCTCATTCATTTATGTAATTAGAGCAATTTTGATATTTTCTTATGTCCACTATGCTATAAATTACATATATACATTAACTTCATCCACTTCTTCGTAGTTACCAGAAAATTCATCGCTTAGTGTTGCCTGTGCTTGTATTATGAGGTGAATACCAGCAAATAAAACTTTTGCTCGCTGCTTGGAGATTTCTACGAACATATTTTGTGCCAAAATAGTGTCATTTTCAACGTGGCTGCTCCCGTTAATCTACTGCTGATAATCACAGTGCACATGGCACAGTGCCATCACAGTTGTAATGCACAAAGTTCGACAAGGTTGAAAAATATCGGCCAAGAGTTATAATTATCAGTGATCCAACGTGATTGAATTGTAAACAGTGCTATTTTGCTATCGATAAATGTCTGACAGTATTTGTCAGTGGCGTGTTCACCTCCATTGTTCACCATAGATATAACATATGTCACGATCAAGTTATCAAGATAAAAGCTGAGTGTCAAGTTTGTTTTTCTAGTACATATATCAACAGTATCAACGAGTAACAGTAATTAAAGCCACCTGTGCCACTTGCGTGGGCTAATTTAAGGCTTTAAATCAGTGAATAAATAGTAGTTTTCATCATAACAAGCTCTGTGATTGTAAGTTATATGTGATGAATATAAGAATGGTAGTGACTTCCACTTTTTGATATTTGCATTTGCCTTTTTCCCACTATATTTTTATGGTGTGTGCTAGTATATCGTTTGTGGATTTACCTATATCATTGAAATTCATTGTAGCTTGTTTGTGTGTTGGAAGCGGAACCAATTCGCAATCTCACATGTGAATTGTGTGCAGACTGTTTTGCTGTGAATTCGAATTCGTGAAACCAAAGAAATGGTGAAACTCTGTCACATTATCATGAAATAAAAGTTTCTTTCAACGATTAGTGCATGTCTTATGTTTCTTTAACTGCCTGTTGCTTTTCATAGATAACTGCCTAAAAGTTATTTTTCATTATTTTAGGAAGTACTTTTTTGGTGCTCTCTGATTTGGCATTAGCTTTCCAAACACCGCTACTTACATGAAAGGGATGAAGCGCAACAGATATTTTGATATTTCACAGGACTTAAGTGTTTTTGTCTCTGGTTAAGGCTCTTCAGCAAAGTATTCGTGATGGATTTGCAACATTTTCTGCAGGAAGAGAATCGGACCACCCTAGGATGGATAGGGCTACCTTTTCCGCTAATGCGGTGTTGCCAAATTCAACAGCTCAGTTCGTAATCTTAAAAAGGCATTGCCACATCATGTCGCATTGGCCAACTCCATAGGCGCCAAATTTGAAATTTTGGGCACGCTTGAATCTTTCAAAGTTGTTCGTATGGCTTAAAGTCGAACATTCGTTGGAAGAGGACTTATAACACGGCCAATTTACCATTGGTAATAAGTGGGTCACCATGATTTCACAGTATTGAAGCTTACTATACGATGTTGCACCGATACTGAAGATAGAACCATAATTGACACTGTTGGGCACAGTCCATAGGGAGAACTTAAACGTAGCGCAATGATTATGACGCCAGGAATAGAAATGTGTCAGAACCTGATGATGATGTAATGCTTCTTATGAATTACCGCATTTCTCCGAATATAGTCCCCCTCTGAATGTAGTCCCCCACCCCTCATTTTGAGGCTTAGGTTTGGGGAAAAGTAAAAAAAATGCGTTTGAATATTGTCCCCCCTTTTACTTTTACCATGGGCATTTTTGGAAAAAAAGGGGGGACTATATTCAGACATATAAGGTAATGCATGTCAAAAAACAATTTTTTTTAAATTAATTTTTAATTTATTTCTAAATCAGCATTAGAAAATAACTTGTATATTTCCATAACTCTACTCATATTACTACTCCAAAAGATGCTAACAAAATCAATGTATCAGTAACTGCAAGACAATCGAAATATGTACATGTAGTAGAGATGTGATATAAATTTAAGGGGGCAGTGCGATATCTTTTGTTTATCATTTGATATGCTGTTCCACAATATCTCCTCAGAAAAAGTTGGCTTTAATCATGGTCAAGTCTTACCTCCAGAACACGATTGCTCCATAGGGTTGTAAGTGGTATTCTCCTTGCATAGGCAAATGGTAGAGTACTCAGCTAGCGTGCACTCTGCCAAGGGTACAATGCAGCCATCAGTCGGTGTGCATACACTCTTCAATGCTATTGAAAGAGCAAAGAGGTCAAAATCTATAAATAAAATTACCTAAGTAAAGTACTAAAAAAATGAAACAGCCCAGTAATAGTTACTTCCAAATTTTTCTAAACAGTTACAGTGGAACCCCGATCTATCGTTCCCGCATTGATCGTTTTCCCGCATTCATCGTTCGCCGCTCCTGGTCCCAAATTAGGTAAGTTCCATAAAGACATTGTAATTTTTTTCTGCATCCATCTTTCCCAGAAGTATCGTTTTCCCGCGTTGATCGTTTGACGAAAATGAGACGAAGTGTTTACAACGCGTTATTTGTGGCTAATTATGACAGGCACAGTTTGAATCTTCCCCAGGAGATTGAAATACTAGATGGAGAAGCTCAGAGCCGTGGGATAGTTACATTAGCGCATTTCCCAAGATCCTATCCCCCTCCATTCAGCACTCGCCTCCCCCCCTATGTTTTACCCTCTGCAGTAAGCTCTGCTTACGCCCTACGCTATAGCATTGGTGCCGAACTTCATCTCATACGAGTGGTTCAGTACTTTCCAGGGTGAGTTGAGTTAAAACCGGCGAGTGTTTTCCGTGTGGGTTCAATAAAGTCCAGTTTCATTTTTATTAGTTTTATTTTTATTCGTCTTCGGACCATGGCCCTTCCGAAGAAACAAGTGAGAACTTTAAAATATGGACTTAAAATAATTGAAGACAAAGAAAAGAATCCGGGCTAGAAGCACGTGAATATTGCAGAGAGCCTCGGGTTGTCCGTTAGCAGAGGATGGCAGGGGTGGGGGTAGAGCAAGATACCTGGTGAAAATAAAAGTGGGATGAAGGGCGTGCCGCTGATGATTAACGCAACATTGTTAACGCTTTGCACATTACCTCAAACATATTAAATTTAATTGCTAGAAAGGAACATTTCAAATAATAAAATATTTTTGGCCTTTTTGATCCATCTCACAACCAATCACTGCATCGGCGAAAGCGGCTGTTTTAGGCATAACATGCATATTGCTCTCGTAAATACATGTACTTTAAATGGCGTTTGATAGTGAAGAATTTTTAAATCAGACAGAAATCCATAATAGCAGTGAAAATGCCGAGTGGGTGGAAACATTTTTTAGCAAGGTGGCGTGTTCCTTTAGGATATTTGAAAGAGATATAAGTCAAATCAATAATATGGCCAAAGTGGTTTGATAAAGTATTAATAATCCTTTAATCAGCTAAAATATTGTTTGAATTCATTAACCCTTCAGCAGGCGCACCATATTCTCTGACACTAGCGGGCGCGCGTGGCACTCAGTGCAACACTTAGTTTTCCACTGATATTAATAAGAAAAACTTGAATTAAGAAGCGTACATTCATGACCTTGTTGGAATAATTGGTGCGTTTGTTTCACTGACCAACTACTATTAATAACATGAGGCCGAAGCGGCACAATGTTGCACTTCGTGCCACAGCGCGCCCGCTGGAGAGTTAATAAAATCCATAATTCGCAAAAAAAAATCCAGCGTTTCCTGGCACATAGGCAACCTGGTCAAACATTCCCACATTGGTTTTTTTTTCATCCATCCCCCTGAAAAACGATAGATCAAGGTTCCACTGTACAAGAACCAGTTACAATTTTAAAAAGTACACAACTACAAGTGTAAGCTACAAGATGCATTGGTGTTACTTTTTGGATTTTTTTTAAGGAGACACAAGGTTTACGCAGCACAATTGAATGAGTTTTATTCCACTGAAATTAAAAACTATGTGCATATTTACTTAGTACTGAAAAATAATGTATTTCACTAACAATCCACAATTTAATGGGGAGTAGAGAAAAATATCATCAGGGGTCTTTTGTAGGAGCGAAGAGAAGGAATGGGGTAAGTAAGATATCTAGCATATTCCTACATGGTTGGAGGGAGGAGTCAAGAATGGTATACCACATCATTTTTCATTATATGTACTCGAATGGCATCTATGATAACAATTCCAGTTTCTCATTTCCTTCAACCATTTGGACTGTGACTGCAGCCCTCATTATTGACACTTGGTGAAGTTGTGCACGTGGGGACACTTGCTCACACTGTGCCTTTTGACTATATATGCACTTTAGGTAGGTTTGAGCCAAACAACAATGATTACTTTCAGAAAGTGAAGAGTAGATGACAAGCAAAGTGAAAGCTTGGTAAGATGAGTGCTCATAATTCCCAGAAAATTGCTTATTAGGCACACATTATATCAGAAAGTGAAGGATGAAGGTCATCAATTTCCATCTTTGCATTCATTACCTATCATTAGTCTTTTGTATCTGAGCTATTTCACAGAGAAATAAGATTGCATTGGCAAGAGTGAGTGATGCATTAAGATTTCTGAGTCACTGATGCAATCTACACCAAAAAAATAGAAAACCTGAATCTGAAAATGCTTCTTGTGAATTAATGCCATCATGTAAAAACGCAATTTTAAATTTATTTCTGACTCAAGAGTTAGAAAATGACCTGTATATCTCAATAACTCTACACATATTACTACTCGATAAGATGCTAAATCCAGATCCCACTAGTGGCATAAACTAAGAAAGCAACCTTCATCTTCAATGAGTATGTATTGACAAAATTCATATATGTATACCACAAGGAAACTGCCCAACATGCTGCACCACAGAAGCACCATTGAGTGAATGAAATTCTACTTAAAGAAAATAATCTACCCTGTTTACACACCTACATTGCAAGCTCAGTTTCTCTACTTACGGGCTTTGCAAGTCCAGTCATCTTTGTCCAGCACGTAACCTTCTCTACAATGGCATAGCGAGTCATTACCACACTCAGCAAGTCTGTTGATGCACTGTCCAAGTTTTGTACACATTTTATTCAATGCTGTGGAAAAGAATAATACATACAGAGGACATACAGAATTGACTAAATAAAACGTTCTCATACATCATGTTTACCCGTACGTACATCCCTAGCAAACGTTATACTCTCCAGCATTCAAGTGTGAATACACATTAGTTTTGGCTGGTTGCTACATAACCCCTTTACCTCTATTTCTCAAAGGTACTTTTTAGCAATAGATATGGAGGTCAATTTTAGAA
Organism: Ischnura elegans; assembly: GCF_921293095.1. Taxonomy (NCBI): domain Eukaryota; kingdom Metazoa; phylum Arthropoda; class Insecta; order Odonata; family Coenagrionidae; genus Ischnura; species Ischnura elegans. The sequence goes on along the minus strand of NC_060253.1, from coordinate 17,981,112 downwards.
AATATATAAGGCCTCAGAAATCTTATCTCTTAAACTTGTGTCTTTGTAAAATGTAGTTTTAATAGCACTTTCTTTATTAACAATTATTTTCTTTATCATTCTTATTTCACAGAAAAATGACTAACTACTTCCATGAAATGCAGTTAATTCTCAAGTTTTAGGCAGCCAACATATGTAAATATTACATTCCCACATTTACTTCATGACATAACGATTAATTTCACACAAGTTAATGGTAAACTGCATTTAATAATACAGTAAATAGTTCCTCCACTACCTATCCTAATAGAGCAGAGCCAATTGGCTCTTTTAAAAGAGATAATTAAAAGAGACAGAATCCATTCATGACACGTAGACCTCCTAGATTGTAGTCAATAAAATCTTCACAAAGCCGTAAAAAAGGGCTGAAATCATATAAAAAGTCTGTATAAATTTCCAGTCAATAAATAAAATAATCAAATAAATCCTTTTCCACAAGTGAACTGAAAATTTTGATGATCCAAATACACAAGGTAGAGGCAAAATCTGAAGAAGTAGAGGTAAATGTGTGAGTCATTAGAGTGGTCCTTATTTTAAAGTTTTCAAATTTCTTTTGGGATGCCCCCCACTTTTGTTCCATTTGGTGAGAAAATAAATCTTGTAAACTATCCATTGGATAATGGGAAAATGTGCCGCATCGCACTTTGAAGTTTTGACATTTGGGTATTTTTGGGTGTTTTTCGGACATAACTGAAGATGATGTCAGTCTTGGATTATTCTATCACTCTTTTGTTTTTAACAACCCACTTGTTAGACATTTGTAGCATGTCACCTCAAATATCTTTCATTTCTGCCCTTCGGTTTCTGGGATACTACACCAAGAGTGAGCATGTGCCACCCCAGGCAGACATATTGGGTGGCACGTGGGTTGCATATGCTCAATATTTGTTGGTCATCCTCACCCATCAGAAAACAATAAAATTACTTACAATTAGATAAAATTTTAACTTCTTCAATACAACCTTAATAGATATATTTATCACTGTTTATTGTGAAAACGGTCTTGGTAGCAGTGATTTATTCTCCTCAGCTGTGTCTCTATGTAAATTCAACCTGAATGTTTGCAAAATCTTTAACTTTGGGATCTGGCTGGTGGGATGTACTTACAGGGTAGACCTGATTGTGGAGGACCATACTTCAAAAACACATAGGCAGGTCAAAACAATTAAAAATCATGTCTTCAAGGACATTTATTTCATGTTTTTCATAGACATAATAATTTTTTAGTACCAAGAACCTCAATTCTGAGCCCTTATTTTGCAGTGCTGTTTCAGTTCCCTAACCAAATTTTAGCTTGTGAATGAAGTAGATCTTATTTAGTATGTTTCTGAAGAAACCACAAAAAATGAATGAGCTAACTAGGGTAGTAAATATGTAATAGAAATTGGAGTAATTGTGATCCATGGAAAAGTTGTCATATTCACAATTACTTTCAGAAGTCCTCGTAGGATTGCCTTCCTGAACTTTTTCCACATTTCAAATCAAGGAAATGAGCACTACATTGCCACAATACCATACAAATGAAAATCACAATGGCTAATAGATTTCCATCAAACAACTGCATAAAAGCAGCGTCATTCTCCCGCGATTTGTCATAAGTATATAAAAAGGAAAATTTAAGCTAAGTCATTTCTTCTTTCACACAGCTTACTCGTTGAATATGAGAATAACCCCGTGTATGCCAATTGGTAGTTTTAAATCATCATAAAAATTGGGCAATGTTTTACCATAGATACCAACAACAGCTGTACACATTCATTCTTGGAAAGAAACTATATCCATTGTTATATCGACTAATACTCTGAGAGCAAACATCCCACGTCCACTTGCGTCCACGTAACGTGGCACGTGTTGAATCTAAAGTTCTGCACTTGAGGTGCAACATTTGAAAAAATTGAAACTGCATACAGAGCAGTTAAATTATGATATAAAAGAAGCCCTTATTGGAACCACTTGAAAAATAAAAGCTATGAAGCCTTATTATATATGTATTCATGATCTCAAATATTTTTCAAATCTTAAATGATAAATGATCTCAAACATTTCTCATGTAGTTCTCAAATATTCATGATCTATTCAAGGTCAGCTATTATTTTGCAGATTAGGGAAAAGTTGTAGACATAAAAGGTACATTTGCAGCCATTTTGGGTGAGTTCTCATTCAATTTACTTCCTCTAGTAAATTGACCGATCTGCAGAAGTACCTACATTTTCTGCCCACAGTTGGGGTAATTAGAAAAAGGATTTGATGCAGAAGAATACCAGCCTGAAATTTGTTTCATATTCTTTGTGAAATGAGATTTCGAGACAGAAAAATAAATATTTCTGCGGATAACAAAATAAATTTTTCATTACACAAATTTCGTAGCAACAGCAGTGGAATTAATTCACCAAAGTGGAAAAGAAAATTTTCTTCCCACCACTTTGTGCCTTTGAAAATTTATTCCCTGACACAGATTCAAAGCACCAGTCACATTACTGCAGTGGTAAATTTACTGCTTTAACTCTGTGCCAACCCACTCCCTGATTCCATTGGCGTCTTGTGACAAGTTTTCTTAAGTCAGGCACGGCAACAAACCAGCCAGTTCTAGTGTCACTAAATCAAAATTAATTTTAGCATGTAGTGGCATTATTTGCAGTGATATTGAGGCAGATCTTTCATATAATTTATGTTCCTTATCTCTCATCAAAAGGCTATTGCGTTAATCGTAAGAAATTATACTTCAGCGGATTGGTCTATTTGTGGGAGAAAGTAAATTTAAATTCTGGAGGTGAATTTATTATCTAGCATGAGCTGCACAATTCATGTGGAATGAAACACTGAAAAAAATATCCCCCATACATTTACCTTCAATGATGAAATAACAACAATATTTCGAGAAATGGAAATGTGATTCAAATTTTCAACCTACAGGTATTATAGAAAATACCGAAACTCCATTTCCAAACTGTGGCAAAAGTGGCATCGCTCCAATTATTGCCATACTTTTGAATCCGACTGTATATATATGCTTTCTTATGTATTAAATAAAACGTACGTGCTTTGCAATACTGGCCCTCAACTTGGTAGCCATTGGGGCAGTGGCATCTCATATCTTCTGGGCTGCAGACTGCCACTTCATCAGTACAACCAGCACTAATAGAGCAATCCGATCCCAGAGCTGCAGAAAATCAATCGGACACAGTTAATTCCAAATGATGAATGAAAAATGATAAAGTGTGTCAGAATTAATAATTCTCATTGTTTTCGTCAATATTTGAACTATGCACCTATATTCATTTGAGTATGAGAAATCCTTTTGTTGTGTAAGTTAATTTTTATAATTTAAATTAAATGTGAGTTATATTTTTTGTTTCTTCTTTATTTTTTCAATAATGTTCACGATCGATAAAATTCAGTCAAAGAGCTTTTACTTTGGACTTTAGTGAGCTGCATCTTGATGTACTGAGATAGTATTTGAGTTGAGATGAAAACAATCCAAAATCATAAGCGATTATTTTAAGTCTTCCCAATGGACATATATGACCACAAAAATGTTTCCACAAGATATGTACATATTAGGTAAATCAAAATGATAGAAGTTACTACTAACGTGCTTGACAGTCATTTTTCTTGGTATTCACATAATCTTCTTTGCACGTGCATACGAATCCACTGCCTCCAGCTCTCATTGTGCACCTTGCTAGTCTGTAGAGACACCCTTCTTCTGGTGAGCATTCCACTCCCATTTCTGAAACAACATGAATGATAGAAACACATTATGAGAAACTCTGATAAACGAGAAAAGGTGAAAGGCACATATAATCCCAGTCAACACAGATTTCTTAAAGAGGTCTCAAATGAACTCATTGATAAGACTCCTTTAAGACTCCACATTAATAGATATAAGAGATGTCTTTAAACCTCAGCCTTCATGAGTTCACATGATTGAGGTCTTAAAGACCTTGCTTTTCATGATGTCTTGAAGACCTCACACTGCATGAGGTCTTGAAGACCTCTACTCTAGGAGGTGTTTATGACTCCAAATTAGCTCACACACATCAGGCCTGATATATCGCACGCCATGTATATTTTAATGAATTATAATTTCCATCATAAATGTATATTTCTTCGTTTACAATATTCTTTCAATCTTCAGTTAACTTTTTAAATTTAGAGACAAGTTCGTAAAATTCTCCCGCTGATTCTATTTAAATAATCGGACAATTCCACTTTCTGCTGGTTCCACCATTGTGTTGTTCTTTGTTCCACTGCCTTGCGCTCAAACGTCTAGTTTATGATTAATACCATGTATTTCCAATGGCCTAATTCTTGCCTCGTGCTTTTCCTTGTGCCTGCAAACGTGAATCTTGTGCTGCTTGTGCCTGAATCCTAAGGATTCCATCTGATCTGAGATCTGCACGAACCTTGTAGACATCACAGAGACTTGAAAGGTAATGTTGGTGGTGGTTTTCGGGAATTGCTGCGTAGGTAACATTTTCACAATCTACGTTTCACTCCTCCTAATAGGAGCGTTTTCAAGAGAATGGGAGGGAAACCGTTCTCATCCCGAGCTTATATATGTTTCGTTCACCCATTCTTGACCCAATTTTGAATTTTTGCGGAAGGCGGTAGCCGTTGGTCATTATATCGGGCCAGGAACCCTCTCCATATGCGGCGGAGGTTATATCCATCCTTCCTATTAAAGTTGTTAGGCCTTTTCCCTATCTCGATGGATTCACATATAAGACGCGGATGATATTCTTCTGTCTTCACCAATACCCGTGTAGCATTAAACATTATTTTATGCCCAGGGCTGGAGGCATAATGTTCAGCGACAGCCGATGCGTCCCACTGATGTAGTTTTAACGTTCTTTCGTGCTCTTTAAGCCTTCGGGAGATAACACGCTTGCTCTGTCCCACGTAGCTTCTGCTGCAGCTGCAGGGAACCTCATACACTCCCATAGATTGAAGGGGAGGATGGCTATCCTTCAGTGACGGTAGGATATTTTGAATTTTCTTCACCGTGCAGAAGCGAGTCTTAATGTTGCCTTCTTGAAGGATTCTTGCGATTCTATCGGTGACCCCGGAGATGTATGGAAGTTTAGCGGCTTTAATGTTAATGTTTAATTAATGGCTTCTTCCCCTTGTGGGCGTCATCTTGAGACGGGTGTCTTTCTTTCATCGCTCTTTTTATAGAGAGACACTGTAACCATTACCTTTCAGTGCCCGGATAAGGTGTTGCATTTCACCACTGATATACTCCGCATCACACACGATTTTGGCTCGGTGGGTTAGCGTTTTAATGACGCAGGCCTTTTGTTGTGGGTGGTGATGCGATGTTGAATTCAAATACCTGTCGGTGTGGGTCTTCTATCTGTACACTGAATGGCCTAGGCTTTCATCCATTTTTCTTTTAACCAGGACATCTAGGAAAGGGAGACAACCTCCTTCTTCAAGTTCTTTTGTGAATTTTATGTCTGGATGTACTGTATTTAGATGTACATGGAATGCCTCAAGTTTTTCTTTCCCATGTGGGCAGATCACAAAAGTATCATCTACATATCTCAACCAGCATGATGGTTTCTCTTCACTCGTCTCAAGTGCCTTCTTCTCAAAAAACTCCATATATAAATTGGCTATCACGGGAGAAAGTGGGGAACCCATTGCCGTGCCACTTTTTTGTTCATATATTTCCCCGTTGTATAGGAAATAATTCTTTCAAAGGCAGAATTCAACCAATTTTGGGTAGTCCTCTGGTGGTCCATCACCTGTAAGAGTTTTTAAAATTGCCACTGAATCAGGGACAGGAACTTTAGTGAACAGCGACTTGACATCAAAGCTGACTAAAATGTCTCTTTCAGTCACTCAAAGGTCTTTCAGGATCTTTATAAAATGCGCCGAGTTTTTTATGAAGGAGTCTATTCTGCCGACGAAGTCCTGGTTGCCTCTTGAGAGATATCGAGCTAACTTATAGGTCAGCGAACCAATCGTATTTACAATAGGTCTCAAAGGTGTACCTTCCTCATGGACTTTTGGTAGACCATATAAGCGTGAAGCTCTGGATGCGGAGGGCATTAATTTCCAATGATTTTCCTTGGGAATTGAAGACCTCTTGATCAATTCTCTCACATTGCGCTCGATTCTGGCTGTCAGGTCTTTATTTAGTTTCTCGTAAGTATCGTCATCCAGAAGGGAGAGAACTTTCTTGCCATATTCTTCCTTATCGATGATGACCGTTGCATTGCCTTTGTCAGCTGGAAGTACGAGGATGTTGTTATCGCACTTTAATTCATTCAAGTAACGTAGTTCGGCAGCTGGTAAATTTAATTTAGGCATTTTTGAACGTTGAAGCACTCGCACAATTTCATGTCTCATGCTGTCAGCCTTGTCTGGAGGAAGTAGACGTATTGCAGCCTCTGCTCCCGTAATGATGTCTTCCGCTGGTAAGTATTTAGGCGCAATTGCGAAGTTCAACCCTTTTGAAAGAACTAAGTCTGTCTCTTGGGCCAAATTCTTCTTCGTTAGATTATAAACCGCACTTGGTAGTTCAGTCTGAGGCTTCTCCTGCCTCAATGCGAAATTTTCAAATTTGCGCTTCTGCTTGAGGGTAGTATCTTTGAGAGTATTAACGGATGAACTATTACTAATCCTATCTACGATGTCCCAGTACTCACGATTCAATATCCCAGAAAACTCCAAATGAAGCTGATATAATTCCTCCGCCACCACAAAAGGTGACATACGCGTAGCACGAACACGTTCACGTAGGAGAGCTAGACTGGTTCGCTTGAGAATATTCTTGGCCTTTGGAGTTTTCAGGTGGTATTTCACTCTCATACAAGTTGGAATTATTTCTTTATCGCGGCACCATTGCAGGAAGGCAAGGGATGAAAGAAGTTTACTCTTCTTATTTCGAATGGGTAAAGAAACATATATAAGCTCAATGGGTAAGTTTCAATGATTTTCTGTGCAAATTTATTTTTCCACTTGCTCAGGTGACAATTCATTAATTATACTATTGTGCAAGCTGCTTAAGTTCATGGTTATCATTGTGTATTGTATCGGCACAGTCTAAACACGTTTAGACTGTGGTATAGGTAAATATTCATGTAAAATATTTAGGTGGTACAAGTATTGTAACGCGCCTCGGTCATCCTTCATGTTTCATTTCATTCAATTCGTTCGCCATACCCTTACAAATTTCCTGTATCCACGTTTTAAATTACCTCCATTAAAATTATTATCTCGGTAATTTTTCGTTTGCGTTCAAGCACTTTTCTTATTACCTCGGTTTCCCTGAGATAATTGAAGTTGGTAAATTTCTCATAATCCTGACGTCAACAAACAAAAGAGCAAACCAATTTGTAATTTGCATGATTTAACTCCGTACAGTAACTAATGGAACAATGAAGCACAGAATACATATTCACAATATATCAAAGTTAGTTTCTAAGTGCGGTCTGATACAAAAGTAATGTACATAATTAAGTGTAAGAGTAAATCAAAAGTAGTTCACTATCTCGCTTACTCTTAAATTTAACCAAGACTATCTTCGGTGGTGAAACCAGCCCTAATAGTATTTAGGTTATGAGATAAATATTATGTATCTGATTTATTTGATGCTTTCAATTATTACTCATACCAAACTTAAGTTCAATGTTTTTTTTCAGCCTCTGTTATAGAATGGATCCCAACTTAAGCAAGTACATATTGTTGCCTTGGAGAGTGGGGAAGCAGTGACTGCAACATACAGGAGACCCCATAAAATATGCAGAGAGGAAAAATTCCAAAGAAAGGTAAGGTGTGATGTTTGTTTAAATTGACTTAATATTGTGAACTAAGCACTGCTGAAGAAAAAAGTGTTTCTCTCTAGAGTTCCACTGATAGTTATTTGAGTTCTACCCAGGTTTCACTTAATTCTAGATCTATCGAGATACTATGCGAGTCAATTTATATCAGTGCGCCACATAAGCAATGTTACTTTTCCTCACCCCAATTCATCCCACAGAGGTGAGGCACAAGCCACAGGTCAAGTTATGAGGGTGGGGAGTGGTAATTTGTGGAAAAATTGAAAAGATGCTTGTCTTCAAGGTGGTTTTTCAATTAAAGTTTTTCATTCACCAGCTCAAAAAATGTGTTACTTCTGATCATCTAACAATTGTCTGCGCATACCAATCCTCGCCAAGAGGTATTGCATACCACCAAGGCAGAGCATTAACCCTTCAGCTGAGCATCCCGCGATTTCCACGTGCATGCACCACCAGTAAATTTTGAGCATCCCGCGATTTTTGCATGCAGCCTGCTTTTTGAGCTTATGTCTATGCTCATCCTGCTATTTTACCGTGTAGTGTTTTCCTGTACATAGGAGGTAATCGTGAGCACATAGTTTTTTATTTCGGCACTAGGTGGCATATGTGATCACTTTTTCTCAATTTGATTTCATGGCAGTTTTCCATGCCGCCTACTCGCAATTGGACTCGCTGTGTTTTGATAACTTTTTCCTGAGTTTATCATATTTCACATAAATTTTTATTCGTTTTCTAACTTTACCAATCATCGTATTTTTCAGCAAGAGTATAATTTACATATTAGCTTATACTGACTCAAATGAAATTTTATTTGTTGAAAATTAAGCTTTCCACGTGTCCTTTAGACAGTACCTATTGTTATTTCTCTTTTGCCTAGTTTCTGTATTCCACTTTGAATAATGTCTTCGGAATCTGAAGATGAAGACTAATCTCCAGGAATGCAGATAGTGGATTCAGATGAGGAATCACTTGATCTGGAAAGCGTAAGTGAAGATGATTTTACTAGTTTGGACGAAGAGGATGAAGACAGTGATGACGAAGATGTTCCTTGCAGGGAATGGTGTAAATTGGATATGAAAAGGGTTCCGCCAGCACCTCAAAGGTTTCCCCTCTGTGAAAAATCAGGAATTATAGCAAATATTTCCCCTGATGCTAAGCCTTTGCAGTGCTTTGAGTTATTGTTTGATGATGTTTTACTAGAGATAGTTGTTAGGGAGAACAATTCATATGCTAATCAGTGCATCATGAATAGTAGAGCCAAGAAAAGGTCTCGACATAAGAAATGGACTTCAGTCACAGTGAAGGAGATGAGATTGTTCTTTGCCATTATGATGCTGCAAGGCATTATCAAAATGCCACGCCAGGAATGGTCTTGGTCCAAACAAAAAATATGTATTGCGTATTCCAGTTTTTTTCTGAGTTGATGACTGTGGATAGATATATCTTGCTTCAGAGGTATAATCATTTTACCAATAATGAAAGCTTCAACAAGGACCAGCATCCAAATCCAAAACTCTGGAAGTTTTACGAGGTCATGGAGTACATATTTGAGGAAACTTTTCCATAAATTATATATTCCAGATCAGACTCTCAGCATAGATGAGAGTTTAGTCCTATATAAGGGTCAGCTAGGTTGGAAAATGTTCAATGCAAAGAAGAGGGCGCATTTTCGACTGAAATTTTTTGTGCTGTGTGAGTCAGATTCAGGATACATATACAATTTTCTGCTCTATACTGGAAAAGATACAGTTTATAACGAAAAGTACGATTGGCTACCAGTGAGCAGCAAGAGTGTTCAACACCTAATGGACCGCTATTTAAACAAAGGATACTGCGTCACGGTGGACAATTGGTATATGTCTCCTGAACTTGCAGATATGTTAGTAAAACATAAAACTGAAATATTTGGCACCATGAACAGCAGCAGAAAGGGTCTCCCAATAGGGTTCAAAGAAATTAAATTGAAGAAGGGCGAAATTCAGGCTTTTCAGCAGGGAAAGGTTATGGCACTGAAATGGCAGGATAAGAAAACCGTACGTAAAAAAAAGAATACAATCCATGATGCTGGTACGAGTGTTGTTAGGTTGAAAAGAGGTGCAGATGTGCCAAAGCCTAGTGTGGTTTGTGATTATAACAATACGATGGGTGGAGTTGATCGTTGCGATCAAGGACTCTCTTATTATCCTACTACAAGAAAGCAACAAAAAAGATTACAAGAAGATATTTAGATATTTTTTGGACCAGTCAGTGTGGAATTCATTCATTTTATTTAAAAAAGCATCAAAAACAAAAAATATGGACTTTGTAGAGTACAGACTTTTACTAATTGAACAATCTACTGAGGAATATGCAGATCCCAATTTCAAGTCGCCAAAAGGGAGGCCCAGCAATACCCCATCACCTCTTTGGCTTACTGGCAGACATTTTGCCAGTCATATTCCTCCCAACCCCATCACAAAGGAACCCAGAAGGCAGTGCGCAGTGTGCTGCTCCAAAAGAAATGAAAATGGAATGAGAAAATGGAAAGAAACAAGAATCTGGTGCAAAGAGAGTGAAGTTGGGCTATGCCTGGAGCCATGTTTCAAAATATATCATACACAGAGAGAATATTGAATTTTTTTGTTTTTTTTTTAAATCATTGTAAATCTTGTTACCTATATAAAGCCAATTACTATACCCACAATCAGTATAAAACTATTTAAAAAATGTAAATGCCCTCAAGAAGTGTTGAAATATGTTGTAGTTGAGGTAATTGGTTGCTATTGAGTTGTATCAGGACAATTATAAAATTTTCATTGCTTCAAATTTTATGGTATAATCACTACATAAATAGTTTATATAGTAATATACTGAATTTCAATATTTTATCTAAACAATAGAAGATTTAAGAAAAGTTCATGTAATATGGATGCAACCCGCATTACAAACATACACAATTTTTTACCTTTCAAAAATTGTTTAAAACTAATTTCAGAATTAATTTTTTTATTTTTAAATAACTTATGAAATAATTTGACTTAAGTATATGCAAAGACAAAAAAATACATTTTTTTGATCAGAAATTAGAAAATAATTCCACAGCTGGAGGGTTAAGTAAAGCTCATAGTGGAGTGGTTAAGATTCAGTAACCTCCTCTCTAGTTTACGTCAATATCGACGGAAAAAAATACCTTCAAATGCAAAATACTACATAATTTTACGTTAAATTGGCTCCCAGATGGCACAGGAGTTTTACGTATCTGGATACATGGGTTGACCATCAAGATACTAGAAATCGCACTTAAGAAGTTAGTGAAAAGGTTTTGTTTATTTTTTTCTTTGATGATGCTATATAAATATACTTAAATGACACAAAGGGACTGGAAAATTCATATTTATTGACAAAATTGTATCGTATACGCCCTAAGTTCGTAAAAACTCATGAATTAACATATGACACACAGGTATCCAGTTCGTATTTGGATTCTAATATACCCTTCGTACAAGATTTGTACCCAGCCTGGGAATATATTCTTTCTTGGATGGTGTCATAGCCACCTACAAAGAAGGCCACATCGCAAGTGATGGCATTGGCTCTGATGTCAGCACAAGTAGTACTGCATTGTGCCGGTTAGCATTGGAGACCACATTGTTTACGAGTGAACTTATATTACATTTAACCACATTTTAGGGATTTCTGTAGTTATGTTGGTGAAAATTGGAGTTCATGAAGATAGTGATGTTTCCATTATTCATGAATTTCATTATAAATGGATGCAGCAAGCAGTGCGATCTACAGAGGCAGGGAAGGCTACTAGAATAGCTTGCTATGGAGTACAGAGAAAGGGGGCCCGCATCATCTCCAGATTTTGATTTTTAAATTAATTTTGTTGCTTACTATGTGAATAAATTCTCATGCATAGATCACAACCTCTTATTCTCCTCTTGCTTTTTAATTTCCGCCGCTATTCAGTCTCAGGAAATCAGATGCAGATGCTAATTGAAACTAGGCTGACATACCCTTCAAAGTTTGCCAAGTAAGTACCTACTTAAGAATGCTGCATGCTGGGGATACGTGAATTAACCTTGAGAATCTCATTTTTCGCAAAGTAATTTAAGTGGTCATGTAAGTTTGAGTTTTTCGTAGTAATTAGGATTCATGATAGGGTATTATTTTACTCTCAAAACTTCCAATTCCTAACGTCCTTTGCAGACATCATGGCGTAACTACTGGCGATAGCTATCAATTGCGTTTGATATATTTTTTCGATTGTGCAGGTTACAATATATATTGCATTTCAACCTAATGTATATCGATAGCAACCAATCTGAGCACTGTATTCTTGTGCACTTCGTATCCCTTTGCATGCACTTCATAGCAGACATTGACATGCTTCGTACGTACGTGCTTTGTCAACAGGTGGTGAGTGGAACATATTCGTTGACAAAATGCTACGCAGCAGGAAAGTACCCCCTTGGTCATTGGATACTATCTAGATACGAATTAGATACAGAGGGTGCTGTGCCATCTGGGTTATAGAGACACACTTTTCCTGTTTTGCAGACTTCGCAGCATGCAGTTTTCGTACTTAGAGAAAATCCTTAAGGGAGGTTTTGTGACAGGCATGTTAGGAGGGTGGGAGACTTCTAGATGGGGTGTGGTTTGCCTAAAATTTCTATGCATGGAAGTTTGTCATACAGAGGTCTTGTTAATAAAGATGAATTCAAATTCAGACACTTTTCCACATTCAAATCCACTGATCATGCACTCAACTGTTCAAGTTTTTATTAAAAAACAAAATGCTTTTGATCCTCCCGGGATAAAAACAAGTACATGTATGGGAGGAATGATTTCCCATTGAAGTTTGCTGATAAACCAGATAGAGGGTAAGAGCATGTTCTCTTAGTACCCGGAAATTATAATCACATACTGTCTTGGTTGGTGTGACATACAGTTGTTTTTATATTTAACTTTCTATATGTATTATTTAGTGTTTAATTTGTCTTGGTGCCACACAATAAATGGGATGCCATGCCTTAATGTCACTTGCACGGCAACCAATGAGGTGTTAAGTCATTATAGTTGGTTTTTTTGCCTCCAGAATCAAATGAAGGCTTTGATACCACAAAGAATTGGTGGAATTGAGAATTGGGAATCAGAATATCCCCTTCCAAAACTCTGGAAACAGCCTGGCTACCCCCCAGAGAATGCTGCAAAGGTCAGCTGAGAACATTTTTTTTAAATTTGATACATATCTATTTATTCCAATGGGGTAGTTTCTTTCATCAAAGAAAACGAAAGGCATTGATTGTGATTCGTTACTCACCATTAGTGTATTCATAATATACAAATTATTTGGTTTTTGAAATACCGGTTTTGACGAATGGCAAGGGTCAATTTTATCCTCATTTGAAAAAGACCAGATTGGTGCCCATGCGATTCCACTCCTCGTGACGTCACAGGGACCTAATTTCTATACGAGTAGATAGGAGTTTTACATCGTCTGAGATTACCAAAGCATACATGAGGCACAGAGCTCAGGGAAACATGTCTTAATAATCACCTATTAAAACTGGCTAAGGTCAGAAAGTTTTCTACATTTGATAGGGTATTAATAATCCTTATAAAGCCAAGTGCTACCAGCTAGCAGGGTACTCTGCTACCTGCTAGCATCCTGCGTCGTATCAGCACTCAAAGCCTTGCCCCAAGGTCACCTCACTTTCAGTAGCGGTTACCAGAAAGACATCACACAGAATTTTCCCAGCATTCATATTTAGCCGTAGTGTTTTCGTGCGCTTGAACATTTTTCACTTTTCATTTAATCGTAAAAAATAGATATCGTCATTTAAAAATCTAAATGCGTGAAATACATACTCCAGGAGTAATAATCTTTCGATTTAGGCAATAAAAAAATAAAAGGAAACCACCCTAATATCAATTAACTTGAGTATTAGACACCCATATGGTATAAAACACTGTGCTTTAGTTTTTGTGGATAAAATTATCTGTATAACTCTTCTTATTATTTTCATTTTATCCACATTATAATTTAATTTCATATTATTTTAATCAAAAAATTCCAACATCACATTATGAAAGCATGGTAACATCTTGTAGTGCCCAAGGTGATTGAAGAGGAATTGTGCAAATTAAAGAGTTTACCAATAAATCTAATAACATTCACCAAGGTGGAAATAGTGCACTCACCAGCTTTACACTTGAACCCTTCTCTTTGGTGCCCTGCTTTACATTGGCATGTATTGTTCACGCACTCGGCTGTTACTGAACTGTAGCAATCTCCATCAATATCACACCGCTGCCCCAGCTCTGATTAAATAACAATATTTTACATACATTTAATATTGAACATCAGATATCACCAAGTATTCATCTGCATATAATGTCCCAAAAGAATAAATTACTATGATTTCTATATATTGATTCATGATTGACATAACATTTTAGACATAATCTTAACCTAGAGTAAGCTCTGCCTTCACCAATCCAAACTAGGTCGAAAAATTGAGTGAGTGCAAGTTTTTTAAATTTAATACTTCATTCTGGAATTGCTCAAGATATAGCTTGAAGACTGCACCAATTAATGCCTTGCAGCTCACAAGTATTTGAATTCCAAGTGATGAAAATTCATGACCTGATATAATGAAAGTTGTAATGTGTGACTAAACGAAGTCAAACAAGCAATTGAAGTACATTAGACTCTGATCATTAATACAAACAACCTTATTACAAAGTTCTCGTTATTACAAAGCAAAGCAATGGTCCCAACGAAAAGGCTTATGAAATCTATAGTAAAAGAAACGTTATTTAATGTAATTACGAAATTACGAAGCTCAGTCCCAGTCCCGGCGGTTACAAAATGATCTTTACAACAAAGTTCCACAAATAAGCAATGGCAATTAGTTGGTTAAACACTACACTACATCATAATCATTGCGCTGCATTTAAGTTCTCCACGTGTACTGTGCCCAAGAGCATAGGCGGATCCAGGGGGGGGCACGGGGGCACGTGCCCCCCCCAGACCCTTAAAAATATGATAGATTTTTAATACGGTCCCAATATAATTTCATTCGTTTTGTATAACAAGGTATCTTTGTGCCCCCCCTGAACAAAATCCTGGATACGGTCTTGCTTGTGCCCCTCCCAGAAAGAAATCCTGGATCCGCCCCTGCCCAAGAGCATCAATTATGGTTCTTTCTCCAGTAGGAGATACTTCAGTACGCACCCAACATCACACAATAAGCTTCATTCCCATGGAATCATTGTAACCCACTCATTACCGCTCGTAAATTGGACATACAGTTAATCATCTTCCCACACACATTCGATTTATGAGCTTCTTTCAGGGATACAAACATTTAAAAAATTCAACTGTGCCAGAAATTTCAAATTTGGCACCTTTTGAGTTGGCCGATGCGACACGGTGCAGCATAAAGGAACTCGCACTTTGGGCATAATCAGAACAAAAGTATTATTGAATTTGGTGTGATGGCAGGAACTGTTAAGCGTTTCGCCCGTTCTTCCTTCCTGCAGACAGTGATTTTTTGGCTTCGGCCACGTCACACGCACTACATCAGTTCGTCGCAATCGTGAGTTAACGCAAAATTGTGATGTTGTTACAGAATAGCCGCACTCCTTTATGCCTTGCATAGGTTTTACAACTTATGAGCAAGGTCTCAAAATGTATCTTGTTCGTATATTGAGGAATTACTGTATTCAGGGAGATATCAACCCTCAATTGCGTCATGCCACTTTCTTCTATTGAGAAAATGAAACAAAAGTGCGTGTTGTTACATAATTGCACGTAATTTAATCACGTGTATTATACACTTGACACTGAAGTTATTTCCCAGAGCGCCTTCTACTCTGGGTGATTGAAGAGACAAGAAATGTTGACAAGCTATGTTTTTTCGATGATTCCTAAAAGAAATGTTCATACAAACTATGTCAGCATGAACCTCCGGTTTCTCTATTCCATGAACTTCGTATTTGCAAGAGTCTATTGTATCAGGGTCTCAGGCATGAAATTTTCTCAAAATAGTACAATAATAACTATCTGTGCCAGAGCTCTAAAGTTTAAAAATTTTTCAAATGTACATTTAGGAAACAAATGCCAATGGAGCCCAAGCCATTATAACTATGGCTGGTTTGGTGAAAATAACTGATGACTTCCAACGTCAGCATCATGCAAAAGAAACACATGGCTCATTTAATGAAATTTATGGTTTTCTGATGCGTGAGAATTGACAGTAAATAATCAGTATAGGCAATCGGCACACTACACACACCCTCCCCAATGCAACTTCTGACTACATGCCTGGTAGCGACACCAATTTGCTATATCCTGCTTTTCTGCCATGAAACGTGAATTACAGCAGACGATTCCGATTTTCCGGCTGCGGTTTATCAAGGTTGTGGATTATCCGTGCATGATTTTCACTCTCGCTCAATTTTTTTTGAGATTTCGTTAAAAAAATCGGACGGAAACTCATCGGAATTGCGACATTAATTCTAGGGTACACCAGGCTCATGGTAGCACTGTGTTCCTGTTTCCCAAGCCTCGCAGTCACGGCCGCAGTCCTTGATCACGGATACACGTCGTGCAGCAGTTGCAACCCAGCAACTTGAGCAAGACGGGACTACATGGCTTGGTGTCTGACAGTGTAGTTTCCGATGTCAAGCAGTGGTTTTGATGCATTCGTGCAAACTACTTTTCTATATCAGTGATCACACAGCCACGAATGTGTAGTTTTCAAGACTAGGCCTTACATGGAGCATTAATAATATGAGTAAAACCATGTTATTGCCGCTAAAAAGATTGCAAACTAGCAAAGAATGCTCTCAATGAGTCCAGGAGACTCTTAAATAACAGAATAATTGCATAAATAATAATATATTGTTTGATTTACGTAAATTATGAACATTACAAGACATTTAAGAGAAAGTTTGGGTTATCCGTGTTTTCCAATTAATTGTGCTGTATCTCCCCATCGTTACCCCGGGTAATCGGGAGTGTGCCGTACAAGGTGTTTCAGGAGGAATCTGCAGTACTTTAGGAGGTGAGGCAATTTTAAGAATTTACTTTTCCATACCCATCTTCTAAGGTGCACAAAATACCAGTTTTAGAGATGACTTTTCTAGTCAATGCAACATCCTTCTTCAATAGGTATATTGTGCGAAGGAAGACAGACTGCCATCAAATCAAGTTTCTTTAAAATGAGGGCATTTTAGACAGGAATTTCTTATTTTTACATAATTTCTTTCCCAAAAAATTGAAAAACTACCAAGGTACCTAACTCTCTCTAACCTGGGCCTATGCGAAAGAAAGCTGTGACACTTTTTCTACATTACCTATGTAGTTTCGGAAAATAACATCGGCATTCAGATCCCGAACATCACTCTTGCGATGTCTCCTCTTGCTGTGATTCAACCGGACTGTTGATTTGGATAGGTGAGGGTAGATCTCATACCAGATATGTAAAATTCTCACAATCATAGTAGAAGTTTCATCACCTGGACCACCTCACACTTCTATAAAATTTGTTTGCTGGTGTCCGAAGGCTAAATTGATTTGATGCCAGTATCCTGCAATCAACAGCCCAACACTTAACTCACTAGGCTTCCATGCTCCCCCACACATGCACTCTTAAAAATTATTAATCTCTATCTCACTCAGTTTCTTCATATGTCTCACTTTATTCTGTCATATGGCTAATCCGATAACAATCAAAACATCGTTATAAACAAATAAACACACAAGCAACAACCAATGCCCGGCACACACATTTTAAATTTAACTTCTAACATGTACTACTTACGTGAAACTGGAATACATTGATGTCCATCAGTCTGCTCATAGTTATCCAAACACTTGCAGGTGTTGTTTCCCTCGGAGTCTTTATGACAATAAGCGTTTTCAATGCATGTTTCATTGGAAGAGCAGTTGGATCCCACACCTGCAGTCAAATGAGATTGCCAAATAATCTTGGAATGACAAGAAAACTAACATGGGTGATACTAAGTTAATACATATATGTACACATATATGCTAATTTGAATGAATAACTTAAACTTGTTTTTCCACAGAATTTTTCATTAAATCACGACCATGGTTTCGATGGTTAAAATCAACCTCCGGTCAAGATTTATTTATTTATTTTCATTAAATCCAAAAAGAGTATATTAGACCTTATACACTGGATCTGTGAAAAAATGGTTAAATAATAAAAGGGTAAAAAGAAACAACAACAACAAAAAAAACATGAATTAAATACACTCCGATATCACATAATACTTCACTTGTATGAACGCCTCATCCGCTCATTTGTAATTTAGGAAGGGGGAAGAAAGAAAGAGGGATTTAAAGAGGAAGTTTCCTCATGGTGGATGTAAATGATGAAATACCAACAGAAGGAGTTTTGATGGGATTATAGGTAAGTGGTAGTCGGTAGGTAAGGGCATCTCTGAGTCACAGATAAAGAGATATCAGTGGAGAGGTAGATGGAAAAGATATGAGTTACGTGTTTTACAGGAAGGGACATGAAGAGAGAACATTGGGAGAATGTCATTAGACCTGAAGAGGCCATTCATGATTCGGTGGAAAAACCTGAGGTCACTGAGTGTGCGTCATTGTTGTACATTGGGAACTATGGCAAGTTGAGAGAGGAGACCATCAGAAGTGAGATAACGGAGGGAGGGGTTACGATTTTTCACGCCGTTAATGAAGAATTAATAGGCCTATTAAGAGTTTTGAGGGACAGGCTTAGGACCATATGGTTGAACAATAATCAATGAGTGGAAGAACACAACCGGAAAAGACAGATTTCAGAGCTAAATGACCCTGTATTTCTGCATATCTGTATAAATGTTCAACTAGAGTCGTTGCTTTGGTAGATATGTAGTTAATGTGATGGGTGAATGTAAGCTTGGAGTCAAAAAGGACTCCCAGATCACTGTGGCATGTAACTTTTGGAATTGGCTCACCAGAGAAACTTTAGGATGAATTTACAGGATTAGCAGGCAGAGAAAAGGTCATGCTTTTGGACTTCAGGGGATTTATCTGTAACTTCCAGGAAAGACATTTTGAAAAGGAATTGAGGGCATCCTGTAGGATTGAGCTGTCGGCGTAGCTGTTAACTCTTCTGAAAACATTGCAGTCATCAACGTACAGGAGAATTACACAGTCGCATGACGAAATGGATGGGGCTTTATCATCTATGTAAAGTGTGAATAAAAGGGGGCCAAGCACACTGCCCTGGGGGACACCTGAGGTTACTCTGTGCTTTCCATTCATGCAACTCACGTGTCGACTAGTGTCCACTCACGGAAACTGGTTATAACTCTCCAATTCTGGCATGCAATTGGTTTTTAATATATGTCACAACACTCGGCGACACACACAGAATGGAGCACAAAAACCGCGACACAAGTCGACTTGTGTCGACATGTGTTGATGAATGGAGAGCACCCTCTGAGGGATTCAGGAGACACTGTCAAGAATTACTCTCTGTGTTCTATTGGATAAGAAGTTGACGAGAAGATGAAGACAGGTGCCATAAACATTGAAGCGGTTTTTTAGCTTGTGTGGAAGGAGGTTATGGTCAACTGTATCCGATGTTTTTGAAAAATTAATACAGTAGAATCCTGATTTAAGGTTTTTCAGGGGGGGACAGAATTTAAAACACTAAATGCGGAAAAACACTAAATGAGGACCTGCCATTTTTTTCAGGTTTTAGGGTCTGTAATGATTTGAATGGCTTTTTATGAATAAATAATCGTATTTTAAGTAACTAAAAGGTGCTGAATGCAGCAAAAAATTCTTTAATGAAATCTTCTCTGCCCTATGAAGGTTGGATAATACTTTTCAGGAATCAGCTAAAAAGATGGGTAGTAAAAATAAGTAATGAGAGGATGACAATTGTTTTAATGAAATATTTTAAGAAAATTCTAATAAACATCAACTTAAAAGCATTCCCACACAGATTATTATTATGGACATTTGTGATTCCATTTTTATGCATATTTCAGTGGCCTCGATGAAATTTAGAATTTTTTCTGTAAAAGTGACATGTAGGTGATTATAGCATTTCTAATATAATAAGAAAAGATGTAAGTAGGTACTCGAAAAATCATGAGGAATGAGTGAAATAAAGGGACAGCAGAAGATCGCTAATCCCCAATTCTCAACTACGGAATATCTAGTAAAAGGGAGGTTTTCTGGAATTTTGCCAACCTAACGTTTTCTGTTGCCTCGGCGAAACAAGGGATTTATGAGCCTTTAAAAAGCCTCCTTTGCGCACATTTTGGATTTCGAGGTCATCCAAAAAAGTAAAATCTTATTTTAGTATGCGTACAAGTCGATGGTGATTCAACTCGATGATAACACCAGATTCGTTGTCATATATCCGCGGCCTAATGCAGGTCGAATGGAGCCGGGAGAAGTTGCTTACGCGGCGCGCTGATCACCTTGACTCCGACTCGCCTTGTTTCTCGGCAGCTTTTAATAAAATTTGGTTGGACCTTGAATAACGATTAGCTAAACTCTGTTACGTGAAAAGGTTTAATCTTCAACAGAACTGGATTTCATCCGAAAAATTGTCAGTGCCTCTGGAGTTTGGCAATTTCGTCAGGGTTATGATGTCGAAGTCAACCACCAAGGGATACCTGCCGGATTTTCGTATTTTTCCGCGCTCATCTATTCTACCGTAAGTATGCGGTAATTTTTTTCCAGCATGAGCGATTTATTTAGAGTCATGGACCGTGATAGTTCGTCAAAACTCCGATTGTCATTCTCTTTTGACATTAATTAGCACCAGATAAATATTTTTGAATCGACAGCGATATCAACCAGCCGCATGTCGATAAATTGGCTCCGGGATATCTAAATTACGATGTAAAATAATGTTGTTCCGTAGGGAAAGAATGCTCTCACTCACGGTCATGACAGGGGAAACACTTCCTCTGTTCTTTCGCTGTTCCTCCGTGGAAACTGACCTTGGAATGGATTATAGAAAGAATCTTCTAGTGAACTGCGCAATTTATATTGGGCCTCCTCTTTTGAAAAGAGAAAGTAGCCGACTGAAAAAATATTGGGCTAATAATCGACTGCCCGTAGGAAGTAGAGTAAAAGGGGCATAAGCCATCAATTGAAAACATAACGAGAAAACCATTATTGTAGCGGCCCTCGGAGGATAACTCGTGTCATCAGTCGTCACGTATCATCGAAGTCAAGTTCAAGAAGTGAAGGATAAGGTAGTTCGAGGTTATTAAGGGATGACTTTGCTCCATTAGATCGGATCTGATACAAAAAGTGCCTGGTGTTTGGATCAGAAGGGGAGCGAAACGTTACGAGAAGACAAATCACCCAACTTGCGAGTTGAAGGTCGCAGCGCTGCGCTCGCGGAAGAAAGCAGTTGAAGAAGCGTTCCCCGATAGATTCTATTGACTCTTGGTAAAATTTCATGAGACTGTTCTTGTTGATGAGCATAAATTCGAAGATTTGGATGAACCGTCATGAAAAAACGTTAAATCGGGCAAAAAAATCTTGAGCGGGACAAATTTTTACGACCATAAATGCGTAAAAACGCAAAATGCAGAAACACTAAATACGGATAATTTTTACATTGTCCTAATAGGGAATGAATCGGGACCCAAAAAAATAAACGCTAAATGCGGAAAAACGTTAAATGCGAAGACGTTAAATCCGGATCCGACTGTATTGCAGAGGTCAAGTAGGGAAGATTGCTCAAATGCTTCATTTATGTGGCTGCTGATGACTGTGAGATTGCTGAGGCATGATCCACCAGGAAGGAACCCATGCTGGGGGGGAGATAAATAGGGAAGAGTGAGTGAAAGGAGGCGGTTGTGGATGATTTTTTCGAAAAGAATAGATAGGAGAGGTAAGATGGAGATTGGTCGATAATTATCAATGGAAATTTTCATTTCGATTTTAATATCAGAGTGACATTGGCCATTTTCCGCTGAAGAAGGAAAACACCAGCTGGAAATTCTTTGTTGAATATCATAGAAATGGAAGCAAGTAAGGCGTTGTCAGTGTGCTTGAGAAAAAGGGAACCGATGCCATCATGGCCAGTATCTTTGTTTGCAGGTAAGGAGGAAAGAAGACTGAGGACTTCATTCCATGAGGTGGAAACGGCTGATGTTGAATGGGAACAAAGAGGAGAGGTGGTTGGAAAATTTTGGTTGAGAGACAGCAGAGTGAAGTTGTTGGCAAATGAGTTGTAGAGTTACGCGTTTAAATCTTGGAGTTTCATAACATAAGCCCAGACACAGGGAACACCATTTGTCTGTCACTAACTGGATGAGGGAAAGACTACACAAAGCAAGAATAATCCGCAGTCAGAGAAACAACTGTGAAAAAAATACCTTCAACTGATTGTCACCACATCTGGTGACAATCAGATAATTCTCACACTGGGGTATAGCCTCTAATATCACCGCAATGAGCACAGTGGCAAAAACATGAGCGCACACACTATCCGCCATTTTGGCAAAATGACAATAACCAACCACACCATGGTCATGATTTAATAAAAAATCCTGTGGAATAACAAAGTTTAAGATATTCACTCAAAATTTTCAGCAAATTCCACAAATTATCGCCGGATACAACCAGCATATGGCTATTTAATTTGTGATAATTCTACTCATAAACTTATTTTTTTGTCGGGCAAGTAGTTTGATGTTAAAAGGTCTACGTATTATTACCACAAAGTGACAATGATGATCAGTAAAAACCATAGCTGCATTTGAGGAAGGTTCAAAAAATATCTTGAGATAAAGACAAATATGCGAAGCGTGAAATAGAAGTACAACAATCTACTGCAAATGTAGCCACAAGAACTGACCTAAGGATACATGAAAAGAGACAGTTGCCCATTCAACAGTCTGCAAATATGAAATCAATAAGACCTACAATGCCAATTGAATAACTTATAAGGAACATTAATTAAGTGTAACACCTTGGTCCTTTTCACACTTCACAGACGCATGCTGTCAACATTGAAAAGATAAATTATACGAAAATTATAAACTAATTAACTAAGGATGGGTTGGGGTCCCACTCTCTTTTTACTGCTCTAAGTTTGCTTCCCAGCATTGGTTCTCATTTCTGGTTCTTGAATCCAGTTCTTAATTAAGTGTTTAATTTTCATTTCTTTATTGTCAAAAGCTATTTATGAAATTCTTCATGATATTATTGAAACTACCCAAAATAGTACATAAAGTAATTTCACGAGTGATTCACTTCATAAAATTATTCTATTTCAAGTAAGTAATGTAAATTATACTCGAGAAGAGTTTTCAAAGGTCTTGGTCAAATCATTTTGGTGCAGATACTTTCGGCTTTGGATTGGATTCTGGTTTCAAGCTGAGTACTGGGGGAACTGAGGATCCAGACTGAACCATCCCTATTGGTTACCTTACCTGACAACAAGAAGCATTGTCCTCCATCCACTGTAGATCGATATCCTTTGCGACACTGGCACTTGTCATCCCCAAAAAGAGTGAGACAAAATGCGTGATCAATGCAAGATTCATCATCAGTGCAATTTACTCCGATCTCTGAAATAAATTAAACAAAAAAGTTTTGATCAATCAGAACTAAGGGAAGTTAAAGAGAGATGTTTCAGGCTTTATGAGGTGGAATTATGTAATATTAGCGATAACTTAACCAGGTATTTTTCACAAATACTTTCATTTTCCTCCTACAACTGGTTTAATTACGTTTTGTATTACCAATGGTTACTCCTCCGCCAAATATTTTGTTAAAACACCCTAGGAAATCAAGTAGGAGAAGGGGGAGGTATAGAGGGAACAGACAACCAATGTGTCCACTGAAAAAAGAAGAAGTAGGTCTGGTGGAAACATCTGTCAAAACAAACATGGCATAAACGAACACCAGAAAATTTCGGCTACAAGGATGAGGTGTCATTGAGTGTCCCTGCAAAGTCAGACCAGACATGATATTTAATCCCCCCCCCCCAAGTTAAGAAGATTCCGTACGAGCGTCGTCTACAAACCCCAAAACTGAAGCCCCAAAATTGTCCCCCCCCCCCATTCAGTGCAGAAGAGCCGTTTCCCCCCCCCCCCCCCCCCGATCTTTATCTTGTTCTGATTCCCCCTATTCCCCCCCTACACCCCGGTTTGCAAGTGTGTATGTGTGTATTAGTTTGAAGGACAGGGTATGTTTTTCCTTTGATTATATTGTCAAATGCGATGGTGGTTGGCGTAACATGGTGAAACTCCTTCATGATGCACAAAGGTTAAGAAAAGACTTAGCTGTTTCACAAAATAAAATATATTTGCGACCGGTTTCGATACAGCGTATCATCATCTGGCCGCATGATGATACGCTGTATCGAAACCGGTCGCAAATATATTTTATTTTGTGGAACAGCAAAGTCTTTTCTTAACCTTTGTGATTATATTGTCATTTAACTTTGTGATCAGATGGTGCAAGATGAACTGATGAAATCAATCGGGCAAGAATTAGTTGTTTCACTTGTGTTTGCTCAGTTTTCTTTTGATATTACATTCAGTCAATTCTCGCATATGCCCGCAAGGAAGCGGCAATCTGATGTATGATTATGTACTTACGATTATTTGCTGTTTTCATGAAATTTGTGTTAAACGAAGGATTTGTAGAAGGCTCTCGTTCTTTCAAGTGCACCGATCACCAAGAGGTCACTCATACGTTCCCTTCCCTTCTCATGCACCCCGTCCCCTTTCTCTCCCAAAAAAATATCCCTTCCCCTTTTTTCCTCCACCCCCAATCCCTCCCACTCTCCCCTTGACCCGTGACTAGAGGTCACAATATAAAAGTCACCGTAAAGGAAATATCCTGAATTTGAAGAACTTTGATGAGGAAACTACTCTTGTACCTGTCCTCAGAATATAAGACCGCCTCAGACACACAAAAGGCTGGAACAAATAACAGGCTGAGGAAGTTTACCATGTCAAATGTAAAACTTGTATCCACAGTGCAATAGGAAAAACCATCAAAGCCCGAATTGGAGAACATATGTAGGTTATTAGACTTCATTATGTTGATTGCTCCATGATTGCTGAAAATGCTGCTTGAAACTCATCAGTTTGACATGGACACCACTAAAGTTTTAGCAATAGAAAAAAATCTATCTCGCCAGGGAGGCAAATTAAATTTGAAAACACTGACATAATTGAAACCAAGACCAGGAGTTGATGCTCAGCAAAACATGGAGAGCCTTGATTTCAAAATGTAAACCCCTAAAGAACCATCCCTGTATCCCAGGCCTGGAACTAGAGCGGGGCAGAGGGGGGTACGTGCCGTGGGCAGCAGATTTCAGGGGGCGGCAAAATTTGAAATGTTTACAATAAAAATTTATAAAATTTTCTAATTATATCAGTAAAAAGTAAATATTAATTTATATATTATTAAACAATATTATTAATAAATTCTTAATAGCAAACATACCATGTTTAATTTCAACTACTGCATCTGAAAAAATAGCCTACAAATGTGCTATATTTTAGTGGAGAAGAAGGGAGGGAGCGAGGAACAGAAAACTCCCAATAAAGAAGTTTAATCATAGAAAATAATTGTACAGATCAGCAGCATGCACATGTTTGAAGCCAGCTCCATGGCCATTTCTTGTAAATTCAACACTGTTCTAGAGCATTTCAATGAATTGAAAATCTAACCATGATTTGGAATCAAAATGGAATTAATGACTGCCAGATGCAATGACATAATTATCATCAAATTTGTAAAATTTATGCTTTGTTGAACAGGTTTTGTTGGGCAATGGTTGGCAGGCTTGGAAACAGCCAACACTACTGCGCTGGGGACTGGTTAGCTATTAGGGAAAAATTAGGCCCGATAACATTGCTCTATTTGTCCAACGTTGGTGAATCGCTATTTGGGCTTTTATTGGCAAGGTGACTAAATCACACCATGGACCAACCGCTTTGCCCCACCATCTGCAAACACTGAACCGACCAAAGATAATTGTTGGGCATAATGAAAAACATTTCATAAAGAGAGAGCTGTATGATTGGAAAAGGATGTGATAGCCTGTTTATATGCCACTAAATGAGGGATAAAACTCTATTTTCTTTTATTATGGTAGGTAGAAACTCACTTGAGAGGCACTTTCCTCCGTTCTTTGAAGGCTGGAATCCATCATTGCATTCACAGTTGAAGTTGTCTAAATCACAGTGGGCATTAGGCACACAGTTGCTATCATTAGAGCAGTTCATTCCAATACCTAGAAGGTAATAATAATACATAATAATATATTATTTGCCTAGAGATCAGATATACATGACAAGAAAAGTATATTCAATGATATGTATAAGGCTAGTCAATATGGAAAATATGGAACAAATACTGCCATGCTCAGGTGTAATGAGATACACATGAGCTATTTGGCTGATGAATCATCAATTATGATTCATGACAAGTCTTTCTGCCACCATACAAAATATACTTGATTCATTCAACCTCCTTTGACCTGTAGGCTACAGATGTAAACCCTTATGCACCAAATATTGGGCCTTGGCCAATGCAAGTTTTCCTTTACAAATGATCAAATGTCTGCCATAGCCAATGGAAGACATGGGAAGTGATCACTGCCCAAAGAATGGACTCTGGTATGCTTTTAACCCACGAGACGCAGTCTAAGTGGGGATTAGGCCCTCTCCCAGTAGCGGATACAGAAAAAACCTCAAAGGGGGGGGGGGGTGCAAAATATATGTTGAGCTACCTTAACTTTTATTGTAATGAAAAATAATCAACTTACATGCAAATTTTAAGAAAGTTATATTTAAACTGATTATACGTATATACAACATGCCATCTTATGATATAAAAGAGTTACAATTGTGGTTCCGTACTGTTAGGCTATGCGGGCGGCCCTGCAAGGGGGGGGGGCACACCCTCTGTGGCCCCCCTCTGTATCCGCCACTGCCCTGTCCTAGGGAATTGAAGTCAATACTCTGACTCACTCTCTACATTGCTAGCACAATACATACATAATTGTGACATGACGAGCAATTACATGACGAGCACCCGCGAAAGTTTTAACGAAGAATTGCATACATAATTAATTAACAGTAAAAGCAGTGTTTCTATGAACACATCTTTTATGCATTGTAGAAAAATTCAAACATGGAACACACAAGTTTGTTTGCTGCTGACTTCAAGTAATTTATATCTAACCAAAATTCTTGAGTGTTAACTAACTGAATTATTACAACTACATTCTTAAAGAAATTCCAAGCAATTCAAATTTTAGTTCAGTGTTATTTCTCACTTTCTCATTTGCCATTAGTTATCATTAGAGGTGCACGAATAGTATCCATGAATATTTGAATACCTTGAATACTTTGAATTTCGCACCATACACTGTCGCATGCATGTCGTCTTGTTGGTAGTTGACTTGGAAACAACACAGAGAACTCTAGTCACTTGCATGCATGCAGTGCCGTTTTAGGCAAGTTGACGAACTACATCATATTTGCGGATTAAAGTGGTGAAAAGATATTGTTCGACATGGCGAACCGAAAATGATAGGGGGAAAAAATCCAAAAATCCCAGATTTCCCCCACGAAATCCCTCAAAAAAATTTAAAATGGCGGAAAAAATATCAACTTTTGGGGTAGCTTCCGTTACGCATTGAGCTACTGCTCCCGAACCGTTCCTCTCATCGGAAAGATCATCATGAATGCAAAGACTGCAAGGATGCGGACTTCCCCTGACGTCAGTTTTGTTTCTCTATACCAAACGACGGCTCTGCAATGACGTGTCAAAGTTGATAAAAGATCAAAATTTTCATAAAAATAATAGTAAAAAATGGCAGATGCGTGGGTCCTAGGCTGAATGCATCAATACACCACCATTCAAAAAATTATTTTCACCACTTCTCATTCTATGCTCATCCAGGATAAAACCACAAGATGGAACTTTCTTTTTCAAATGATAATTTCAAAATCTTCCAGAACAGAAGCAAGCCATAAAATTTGCTGCCTCTATTCTAAATTTTAATGCAGACATGACTCCACCACAGTGCAATGCTATCAAGCAATTGATTGATGTGCTGGATGTTTTTGAAGGAGCAACATTTCTTGCCAGTGGAAGTGCAATCACAGTTTCTTAAGTTATCCCCCTTAGTGAATAACATTATGTATTAATTTCTTAGAAACTAAGAAGTTTTTGCATAGTCATCTACGAGGTTTCGTTAATGATTTTCTGTTTTCTAGTAAAAGTTGGTATGAATTTTTGGAAAAAGAACAGTTATTCACTTTTGCCACAATTCTTAATGTACAATTAAAAATCAGTGATTTCCAAGATTCAAATAAAGTTGAGATGATAAAAATTCAGTAGGCTTGGAGATGACAAGTCTGTCTATACTAAGTCATCCAATAAAAACAGATACCTTAGGAAAAGTGCAACTGAAAATAGCTGATGTAAAGCATCAACAATCAATGTGGGGACTTTATTCAACATAAAAAAGTTGATTTTAAAAATGTATTTGATATATACCTTTTTATTTATACATTCATCAAGTGAAATAGAAGAAAAAAACGTACGTTTGATATGCTTTGCGCAATTCTAGTATTCGAAGTATTTGAATATTCAAGCAATGATTAAAAATTCGAATTCAATATTCGAGTTCGAGAAATCTGCTATTTGACCCATCTCTAGCGATCATGTTTACTAATTTTTCTCCAACCTTGATGGTAATACTTGTTAGCACACGCAGGAAAAACCTTTTATTTATAAGAGGTTATAACGTACACATCCACTGCGAACAAGAGAAACAGTTACATCCAAACATAAACATAACCTTAGCAACGCCTTTTCAAATTCCACCCAGGCGCTGCTTATTTTGTTAATAACGTACTCCAACACCTCCCCTCGGGATTGACAAAATAAGAATTTGAAATATAAATCTCTAAGCACTCCTCAAGATTTAACATCTTACAAAATTCTTTTGTCTTAGTTCCTGACAGTGGACATTATCATTTTATCTGACATACTGGAATGAAACCTCCCCTGTTTTTACCATCTCCCTGATATAATGATACTTGATAACCACTTCTCCGCATCTGGTCCACTCAGTGCCTCCACTGCATCCTCCAGGATGTTGCTATCTGGACCTTCTGCAGCAGGTACAGGTCTTGGGATTCCTCTGTCTCTCAGACCTATGTGGTAGACCACCTTCCGCTACTCCTTCATAGGCAGGCTCATTTTTCACAGGCGATGATTACCTCCCCTGGCCCCTGGATGGGTGTCACCTCCTCTGGCTCTCCACCTCTCGCCTCGAGCTCCTCCCAAGTCATCGTCTTCTCCTGCTTTCGTTTTTCCATCTCCAGTTGTTTCAAGGCATGGTCTGTCTGTGATTGCTCTTCCTTCAGTCGTTTATTCAATACAGCCACCAATTCCATTAATCTGAGCTTTTCAGCCTCAGCAGCCTGCATCATGGCTCTTAAAGCATACTCCGAGGACTTGAAATTTCCGGATCTCATTGCGGCAATTACCAGTGAGTTATCATTTGAGCCTGGAGAAACATTCATGCTATGGAGGGCTTCTTGTAACTTTTCTACCATCATATTTTTCTTCTCCAGTGTATCTTCCAAATGATTGACTTTTGCCTGCTCTTTCATCAGCTGCATCGTTAAATTTTTCTTTTCTTTCCTATGTTCTTCTGCCATTGCCTTCATTTCTAATTCTTTCTCCTTAATAGTACTATCTTTGTTCTTCAAGCACTCATTGAGGAATAGTATTAGCTGGTCACCATGCTTTCCCTTGGCCATTACTGTGGACAAACGACTTTTGAAGGCATCCATTTCAGCCTGGTTAGCCGCTGATATTGCCCTACTAACTTCTGCTTTCCTTTTCCAATCGCTGGCCTCTTTCTCTGCCACCTGAAGCGATGTCTCCAGCTTTTCTACTTCAGCCAACTTCTTCTCCCGGTCCATTGATTCAAGGTGTGCGTGCCTCTGTGCAAAAGAAACTCTGGAAGCCTTCTTCCCCATATTGTTAAATTCTTCACTAATCTCCAGTATACTGATGCCTCCCACTGTCGACACATAGTAAAGTCGAGCGACTCTTACTGCCCTGAGAATTAGTTTCTCCCTAAGATAGATATTTGCTACGCCGTTGAAGGTCTCTATCTAGCAACCTTTCTCCTCGATTTGCCCTAGCGAAATTAGGCTATCTTGTAGTGCTGGTATATAGAGAACTTCCTTAAGTTCCACATCTTTACCTCCGCATTCATCCGATATGTTCAGCATCACACTTCCCTTGCCTTCAATTCTTAAAGGGGCGCCGTCACCAACCTCTACTTCTCCTTCCATTGGTTCAAGGTGGTGAAAAAGTTCTCTTCGCGGGCACATGTGATCTGAAGCACCACAGTCCAATAACCACACTCCCTGGCCATCAGGTACTTTCCTTTTCGCGCAGAGCGACACGAATTCCCTGGACACGATGGCTGTTGACGCTTTTGTTGATGGGTGTGCTCAATAGTTTCTTAATGTCTGTCTGCTATGATCCTGTATCGATTGTTCGATACTATCGATTGTATTGGATGTTTGTCGATTGTGTGCGCGCGCACTTCCGGTGCACGCTAGTGGTCTCTCTGTGTGTGTTCGCGCCTAATGTACCATTGAGTTGTATCCGTTTATATCCGAATATATCTTGTTGAACTAACGCTGTGTGAATCTTATTACCACTGCCATAACTCCTTATAACAGGTTATGGGCCCAGGGATCGTGCTGTGTGGTGATAGACGTTAGTGATTCGGTAAATTGGACATAATAGAAAAGGCGAGACCATGGCGGATCAAGATGAGTTGCTGGATTCGGATAGGCAAATGAATCCAATCCTGAGCAAGGATAATTACGAATATTGGAGGACCATGTCGGAGGCGTCGATGATTTTTCTGAACTGCTGGGACGCAATCAACCCCGGGCTGAGTGCTGACGAGTTGAAGAGACCAGAAAATATGCGCAAGGACAACAAGGCTCGCGCATACATTTTCCGGCATGTGCGCCCGGAGTACCTCACAGACATCAGCCATTTGAGGTCAGCCAAGGAGTGTTGGGACACCTTAGAAGAGATTCATGGGAGGGCTACATCCATGGATATAGCTATGTGTCTCCGAGAGCTGGGTAGCATTGAGAAGACAGAGGCGATGGACATCTCAGCGTACACTGGGAGGATACAGGAGCTCTGCGGTAAATTAACCAAAAACGGCATCGTATTCCAAGACCACGTTGTGGCCTCCTTTATATTGGCGGGACTCGTGAAGGATCCACAGTATTCTACGTATGTGAGAATAACAAAGATCAATGAGAAACTGACGTCTAGGGCGGTGAAGGCAGACCTTCTGCTTGAGGAGAGAAGGATTAATGCTGCGGAGTCCTCTGAGCATGGCAGTGCGTTGGCAGCGCGGAAGTTCAGCAGGACGAGAGCAGCCAACAACGGAAAGCAGAGGAGCACTGCTGATCAGAAATGCTATAAGTGTGGTAAGTGGGGCCACATTTCTTACCAGTGTGGTGCGCCGAGGGGAGACAAGTCGGAGGAAAGAAAAGGAAAAGGCGAGGAGTCACGGGAGAGACACGAGAAAGGAGGGGACAAGCCGAAGTTTAAAGGACTCATATCGGCGTTTGCTTTGGCTTGCTCCCAAAGAAAGTGTGTTAGTTACCTAGACTCATGTGCTTCGAACCACATGACGCCAGACCGTCACCGATTTTTCGATTTCCAACCTGCCACCGGAGAAGTAAAGATTGGAAAGGGACGTCTGGCCGTGAAGGGGAAGGGAACTATTGTCATCAAGTTAGCAAACTCTTGTGGGGGCTGGACCTTGT
Source organism: Ischnura elegans (assembly GCF_921293095.1). Classification (NCBI taxonomy): domain Eukaryota; kingdom Metazoa; phylum Arthropoda; class Insecta; order Odonata; family Coenagrionidae; genus Ischnura; species Ischnura elegans. Next base: position 17,949,415 of record NC_060253.1, on the reverse strand, counting down.
CACTATCAAATGCTCTGTGGGTACCTGAGTTGGACGTGAATCTTGTGTCTGTCAGACAGCTGGCGAAGAAAGGTGTACAGACCGTGTTCAGATTAAATGAAGCTATTGGAGAGCATGATGACGGTGATGTGTTGTTCAATGCCTTAGTGGAAAATGGTGTATATTATTTAGAGACTGAGCCAGATGAGAGCTACGTCGCAAATGTTTCTGTCAACGATGAGTGCAATGGTGGTACAGAAATCGAAGTATTTCAGGCCAAAGCCTTCAAGAGTACGTTGTGGCACGAGAGATTAGGACATCTCCATGAAGGTGCTATGAACAGAATCCCAGGTCTTGATCTCAAGAAAGAGGATTCCAAAAGGGACGATGAATTATGTGAAGTCTGTGTGAAGGGTAAAATGACTAAGTTGCCATTTCCGAAAGTTGCTCATCACAATTGTGAACGCCCTTTAGAAATTGTCCACAGTGACGTAAGTGGCAGGGCACAGTGTCAATCGTTGGGGGGAGGTCATTATTTTGTGACTTTCATTGATGATTTCTCTCGATTCAAAAATGTCAGGATAATCAAGAAAAAAAGTGAAGTATTTAAATGCTTTAGAGAATACCAGAGAGAGGTTGAGGCTCAGCATCAGGTGAAAATAAGTGCTTTTCAATCAGACAATGGTGGCGAATACACAAGTGTTGAGTTTGAGAATTATTTGAAGGCTGAGGGTATTCTGCATCGGAAAAGTGTGCCTAGAAACCCCGAGCAAAATGGTGTGTCTGAACGTGCCAATAGAACACTAGTGGAAATGGCAAGGTGTTTGCTTATTCAAGCAGGGCTTCCTGTTTTCTTGTGGGCTGAAGCAATAAGTTCAGCATGTCATATCAGAAATTTGTGTCCATCGTCTGCAATTGAGAACAAAATTCCCTTGGAATTATGGAAAGGAGAGAAGGCTGACATCCAAGGGGAGCTTTCTAGATTGCGGGTGTTTGGTTGTAAGGTCTGGTATCTGGTGAGTCCAACTGGAAATAAGTTTGACTGTAGGGCAGATGAAGGTATTTTTGTGGGATATGATAGAGAAGTGAAGGGGTACAGAATCTATTTGCCAAAAAGTAGGAGTGTCATTATATCATGTCATGTACGTTTTGAGGAGAGGGTGTTCCCGTGTAAAGAGATGTGTGAAATCACTCACATTCCAAGGAGATGTAATGATTGGATATGGCATGTGGATGATGAAGGGACCTTTGACCCGGATGAGCCTGAAGTCCAGAGTGATGGTGAGTATGAGGAAGGAGATGATGATTTTTTCTTGGAGAACTTGATGAATGGAGATGAAAATCATGAGGGGGTACTTGACGATGGGGTTAACTTGGGAGTTGAAAATGTACTTGCTCCTAGGAGGTCTTCCAGACTTCGAAAAGAAAAGACTCATTCTTGTTGTGGGAACATTGCAATGATTTGTAGGGCTCAAGATCTGTGTGTGTCCATTTCTGTAAATGATGCCTTAAGGGGAAATGAATCTGGAAAATGGAGATTAGCTATGGAGGCTGAATTAGAGAACCTTTACAAAAAGGATGTCTGGGACATTGTCAAGAGACCGTTAAATACAAATGTGATTGATTGTAAGTGGGTTCTAAGTATTAAAAGGGACTCAAACAGACCTAAGGCTAGACTTGTAGCAAGGGGATTCTGGCAGAGACCTGGGGTGGACTTCACTGAAACCTTCAGTCCAATTGTAAAACGCAGAACATTGAGGATTTTACTTGCTCTCTGTGCTGAGAATGAATGGTGTTATGAACACATTGATGTTGAGTGCGCTTACCTGAACAGTGTCTTAGATGAGGACATATATATGGAGCAACCTGAATTTTTCGAAATTAAGGGAAAGAATAGGAACCAATATGTGTGCAAACTAAAGAAAAGTCTCTATGGGTTGAAGCAAGCAGGGAGAATGTGGTTCAAACACATAAACAATATTTTGAAGGGTATGGACTTGAAACCTTGTTTGAGTGATTCATGTGTATATGTAAATGAAACTAAGGATCTCATTGTGGCTGTGTATGTTGACGATTTTTTGATTGTTGGGAAAAGGTCTATGATTGAAGGTTTTAAGGGCAAGATTAAAGAAAAGTTGGATGTCAAAATGTTGGGCTCTGACACCCAATTTCTTTCTGTTCATCTACATATGCCTGACAGTGAGACAGTTGTGTTCGACCAATCTGCCCAAGTGAGTCCAATGTTAGAGTTATTTGATATTATGAATGAGACTGGGGTGTCAACACCTTTAGCTAAGGAGTGTGAAGCTGGTTTTGATATTGATTGTGATGAACCCTTTGATAAAAAATTGTATGAACAAGCTATTGGTCATATAATGTATGTTGCCACGGTAAGCCGTCCAGATGTTGCATGTGCCATAGGTAAACTAAGTCAAAAGTGTGTAAATCCTACTTTGTCTGATTGGAGAGCTGTGAAGCGTGTGTTTAAGTATTTGCTCAAAACGAAAGAGTTGAAACTTGTTTATTGAAAGAATTGGGGCTGCAACTATGAGCAAAGGGGAGTGTTGAAGGGTGTGCTCAATAGTTTCTTAATGTCTGTCTGCTATGATCCTGTATCGATTGTTCGATACTATCGATTGTATTGGATGTTTGTCGATTGTGTGCGCGCGCACTTCCGGTGCACGCTAGTGGTCTCTCTGTGTGTGTTCGCGCCTAATGTACCATTGAGTTGTATCCGTTTATATCCGAATATATCTTGTTGAACTAACGCTGTGTGAATCTTATTACCACTGCCATAACTCCTTATAACAGCTTTCTTCTGCTCGAATACGATTCTTTCCCCTTCATGTTCCTTCTTCCTAGGGCAATTCTTTGAAATATGTCCCTCCTTCCCTCAGGCAAAGCACCAAAACCTTTTATCGTTCGAGTAACTTCTGAATCTGTTTGTTTCATCTCCCTTTCTATTCTTCACCTTACTTCCCTCCTTCTTCTGAACAGTTCGGAATGCGTGATGATTATTTTCCCCGATTTCTCCCATTAACTGCAATTTCTTCTCCGCCGTAATAAGCTTTGATTTTAGTAAAGTTGTGGACAACTTACTTGAATCTATCTCCCAGGACTGAATAAAGCCTTGGTATTCATCCGGTAAATTTCCGAGAATAATTCCCGCGACTTGCTTATCGGACAATTCAAATCCACCTTTTGCTGCTCTCTTCTGCAAATTGTGCATTTTTGCGTAGTATTCCTGAATGGGCATCTCAGGTGTTTTGGTGCAGTGTGTAAGCTCCTTCAGTACCATTGCGCCATTAACTAGCCCTTCGCTATTGCACAAATCGTCTAAAATCCTCCATGCTTCTCTTGCGGTCGTACAGTCAGCAATATCTCCCAAAAATTCATCACCTACCATTTTATAAAGAATGGATAGTGCGATGGTATTGCTTTTGGCTCGCCTCCGAACTTCGCCTTGAGTGAGTGATGCGTCCAATGCGTCTTCGTAACCGACGATAGCCTCCCATGCATCACGTAAAAGTAACTCCGCCTTTACTCGTAATGACCATGCGAAATGATTATTTGAGTTCAGCACTGGAACCTTCGTAGTTGCTTCGTCCTGATTGTATAATGATGCCATTTCGCCCGACTGCACCTACGCACGTTTTATAAACTCCGTAACCTCTTTTATAGGCTCGTAATACGCCCTGGGCCCATAACCTGTTAGCACACGCAGGAAAAACCTCTTATAAATAAAAGGTTTTTCCTGCGTGTGCTAACAATACTGTGGCTTTTTTAGGTTAATAATCCACAATATATTGACTCAAGTTTATTGACAATTGTTCAGATGCTCCCATTGGAGAAACATATTTTGTATGACAAGAAGCTATATTAAGGATTATGTGCATATCCACCTTTCATAATTAAACAGACACCTAAAAAATTTAAGGTGTCAGAAAATAGGGTGGTTTTCTTTTTTGTTTATTGCCTAAATCGAAAGATTATTACTCCTGGAGTACGCATTTCACGCTTTTATATTTTTAAATGACGATATCTATTTTTTTGCGATTAAATGAAAAGTGAAAATTTTCAAGCGTGCGAAAACACAACAGCTAAGTATGAATGCCGGGAAAAGCCCGTTTGACATCATTCTGGTCCCCACCTCCGCCCTGTAGTGTGACCTTGGGGCGAGGATGTGTGCACCACTGCGATGCAGGCTGCTAGCAGGTAGCCCTTGGCTTAAATAAGGATTATTAATACCTTATCAAACGAAGGAAACTTTCCGACCACAGCCAGTTTTAATAGGTGATTATTAAGAGATGTTTCCCTGAGCTCTGTGCCTCATGCATGCACTGGTAATCTCAGACGATGTAAAATTCCTATCTACTCGTATAGAAACTAGGTCCCTGTGACGTCACGTGGAGTGGCATCGCATGGGCGCCAATCTGGCCTTTTTCAAATGAGGTTTAAAATTGACCATTGCCATTCGTCTAAACCGGTATTTCTAAAACCAAATAATTTGTTAATTATGAATACACTGATGGTGGGTAACGAATCGCAGTCAATGCCTTTCGTTTTCTTTGATGAAGGAAACCACCCTATTGAGAACCCTTGAAAAAATTTAAAATTCATAAAGCACAAAATATATAAGGCTTATAAATAAAAAATACACAATTTTAAGTATCAATGCATGTCCAAAGCCCAGATGAATACAAATCTTGGGAAATATGGTTTAATTGCTCAACCAAGGAAAATAATTAAATATCAATAAAATCACTCTATACAGTAATAAATTTTGAGAATAAATTTTGTTTAAAAAACTCCATTGCCTAACAAAACTCAAGGACCAAAGGCAAAAACCATTAGTGTTGGAAAATACAATAAGTTTCTGTTTAAAAAAAAGCTCTTACTTCATTACATTTATCATCTACTCATGCTGCAAAAAAACACTAATCTGTCAGACGATATAACGGACCAGTATCCCACTGACTTGGGTTCCATAATGGCCAATGAGCATACCTACATTCTTCTATGACGACGAAGATGAAGACATCCTTTCTCTATCAAAAAAATGGCCCAGTGAGTGATTAAATAAGGTACCCACATATAATGGTCTGTATGTTTATGATAAATCAATAGATATTTAAGCATTTCACTGTTGGGGAGGATTTTTAGATAGCGTACTGTAGATGGAATTTCCATATCCAATGGACTAACTGCAGGATATTCATGCAAGTAACCAGGAAAAGATTGTGGAGCAATACCAGCAGGCTAGTTACATTTTTTACAGGAAATTACAGGGCTTGCGTTGCCCTATTTTTGCAACGACCACTCAAAATCAATTTTCAAATCTACGAAAAATTTTAATAAAAAGAGTGTTATGAACAAGAATTAAGCCATTAAAAAATTGACACCAGTTTTCGAAAATTATGTAGGAATTGAAAAGAGATAGATAATGCTTCAATTTCAATTTGGGGAATTCTCTCCATTCGCCTAAAGGTAACTTAAAATTATCCCAGTTATAACTTGCTGGAAATAAAATTACCAGGAAGAAAGAAAAATAGCAAAGGTTGCAAAGCAGTAAACAACATCTTTTAGGCAATAGGATAATTAGATGTAACAGGCTCCATTCTGCTTTCTTTAATTACATCTCTAACAGGGAAAAACCATCAGAAACCTAATTGTTCTGCTTAGAAAACAATTTTGCATTACATTTCTTATTTTCCAATGTATTTACTTACTCCCCAAACATATTGCGCCATCATGTGCTGGTGCGAGGCCATCAATGCACTGACATGTGCCATTTTTTTTGTGCTTGGCAACCTGGCAGTACGCATTGTCAATACAAGTACTATTTTCTGAGCAATTGAGTCCAATTCCTGAAGAAGAAAAAGATTAAAATTTAATCATAAACTGCAAGAGATTGATACAGGAATAGGTAAGGGATGATCTGGGGTAAGTACATAATTGAAATTGTCAAGGGAGGTTTATTATTTTACCATGGTAAATTATGGTAATTACAAAAAATTTTTTTCAAAGGAATTAAGCTAAAATATCACACTGAAATCCCCAGGATTTTCAAGGCATTATTCTATAGAATATTTTTTAAATTCTCAATGCACATTGCAAACAAACTAGTACAGTAGAACCCCGATCTATCGTTCCCGCATTGATCGTTTTCCTGCATTCATCGTTCGCCGTTCCTGGTCCCTAATAAAGTTCCATAAAGACAATGTACTTTTTCGCCGCATCCATTGTTCCCTGAAGTAACGTTTTCCTGCATTGATTGCTTGAAGATCGCGGACCTGTTGTATAACTTTCCCGCATCCATCATTTGACGAAAATGAGACGAAGTGTTTACAACGAGTTACTTGTGTCTAATAACGACAGGAACCCTCGATTAACTATTATAGGGAGAAGCTGAGTGCCGTGGGATAGTTAAATTAGCGCATTTCCCAAGATCCACTATCCCCCTCCATTCAGCACTCGCCACCCCCTTGAAGCTTTCCTCTTCTCCAAAATAAAAAAAAGGTCCCAGCTCGCACAGGGATCGTATTACGAAGACCTTAGCTTCGAAAAAAATATCAAGTCACATGAGAACAATAGAAACGTGTTTTTGCCCTCCCCCCTTTTCTCACCCACTGACCGTTTTCAGCCTACCTGCTTCAAAGTTCCCAGTTTCTGGAGGTCAACTGCTGCATGAATCACCTATTAGCCCAACAGGTGTCTAACAATGAATTTCGTCAATTGGCATTATACTTTTATTAGATTGAAATATTTGTAAAGTGCACGTAATTCAAAAAAGAATGAGACCAAACACAACATATTTCTAACATTATTTAAGCATTTAAAGTAAGGAAATAATTGGAAAAATACAATGGTGATTTCTGGCAAAACTCGACATGCTCATAGCTGAGCTTTTCGACAGTTAATGTGGCATGTTTTTGAAAACAGGATATCACATTATTATCAGTTATAAATTTACGAGTTATACTATAGTTCTCACTTGTAAGAGTTACTGAGGAATGAGTATCTTCTCAGGATATTTTATTTCTCCCTACTAACAATCCGAATTCATCTACTCATCTGGCGCCATGCTAATTAGAAAAGAATGTGTAAGTTGCCTTCTCTTTAGGACAAAAGATTTCATGGTGCAGTCATATGTTTATGTTTCCCCCTCTGCAGTATGTTCTGCATAAGACGTACGCAATAGCATCAGTTCCGAACTTCACCTCGCATGAGTGGTTCCGTACTTTCAAGGGTGGGTTCACTTCAAACTAGCGAGTGTTTTCCGTGTGGGTTTAATAAAGTAAGGTTTCATTTTCATTGGTTTTACTTTTATCCGTATTCGGACCATCGCCCACCCGAAGAAACAAGTGAGTACTTTAAATGTTTGACTGAAAATAATAGAATATGAAGAAAAGCATCAGGGAGAGAAGTGCGTGAATATTCGAGAATGCCTCGGGCTGTCCACGAGCACATGACTGTAGGGGTGGGGTAGAGCAAGCTACGTGGTGAAAACAAGAAGTGGAATGAAGCCGAGGCTCAGGTGGGCGTGTAGCTGACGATTAACGCAACATTGTTCACGCTTTACGCATTGCCTAAGTTACATGAAAAATATATTTATTAGACAGTAGCATTACAAATAATTGACTATTTTTGCCTATATGATCCATCTCACAACCAATCACTGCATCGGTGAAAGCGGTTGTTTTATGCATAACATGCACATTGCTCTCGTAAATACGTGTACTTGAAATGGCATTTGATGGATAAGAAGTTTTATGTCAGAGAGAAATCGGTAATATGTAGTAGGGTAAATGCCAAGTGGAGAGCAAACATTTTTTAGCGAGGTGGCGTTTTCCTTTATGATATTTGAAAGAGATATTATTTGAATCAATAATATGACCTAAGTGGTTCGATAAAGTAATAATAATCCTGTAATCAGCTAAAATCTTGTTTGAATCCTTTAACGAATATCATAACTACGCGCCAAAATCCTGCGTTTCCTGGGACATAGGCAACCTAGCCAAACATTCCGTCATCGATCGTTTTCCTGCATTCATTGTTTTCTCGTCCATCCCCTTGAAAAACAATAGATTGAGGTTCCACTGTAATAACTAATTGTGAACTTGTTAAATTTGAAAAAGAATGAAAATACTGACTTAAGAGACACTTATCCATGTCCAAACTTGGCGCATACCCCTCTATGCACATGCATCTGTTGCTTTCTTTGGTGCAAAAGGCATTGTCGATGCAAGGTTGACTATCAGAGCAGTTATTGTAGACATCTGAAATATAGTAGAAAAATAACATCAGTTCAGTCATATCAAATGCGAAAAGTTTTCAGCATTAAAACTACTTTAGGTCATAAAAACACACACACATGAGAACAGACACAAAACAATTAGTTGCTGGAGGCTGTTGGTGAATGCATAGGTTGCACAGTATAGCTCGGTCTTAAAATGCAGAGGGACATCTAAGATTTACTTATGACCTGTTTTACTGATTCAGGCGTTTCACCAATGGAAATAATCGGATCATATACTACATATCAATGGCTAAGTTCTAACAACACGTATCTCAAAATTTGGCCGGTTTGAGACTGATATCTTGAACAAAATGTAATGAAATTTAAAAAAACAAAATTCAAGCACAAAGCAACTCTTTGTTTGCAAATGAATGCTTCTTTTTCAGTTTTATGAATTTTTGGTTTTTAATTTCAGTGAGCAAATAAAAATATAGATACATAGTTTCTTTTGCTCTCCTGAGAAGTTGCTATTTTTGAGATATGTGTTGTTAGATCTTAGCCATCATTATTGCTCAGTATTTCAACCACACATCCCCACTTTTGCACTCCTGACAAAATGGCCCACCCATGGATGAGCTGGCCATGGCATCAACTACATATGCAGGTAATTCTAAGAAATGAAATTCTATGCTTACTCCACAGTATTTGCAGTTTCGGATTGTTTTAAGAACTGCGGATCAATTTCATTCCACTTATTCACATCAATGTCAATGTGTCATTAATGTGGTTAAGTTTTGTTCTTTCTTAAAGATAATTTTCTGCGGGAACAATTTTTTATACCTTAACATGGCTGCCAGGTGCAAGTGCAAAGTTAGGTGAATGGATCTGTTGAAGCCATGTAAAAAGTCAAGTTGAATTTCATGGTTTTAAGCGTGATCCAGCAGTAAAGCTACAACACCTAATTGGAAGTTTAGTAATCTCACTTCTTATCACATTCATTATCAAACAAAGCAATTACTTTTATATTAAAGATTGTATACAATGACTTAACTACCAATTCTCAAGTCCATGGGTGTACCACTCGCCTTTTATTTGGGAGGGAGAAAGCACAAGGTTGAGCACCTCTCCACTGTAATGTATTTCGCTGAATAATTGTTATTATTATTATTATTATTATTATTATTATTATTATAAGTATTAGTATTCTACCGATTAAGGTAGGTTTCCGTGGAGTATTCAAGAAGCGATCTGGGAGCCTCCCTTCCCTTCCAGCACTGCCTTCTTTAATTCACTGTAAGGCCTACTCTCTTTCAATCTATCTAAAAATCCTATTCTTTTCCTTCCCCTCCCTCGTTTACCTAACATTCTACCCTCCAACACCATTTTCAGCATCCCCTCACCACTAAGCACTAACTCCATCCATACCTTCTGTCTCCTGCGTATCTCATCTAAAAGCTGCCTCTCCTCGCCAACCATATCCAGCACTTCGTCGTTCCTTTTCCTCTCCGTCCATTTCACCCTCTCCATTCTCCTCCATATCTACATCTCAAATGCCTCCAATCTTCTCTCGTCTTCTTTCCTCAGTGTCCACGTTTCCGCACCGTAGAGAGCTACACTCCAAATCAAACTCTTCACCAGCCTTTTCTTTAAACTCTTACACAACGATCCTCTCAGAAGCTCCTTCCTGTTCATGAACGCCTCCTTCGCTAATGCTATTCTCTTCCTGATGTCCTTACTACTGTATTCGTTTTCCTCTAACGTACTGCCTAAATAGTTGAATTGCTCAACCTGCTCAAGTTTTTCACCACCCACCTTTATCTTGAGTCTCACATTCCTCGCTTGTGATGCTTTACAAAACCGCGTAACCTTAGTTTTCTTGTGATTAATCCTCATCCCATACTCCTTGCAACGTTCGTATAACGCATCCACTAGAGCCTGAAGCCCCCTCGCTGACTGGCTGATCAACACTTGGTCATCCGCGAATCCTCGGCCAATGCTTGCCCACCCAGATTCTCCATCCGCTATCCTCACTTGCACAGTCTGGGCCATATACAGATTACGAATCAGTTGTCTATCCCTCCAATCTACACCCATTCTCTTGAGAATATCCATTAACTTCACCCAGTTCACCCTATCAAACGCTTTTTCAAAATCCACGAAACACGCATATACGTCCTGGTCATATTCTAGCCTCCTCTCCACGAGGGACCTCATTATTGCTATTGCATCACGAGTTGACTTCCCTTTTCTGAAACCAAACTGATCTTCGCCCAAATATTTGTTTGCCCTCGCCTCCATTCGTCTGTTCAATATCCTCAGTACCACTTTCGCCACATGCGATATTAGGCTGATGGTCCTATAATCTCCGCATTCCACAGCTTTCTTCTTTTTCGGAAGCGGAATTAAAACCGTCTTCACGAAATCTTCCGGCCAACATCCCTCCTCGTAGATCCTGCGCACTAGTTCGAAAAACCTTTTCTTACCTTCCTTCCCTAGATTCTTCAGAAGCTCACACGGGATATTGTCCACGCCTACTGCTTTCCTAGCCTTCATATCACGAAGTGCTCTCTCTATTTCCGAATCTAATATCTCCGGTCCAAGATTATCCTCCTCCACTGCACTTTCCTCCTCTAGAGTCAATCTCTCTGGTCTGTTCGTTCCGTCATACAGGTCCCCCACGTATTCCTTCCACCTACCCTGTACCTCTGCTCGCTCGGTTAGCATCCTCCCATCCTTAGCCTTAATTTTAGACATGGCTTGTCCTCTTTTGCCGCCCGATAGTGACTTAACTTTGGCGTACAACGTGCCTACTTCTCCATCCTTCTGGAACTTTTCCATTTCCTCACATTGTGTTTTCCACCAAGCCTCCCTTGCCCTCTTAGTTTCATGTCGTAATCGATTATTCAATTCCCTATACATTCTTTTGCCCTGTTCTGTGTCCACGTTCTTCCACTTCCTTCTCTCCTCCATTTCTTTTACCATTGCCTCCGTTATCCACGGCTTCTTTATCCTTCCACTGTCCACGTAGCCAATTGACTTCTCCGCCGCTTTGACTATTCCCGTTTTAATATTATCCCATCTTTCCTCAAGAGTCTTGGTGCTGTCAATGTCCCGCGTACTAATGTCCACAAGTTCCTGATATTCTCTCCTCATACTCCCTTTCAGGGCTTCTACGTTCCATTTCTTCGTCTTCCTAACTCTTATAAGTCTTTTGAATCTTACCTTGCATTTCATGAGCACTAGATTGTGTCCGAATCCGCTGCAGGGAAGCTGCGCGAGTTTTTCACACTATTCCTAAACCTCTGTCTTACCATAATGTAGTCTATTTGATATCTCCCCACATCCCCTGGACTTTTCCACGTGTACCTTCACCCTTTATGATGATTGAACCACGTGTTTGTGATGAATAATTTGTTTCTCCTACAAAATTCTGTTGCTTTCTCTCCCCTGTCGTTCCGTTTTCCTAGACCAAAATCTCCTATTTCGTTTCCATCCCTACCTTCCCCGACTGAGGCGTTCCAGTCCCCCATTACTACCAGATTTTTCTTACCCGGTGTGTCTCTAATTATTTCCTCGAGCTGTTCATACACCTCATCTACTTTTTCCTCCCTATGATTGCTAGTGGGCATGTAAACTTGGACCACCACAAGGTTGGTGGGCCGCGCCTTAATTTCTACCACCATAATCCTATCGCTATCCTGGTCTATACCTACCACACGCTTACCCATCTTCCCGTTTAGTACTAAAACTACCCCCCGCTGGCTTTCTTCCCCTCCACTATATATAACCCTATACCCATCACTCCAATAGTCCCCCCCATCCCTCCACCTCACCTCGCATAATCCTAAGATGTCTATCCTCCCTTTATCCATTTCCCTTTTGATATTTTCTAATTTCCCCGCCCTCATCATAGTCCTCACATTCCACGTCCCTACATTTACAGCCGACTTCTTCTTCTCCATCTTCTTGGTCTTCTTTTCTTCTTTCTTCATTGCTGCTGCTGCTGATGGTGATGATGATAAGTCTCTGCAAGGATTTCGCATGTTGGCGACCCAGAGGACCTTGCCGACCTTGCTGCCGTGCCCGACGCCCGCCCGATGAGATTCCGAGGCTCATTTGGTTGTACTCCATGTGTTCAGGGAAGAGATAGTTGGTAGGGTTTCCCACTTCCATTCCAACAGTGTTTTTTACGTGACACCATCACGTCGACTACCTTTTGTCTGGCTCCTACCCTTCGACCTATCTGGCATGGGTGGCCCTACCGGGAATAATTAGGAATTAATCCCGCCAGTGCAGCTCTAGGGGTCATAGGAACGCGCAAGCCTTTCCACCGCGACAAGGTTGTAGCCCAAGGGAAAGGAATTGTTATTTTCATTTCGCATTTCGTTTGTAGAATTGCATCGAGTGAGAGATTAAAAATACATATCCAACATGGTTTCCCTTGAACTGCACGTGTATTCATTTTTATGGTGTTCCTGACTACTTTAACCGACTAGCAAACATAACATCCACCTTTGGGTTTCTGTTAAGACAGCCCCTCTCCTTGGTGTGGTAACAGGACACCCTCTCCAAGTGTGCCAACCCAGTAACCCCATTACTTGGCCAACAACTCATTTTTTCTCCTACTGGAAAATAAATTTAAGGGATTACCAGAACAGTGTAAAGGTTTTTGCTGTTTTAGGCCTTGTTACAAGAAAATTTAGTGTTCACAAGTGGTAGGGATTTGTCACAGTCATGCAGTCATTCTCACTCTTAGAATCTTCACTTGAGGCTTTGAAGGCAATGATGCCTGCCAACTAGACCCACTTATAGTTACGTTAATCTCAAGTTTATCATCATTGAAAGTCAACAATCCTAAGATTTGTTCGATGCAGCTCTGCATTCTGCTCTCTTATGCAATAGCCTTTCCATAGTGATGCATCACTTCTCTCCTACATCCTTTTAAACCTGTCCTACATGACTCATGCAGGGCCGTCCCATGCCCTTCTTCCCGTCTCTTTGCCTCTCATCCTATGATTCTTCTTATCCGGCCTCATAATGTGGCCGACTAAGTTACGACTGAGCACTAAGACTAAGTCTTAGGCCTAAGGTCTTTAGAAAATTTCTCTTTCCTCCCGCTCTTCTTAGCACTCCCAAGGTACCAGTCTTTTTTGTCCCGAAGTGTAATAACTGTTGATTTAAATGATTAATTCAAGTTTCCAGTACACTACACAAATGAGTTACAAAATTAAGACAAGCGAGTTTAGCCTGCATATTGGTGTCATTAAAAATGCATTTATCTACCTTGGATGCAATCATCATTGTGATGCTTGTGAAACAACTTACAAATGATAACATGTCATTATTGATGCACTGGAAAACATACAAGGATTGGCTAGCGACATGAATATTAATTTAGGGCTTATTCTAACCTAACATGGCTTGGATACTTGCATATGCAATAACAACTGAGCGTTAAGGCTAGTATATAGAAAAAAAATAGACATAATTTATCGCTATGGAGCACAAGGTGTGAACTTTTAATACCCATACACCACTGTTCATAGAAATTAGCATGGAACCAATGGGAATTCACTATCGGTGCAAAAAAGGTATAACGCAGAAGTTTTAGCATTTGTATAAAATCCTGCCAAAGCTCTATAGCAGGAGTGTCAAACACGCAGCCCGCGGGCCGCATGTGGCCTGCTCCCTTACAATCTGCGGCCCGCGGTGCCATGACTTCTTCAATCGCAATCGACACTTCCTTTGCTCCTTTAAGATTTACAGCTCTTGCAGTTGGAAGAAAAAAACTTAGTGGCACTTCATCCATATTACCCACATGCATTCATTCATGCACTTGTACAGGCAAAGAGGTGTCAAGTATCTGGGAGTATTAGTACCAGGGATTAAAGTAAGTAAACTCTTTCTTCTCTTTCAGTTGCCTTTTTAAATAATAATAATTATAATATATTTGCGGTAGTATTTTAAATAATTCTCCTGTTATCGGTCCTGAAATACATATGCGGCCCTAGCACTGTATGAGTTGGCTAATGTGGCCCGCCGAGGTGAATGAGTTTGACACCCCTTCTCTATAGGGTTGTGTCAGATATCGTTATACTCATTGTTTATTTGACAACAATGAATCATCATCATCAATGAACCACAGCAATGCACTCTACCAAAATGACGATTTTTGTCTTTTAGGCCTATTTTGAGTAAGAGGAACAATGTCTATTTTTTTCATACAGCATAGGTAATTTCGATATTCATTTTCTTTTCTACACTTTGGAAATTGAAATCTACCTTTTGGCCATTTAAAAAATCATAGAATGGGAAAAATTTAATTTTAAAAAGCTATTTGTAATCCAAAGATGCTGTTTTCTTGATAAAGAATAGAATAAAACGCACCAATCAAATACTTTGCCGGTGATGAGATGAAGGAGACGATCATTTTGCCGTTCTCATTGTTTTTCACGTGTTCTTCTACACTCCTTCAACCACAGAAGCTAAACAATTACGTTTAACACTTTGCGTGCCATGGACGTAATATTATGTCTTTCTATTTAATTGGCTTTGTATGCGTGAATGCTGTAATATTTCGCCTGTGGTACTTTTCCAGTTTACTGCTTAGTGGTTCTGTTATTTCAAAAATCAACTGCTCGATGGAAAAAGAGTTCACTTTATGTCTTGAGGATGAAAAGTCCTCTGTAGCTACCGGCACCCTTATCTTAGGCCACTTTGTGTGAAAATTCTTTGGAGGAAAGAACCGTTCGTTGAGGGTGCAGTGACCATTTTAGTCACCAAGGATTTTGAATGATTTGCTTGGAACAATGCTTTTTTATGATTTCCATGCTTTAAATAGTTCAAATTGAGCGTAATAAAAAATTATTTTGCATGTTATGGTGGTACATCATATGCTGCAACTTTTTTTATTTTTCAAAAACAGTAGGTTTTCATTGTTAAATTATATATTTAAAAATTAGCAATAAATGTTATTCAACTCATTCATAAAGAAAAGTCCATTTTTACTGAAATACACATCGTTATAAATGTATTTTTGATGCTATTGTTTTAAAAAATGTACGAATTTAGTAAACATGGCTGGATTTTTCAGTAGGGCATAGAAATTAGCGGCCGGCACTCACAGTGTTAAAGAACGGTCAATGACTCATTGTTGTACACAAATAACCAATGAGTAAAACTATATACTATGTCAAAACCCTATGGAGCTTCAGCAGGATTCTTAACAAATGCTCCAAGTTCAGCGTTCCACCTTTTTTGTGCCG
This sequence comes from Ischnura elegans, assembly GCF_921293095.1. NCBI lineage: Eukaryota > Metazoa > Arthropoda > Insecta > Odonata > Coenagrionidae > Ischnura > Ischnura elegans. The sequence goes on along the minus strand of NC_060253.1, from coordinate 17,933,932 downwards.
ATATTAATGCAAAAATTAGCATGGGTTGGATCAATTTTTCTATTAACCAGAAAATTAACGTGAAATTCTGCAGCATGCAGTGTTGTAGTCATTATTTTCATGTGCTTTGCATCAGTGTTTTGTCAGTTCTGATCAGCATTAAGAATGGACTCAGCATTGTCTGAATTTCCACTCTCAATAATAAGGACAAAAGACAAACTTACTTGCCAGGCAATCTCCACCATCATATGAAGACGTGAATCCCTCGTCACACTGGCATGTGTCATTACCACCGCAGTTGGCTCTCTCGATGCAATTAACATCAAATTCACAAACCGTCCCTATTCCTAAGGAAAAATAAACAACAATTATTAGCTGTGTAAGAGTCACACGTCAAAATTTCCCATACACGCAATCAATGTAATCTCCAGTTGAGTATCTAATTCCACAGGAGATCATCATTTCATATGGCTTGATGCAGTGGCGTAGCCAGGAATTTCGTTCGGGGGGGGGGGGGGGGGGGGGGGTCCAAAACCAGAGGGGAAAGTTTTTGAAAAACAGTGTAATCAGTAATAGGTTTTAAACTAATTGTAACACTTTTCATAATCAAAAAACTTCATATGTGATAGAAACATTTTTTTAAATTCATTATTTTTCAATATTTTGTTTTCTTTTATGAAGGAAAATAATTGTTTTTATAATTGGGGGGGGGGGTTCGGACCCCCCTGACCTACCCCTGGCTACGCCACTGGCTTGATGAGGAATCAAGCTCATGTCCTCTGAATCTGTGGACGGTGCAACAACAACTTCAGCTTCTCCCCATGTTATCTGGTGGCTTTAGAGGATAAAAAAGGACCAAGAATACAAATACATAAAGACATTTCTTCATTTGTCACTCCTACCACTTAATATCTCAATGGAATGAAAAACTTATGTCCCAGGTGGGCAACTCACACAACTCAAAAGATTTTTGCCTGTACTCACTGATTTCACTGAGCTATGCAGGTGACACTATGCTTACCTAGACTGATAGATACCTGTTACAGTATCCAGTACCTACAGTAAAACCTCAACCTATTGAACATCTTTATTTCATAAACCTATTGACGGACAAATGACAGTCAAGCCCCAACAATACACAATGTATTGTAACAGGAGAAACCTCTTTACTTAGTTTGTGTGCATCTTTTTTTCCCTAATCCTTCATTTGTACATAACTTGGTTTTAAGGAATATGTGAAAATACACATTAAAATAAAAATAGGAATATGGAAAATATGAGCTTCAATATCTTGGCACACTCACTGGCCAGGCAAATGTCTCCATCCAACCGAGGCCGATAGCCTTCATCACATTGACAGGTGGTCCATTCCCCATCCTGGACACAGCTTGAATGTTCAATGCACTGGTCCTTATCCAAGCAGTCTGTGCCAATAACTGCAATGTTACAATACAAATTAATCAAAGTAAAACGTACATTCTATGCAGAGAGAACAAGCAAAATAAGGGCTATGGATAATTGAAAGAGCATCAAATCAAGAGTAAGAGAAGATGCCACCACAAACATGTTGTGTAGTTATTTACAATATCAATCAAACTAATCCATATTTGTTCAACTTGGTTCAATTGCTTTGAAATAAGGAGATTAAACACAAAGAATTTTTTTCTGCCGTTTCTGATAATGGAGTTCAAAATCCTATATCATGTCAGGTTTTCCCATATATGTATGCATTAACCCTCATATGGATTCACAAATTTAGTTACGTTTGAAAAATTACGGCGCCGCAGCGGCGCTGCATCATTTGTTGTTATTATCTTCCAAAGTTAGCCTGAATTTACAAGTTTTCTGTTTGATAATGGGAAATACATCTATTATCTTTATTTCTCATCATGTTTTGCTAGATTTAACCCAATATTATGGAAGTTATAACAAAAAACCTTGAACGCTGCATTCTTTTCTATTTTTTGACGTAATGCTCTCTATTTCTGTTCCATTTGTCAGTTACTTTCAAATGAAAGTTTTAATTTCGTATGTAATGGTTGTTTGAAATATTTTTCCTGATATGCAGTGCTGGAAAAGCTCTGCTTTTTAATGTTTATATTGTTTATATTTTTATCTATCTAAATACTAAAAATGAGGACCGAATAAAATTCTTTTATGCCCCATATGACATAATTTTGCTTCGCTGCGTTCACCCATATGTTATATCTTTGCTGTGTTTATAGAAGGATAAGTTATTGAACTTTAATAATCGAGCAGCTGTAGGTGAAGTGAGAGGAGACGAGTGGTACTTTCGTGATTTTTACAGGATTCTGGCGATCAAGACAAATCTTAGGAATATTCTGGGAGCTTATATCCTGTTATAAAAAAATCAAGTCTTATGGGTTTTGAAATATAAAGGATATGGGATAATAAGTGACGTGTCAAAGAACCCAACGCCGCTTTGGAGGTATAGCTAGAAGTATCAGTATTTTTTTCCTACCGCGGAGCCCCATTCCCTCGCTAAGGACGTTTCCTTTGAGATGGACGGTTAGATGTGATTTTTTTATAAAGTTTAGAAAATTAATTAATATTAGTATAAATAGATTATAGCATTTCATGTGAAACATAATTGCTTGACATTAGCGTTGAGATTGCAGTCCCCGACGTAGCGACAAGGAAATTCTCGGCCCAAGCTAAACTAAGTCGGAGACCATGGAAAAAAACAACTTTGGCTAGCCATGAGTGTCTATGAATAATTCTTGCAAAAAGATGAAGTTTTGTCAATGAACATTATATCGAGGGAAACATTATGATTCTTAGCTAAAAGAGAAAGCAAATTGGTATAGTAATATTTTCCTTTTGTTTAACCATTTCATTTTGTGTATAAAGTTTAAAATATTAAATAATATAATTATAAGTAGATTATAGCATTTAATACGAAACATAAATGCTTTGACATTAACATTGAGAGTGCAGTCACCGACGTAGCGATGAGGAAATAATGAGCGCCGCAGCGGTGCCGCAAATCCAACGACATAACTTTTTTCATTAGAGGCCAATAAAATGTAAACTATCAACACTATGTAAACAAAATTTTATATGTAGACGAAGAAAGCAGGAAAAATCGACTACTGAAAATTTCAAAATGATCCATTGGAATAGAACATTTTTACACCACTTTTAAAACCACGAGCGCCGCTAAGGCGCAGCAAATCCATATGAGGGTTAAGAAGACATATGTAATATTTTTTTAAGTTAATTTTCAATGAAATGTTTGCACGCAAGGCAATGTTTTCACCATAGGAAACTAAAATCCCAAGGACATGACTGAGTGTATAAAATACAGATATATGAACTTAAATATATATACATATGTGAGGTAGAGGTTTATTAACAGAGGTAGCAAGGATTATTACAGCACTCGAGTGGTACTCCCTTAACAAAACTCGCACCGTCTCCCTACACACATTCCGCGCGACTGACTGCGCGTCACCCTCCTTACTGGCTCGACCGTCCGAGTTCTTTGGCGTCCCCCAGAGGGGCAGCACCTGCCGGACCATTTCGAACAGCCAGTTGATGACAGTCGGCCTTTCCTGATTTCAGGGCCGTCCTCGGCCCGCTCTTGCGGTTGGCTGACCTCTTCTTCTACAGCATCGGATTCCTCTTGAATCGGCTCGTTGGCTCCCTGGTCTCCGAGGCTGCATGGGGGTGGGTTGTCATCTTCTTCTACAGCATCGGGGTCCTCTTGGATCTGCTCGTGGGCTCCCTGGTCTCCGGGGCTGCATGGGGGTGGGTTGTCATCTTCTTCTACAGCATCGGGGTCCTCTTGAATCTGCTCGTGGGCTCCCTGGTCTCCGGGGCTGCATGGGGGTGGGTTGTCATCTTCTTCTACAGCATCGGGGTCCTCTTGGATCTGCTCGTGGGCTCCCTGGTCTCCGGGGCTGCATGGGGGTGGGTTGTCATCTTCTTCTACAGCATCGGGGTTGTAGTCTGGTGGGGGTTGGCACCATGGTTTCATTCGATCTGCACAAAAGACCGAATGAAACCTCCTCTGGGTTCTGGCTGCTCCTGGGATGTCTGTCAGCAAATATCTATCCCTGGGGAATACCTTCTCCACCCTGTATGGTCCCTTAAATTTGGGTGTTAGCTTTCGAGACGTTCCCGTAGCCTGGGCTTCTCGCTCGACTAACACTAACTCTCCCCGCACGTATTTTCTTGGCTCCTTGTGAGCTTCGTCAAACCTTTTCTTCTGCCTCTCCTGACATGTTACCATCCTGCCTAAAGCTTCCTTCCTAACCTCCTCTATCACTTCTTTGCTCAATTCAGGTTCATCTTCCTGCAATGTCACTACAACTCGGTTCCTTAACGCATTCCGCGGGCGGTACGCGAACAACAGTTCATGTGGACTGGCTCCCACCGTCTTGTTCTTCATCGAGTTCATGGCAAATTGAATGTCTTTCAAGCGCCCATCCCAATCACTTCCCTCCTTCGTTGAATTCATCGTAGTGATAGCTCGAGTAATTATGGCGTTTGATCTCTCTACTTGTCCATTTGCCCTAGGCGTCGCAGTGGCGTTCTTGACGTGTTTTATCTGATGCCCCTCGCAAAATTCCTCAAATTCTCTCGACGTATATGCCGTTCCTCTATCCGAAATGATACGGTCCGGGCAACCAAACAAACTAACTATCTCACTCAATGCCTCACAGACTGGTTTTGACCTCGTGTTTTTCACAGCTCGTAGTACTATGAACTTCGTAAAATTGTCTTGGTACGCGAGGACGTATTCACTGCCTCTTTTGCTACGAGGGAATGGTCCTAGGTGATCTATGTTAACGGTATGAAAAGGCGTACCCTCGCGCTTAGTTGGGTACAGTATTCCTTCCCTTTTCCCGCCTGGTCTCTTGTGGTACGCGCATTCGATACAGGCTGCGATATATCTCTTTATCCTTTGTCTCATCCTCGGGAACCAGAAATATCTTCTCAGGTGTTCCAGAGTCTTTTCTTCTCCGTAATGTCCCATGTCATCATGGCTCCCCTTTATGATTCTCCAAATCGCATCTCTTGGGACCACCCAACGACTTCCCCCCTCCACTCTTCGACATATTCGATGGTCTCTTACTACATAATCAGTGTGCACTTGCTTATCCTCGTTTGTCTGTGCTGGCTTTTTCAATGTCGCATGTATTTCCTGGAGACTCGGATCTTGCAGCTGCATGGTCAACAGCCAATCCTCCTGCTGAATTCTGGTGGTGAATATTTTTGAGTCCACCATCTCAGGTTCTACCGCCTTTCCCACCGGGTTTCTGCTGAGGGCGTCTACGTGGCTCATGCTCCTGCCTGGTCGGTATTCGATTTCGAAGTCGTACTCCTGTAGTCTCAACCACCACCTGGCGATTCTTGGCAACAGCTCCCTCTTAGTCATCGCCGTCTTTAATGCATTACAGTCCGTTACTACCTTGAACATTCGATCCAACAAGTACATCCTGAATTTGTCAACTGACTCTACTACCGCTAAGGCTTCGAGTTCGTAGCTGTGATAGGATTTCTCTGCATCCGTTGTTTGTCGGCTGTAGTACGCCACAGGTCTCAATGGTCCCTTATTTTTCGATTGCATAAGAATGCCTGCTAATCCATGTTTGCTGGCGTCTGTGTGAACCTCATGCTTTGCACTCACATCAAAAAGCGTCAGCATAGGTCTTTCGACCAGTCTTGCCTTAAGTTCTTGGAATGCCACCTCTTGTTCCTCATTCCACTTGAACTCCACTCCATTCTTCGTCAATTTTGTCAACGGTTGGCTAATCGCAGCAAATCTTGGCACAAACCTTCTAAAGAACCCGGCCAATCCAATGAATTGCCTGATTTCGTGGACATTTTCCGGTCGCTTGAACTCTCTCACGGCTCGAATCTTTCGTTCGCCTGGTTTTATTCCATCTGCGTTTATCTCGAAACCCAAATAGTCTACGCGCTCCTTGAAGAATTCGCATTTTGCCAACTTCAATGTTAGTCCTGTCTCTTTGAGTGCTTCTAGAAATCTTTCCAGCTTCTCAAGTCCTTCCTTCACGGTTCTGCTCGGTATCAGAACATCATCCATATATATCAACACATCCCCTGGTTTTGTGTTCCTGATAACTTGTCTCATCGCCCGATTAAACACGGCTGGTGCGTTTACCAGACCAAAGGGCATACTGTTGAACTCAAACAACCCTCCCGGCGTCACAAACGCTGTAAGATGCCTTGACTGAGGCGCCACTGGTATCTGATGGTAACCCGACGCGAAGTCTAAAGTGGAAAAATAACGGTTTCCCGCGAGGCTATCCAACTGCTCATCAATCGCCGGCATGGGAAACTTCTCCTTCCGGGTCTTCTGGTTCAGCCCTCTGTAGTCGATGCATAATCTGTCCTCTCCATTTGCCTTTTTCACCAACAGAGCCGGGCTAGCATATTCTGATGTAGAAGCTTGGACTATTCCAATCCTCATCAGCTCCTCCACCGCTTTTTGCATGCTCTCTCTTTTTGCGTAAGGCAGACGATACGGACGTGACGTCACGGGTTTGTCGTCATTCAAGTCAATGCTGATGCTGGTGAAGTTCGCCTTGCCTAACTCGCTTAAGTTTTTAGCAAAACATCCCCTGAATTTATTTACGAGGTCGCATAGTGCCCCTTCGTCTTGCGTCGTCAGGTTCTCGTTCATGTGTATCTCGTCTTTCTGGATCCGTGACTCCTCTTCCACCTTCCGCACTTGAGAATTCTTTCTTTCACTAAGGTCGGCGTTTTCTCTGGAAATGGTGAGTCTCCCAAACTCCTTTTCGACCTGAATTCCTGGTTGGTCTAAGGCACTCCGCCCTACAATGATAGCATCCTCCTGAGAATTTTCTGGGACAATTAAAACCTCTACTTCCACATTCACATCGTCTACTTTCAAGATCATTCGTTTCGTGCCAATAGCTTCACAACCCCCTGATCCAAACCCAACTAAACGCTTTTGGCTCGCCTCATATTCGACTCCTAGTTCTTGTGCAACGTCTCTTCTCAGGGTGACAACATCGCTTCCTAAATCAACGAAGCCAACCACCCTGTCGTCGTTTATCTCTATCCACTTGTGGTACTCGTCCTTTATGATGCAATTGGGTCGTGTGATTTTCCTAACGTTCCACTTTTTCTCATTCTGGGTCGTTCTCGGTGTTGCCTGCAAACAATCCTTCTGCATATGTCCCGTCTGCTTGCACCGGTAACAAATTCTCTCACGGGCAGCTACTCGGCACTCCCTAGCGAGGTGCCCCTCTTTTCCACAATTGAAACAAACGCCCTGGGTAGGCGTCCTTTCGCCCCTCACTTCCTTGACCTCAGCCCTCTTGTCAATGGTCACAGGAGGTCGATTGTGAAAGTTTGCCCTATCTCCCAATTTGGCCCTATCAGTGACACTCTCGTATCGTCTTATCTTGCGTAATAGTCCTTCTACATCTTCAAAGTCGCACATAGTCAGCAGCTTCACCAGTTCCTTATCCCACATGCCATTTAGAATGTACTTGATAAGGGAGGCTTCATTTACTTCACCACGCCTAGCGATAGTCTTCATCGCGTAAACATATGACTCATGCGTCTCGCCACGCTGCATTCTTCTCTTTGTAAGACTCAAGTGCACGTCGGCTTGGTCCTCCACTGATGGGAAACAATATAATAGTCCTTTTTTGAACGCCTCCCAAGAGTGTACTTCCTCGGCTACGCTATTCAGCCATAGTTTCGCCGCTCCGCGTAACTTACTAACGGATTGGGCTAACAACATCGACTCGTCCCATCCGTAGGCTGATGCAATGCTCTCTACTCGCCTGACCCACTGTACCGCCGTGAACCCCAGGGTCAGCGAAGGTTCAAACTCCGGCAATAATTGCTCTGCTATTTCTCGATAACCCACCATACTTTTCTCAAGAACTAACGATTGCCCATTTAAAAGCTCTCGTTCACGTTCTAGAAGTTTCCTTTCTCTCTCTAGCAATTCTCTCTCGTGTTGCAAGAGCGCTTGTTCCCTCTCCGCTGCGCTTCTAAGGACGCTACTCTCTCCGACAGGATACCGCCAATTTCCCAACGACGGTTCTCTGCCCTTAGTAGGCCACACGACAGTAGCCTCGCGCGGTTGCTCACCGGGTCCTCTTGCCTGTATATCCTCCTTAGCCTTGTCTCTCGCGGCAAACGGCGTCGACGCAGGCAGAACCCACTTGGCGGTAGCCTCTCGGTGCATCTCACTACGCTCCCTGGCCACGCCAGCCTCGCTCTCCTGCTCTCGACATGTTCCCGCCAATTCAGTCGCGTCCCTTCCTTCCGCAGAATGGACCCCGTTGAAGCTACCTACGCGACACTCGCCATCCCACGACGCATTCGTCGGACTGGTCATTGCTACAACTAGAACCACACTCTCTCACCTTACTCAGTCCGCACTGGGGTTTTTGATGTTCTATCTATTGATGGCTGGATGTGCACGAACAACTCCACCGCAGCTCGCTGGTCAATCCCACTTCTGAACTGTGAGGTAGAGGTTTATTAACAGAGGTAGCAAGGATTATTACAGCACTCGAGTGGTACTCCCTTAACAAAACTCGCAACGTCTCCCTACACACATTCCGCGCGACTGACTGCGCGTCACCCTCCTTACTGGCTCGACCGTCCGAGTTCTTTGGCGTCCCCCAGAGGGGCAGCACCTGCCGGACCATTTCGAACAGCCAGTTGATGACACATATAAATCTTTAGTAAAATAAACATTATTGTTACTGATTAAATTTCAACGCTTCACTTACTTTGCAAACACTTGTCAAGGGTGACAGAAGGAACATATTTCTCTTCATCGCAGTGACATGTGTGATCCTTGTGATAACAGTAAGCGTGTTCAATGCAGGATTCATTCCTGGAGCAGGAGGTGTGGGCATCTGAAAGGAGGGTACAATTATTTAGATGATTTTAGTAACACACTCAGAGGTGGGTATATTACCACCATTTTTACTTGAGAAAAATTTTTACGGCAAATTGTGGTCACATATAAGAAACAAGCTGTAACCTTCAATTAACTATGCATTCATTACTTTTGACATAAACAATGAAGTAGGACTATACAAAAAAGTATGGAAATAGGAACAATAGACTCATTAATACGAAGAAACTTATTACGAAGTTCTCGTTTTTACGAAGCAAATCAATTGCTGGTCCCGAAGAAATGGCTAATCCAATCTATAGTAAAAGAAATGGTATTATGGAATTTTCATTATTACAAAATTATGAGCCTCAGTCCCGGTTACCACAAGAACTTTATTATTAAGGTCCACAGATAAGCTGTGGCATTTAGGAGGATGAACACTATGCTTAGTAATAATCATTGCGATACATTCAAGTTCTCCTCATGCACTGCAGCCAAGAGTATCAATTACAGTTCTTTCTTCAGTAGGCTATACCACAGTATCCATGTAACATTACTTACAGTAAACTCTCGATAATATAAAGTAGGATATTACGAAGTTTTTGATAATATGTGGTGATATTGTGGTCCCGGCAAAAAGCCTATGGTAAATACATGGTGGGATTCGATTATGCACCCATGCCTCGCTTAGAGCTAGGGATGCATTCCTTGGCATCTTTGCCCCACACGAATTTGAGTTATATAAGAGCAGTTTAATGCCCTACTAGTATTATTTTGAGATTATCTTTATGTCATATGCTCAATACCTATGCTGCAAATATTAGTATCTTCATGTGAAACCTTAAATGAATGTAGTTGATGTTAAATGAATGGAGTTGGATGATGTGATGCACTGGCATAAAGGAACTCGCACTTTGGCACTGTCTCAACAGAGAATCAATTAATCTGTTGTGAAGTCAGTGACTGTTCAGCCTTTGGCCCATTCTTCCTTCGCCCAGACAGTGAATTATTTTCGGTTCAAGCAGTTCATCACAATTGTGAGATACGTATGCCAATAATTGTAATGCAGAGTATCTAAACAATTAAATAAACTAAATACAGAGAATAACTAAAATAATAGAATTATCACATTAATGCACTAATTAAGTTCATAGAAAAATGGCTTCATCGGTTGTGGATTGGCATAGTGATTGACAAAGAAATGCTTTGCATGATTTTTACTCAGTTCAGCGCTCATAAATTGTTTGAGTAGTTGTTGTTAAAGTAAGGAAATTTAGTGAAATTTCGATGCCTTGTACAGATTCATCAACATTATTTAATTCAACTGCCAAAGTCTAGAAATGCATGTCATTCGTATGTCGAGGGCTTACTTTATTCGAGAAGATGTTAACCCTCTATTGCATCATGCAGCAAACAAGGAGTTTGTGTTTCACACACATGGATGTGCTTGACACAGTATGATCATGACATTGGGAGGACGACAAGGAACAGCCGAATTAATACAAAGAGCAAGAGCTAGGCATTCAAAATTATTTTTTCCCTTGGATCACTTTTCAAGCATGTGATTTCAGAGCCTAACGAGACCAGTTAAATTATTTTGTAAGAAATTTACGTATTTAGTCAAAAAAATTCTAGAGCGTGCCATTACATTTTGTTAAAATGATAAGAAGTTATTGTCATTTCATATCCATCTTTCGTCCATTGGATTTCCATTGAACCATCACTGGAAGAAGCAGTTGCTCTACAGCTTAATTACAGCTACATTTTATTTAGTTTTCCTAGGGACGGTCAGATCAGATACTTCGGATCCAAATATCCGCAGAAGACATCTGATCTGGATCCAAAATTTTAAATAATGGCTTCAGTGAATGCAATGCCCCATAAGGGTGGAAAGAATTCAGATTCTATCTTCGATTGCGCCGTCGCATGCGCTTCTTTTCCTACTCATGAACCGTTTTGTTTGAAAGCTCTTGCAGAGGTTATGTAAGAGAATTTCAGCCATGGAAAATAAAAATAGCAAAATACGACTGGCACATAGTGTGACTCTTCCCAAGAGATTGAACAATCATTGAGGGAATCTCAGAGTCAGGTATTTGAAAATGCATTTGGATCCGAAAATATCCAATCCGAAAGATCCGGCTCCGAAAATCAGGGATCCGATCTGAATCCAAATCCGAAAAAAATCCTGGATTCGTCCATCCCTAGTTTTTTCAAAATTATATATGTTTATGATTGAGGGCGTGCTGAGATTAATGAATTTCAGCTGCATTCTTCTGTTGATAAAATCAAATGAATGTTCTTGTTTTTTACCTATTCTGCAGACTGGCTATAAGTATGGGATATTGAAGAGACAAGAAATTTTTGCAAGGTATCTATTTTTGCAATGACTCCTAAAAAAACGTTCTTAAAAATTTCATTTTTACAAGCCTCCAGTTTTCCAGTCCCGTGAACTTTGTAATAACGAGAGTCTACCATATTACCATGAATTTATTTGAGGTAAAACACCATGGGATAATACAGTCCTTTTTGAAAATTATGGTAATCCTCAAGGAATTAGGTACATACAGTAAAAACTCTATGTAGTGAACTTCTTTTCATCATAAACCTCCATACTTCATACCACACCTACGGTCCCATCAGATTTACATGTAAATTTATAGGCAAACCTCTATGTAGTGAACCTCTTTACCTTGTAAAAACTCCATACTTCATACCAAGGATACACGCCCGAGACAGCCTAACTACCTCCGCAAATCGTACCGAGATAACTAGAGACCATTAATGCAGCCACGATTATGTATATGGACTGACATATTCAGCGATAAATTTTTCACCCTTTTTTTTCTTATACACCTTTATTATGTTGTAATTTTCACGTTAACCATTAGTTATGGCCATTTTGTTCCATATGAGAGCATACCTAACAGTAAATAAGAAAAAAGATATCTAACTATCCTAATCATTTTAAGTGACTGTTGAATTAAGAGAGATCACATCGTTTTCTCCTGAATCATGGTAAAAATCACGTGATGGCGCTCACTTTGTGTTATCATTAAATAATAAATATACGTTCACTTATGCATGCATGTTTATTTAAAAGCATAAATTTAATGGTTTAAAAGACAGTAGTGCCTTTCATTTCCAAAGGATATGAAAAAATGGTGCCTATCACAGAAACCTCTCCATAGGGAACCTCCATAAATCAAATTGCCTAAATTTTGTCCACTACTATGTAAAGAGGTTTTGCTGTATATGTTTTGAACTCTTAACCATCCAGATGGTTACATCAATAATGCCCAAGGTCCGGTTCACTGCCTTTGAAAAGCATTATGATCATATCCACGTGCATGAGTATTCTTTTGCTGCTGTCATTAAAAGAAAAACTGAATATTGTACAGATGACCCTAATTCAGCTATCTCTTCAACTGAAGATATTATTTTTATATGAAAGCAAGCTAGAATATCCACTTTTGTTTGTTTTGCTTTTCCACTAGTTGATTCTCTCACTCATTATCAGATGAGGCTGAATGGAATAGTACTTTCAAAAAAAATATAATACCACTCGTATCACTTAAACATGGGATACTTATCCAGTAAAAAATTTGGAGATGAGACTTATCCATTAATGTGGATAAGTAAAATTTAGCATTTCCATATAAGAAAAGTTTGAAAAACAATTTTGAATTTTTTCTTAAGAATACTTACGAGCCAGACAAAGATCATCCTCAGCAGATGGTGAATGATCAGGAGTACACTGGCATGTGTCTCCGTTCATAGGGGAGCAATATGCCTGCGCAATGCAGGAGCTGTTATCTGCACAGCCAACGCCAACCTCTGAAAATTAGAATGAGACAAGTTTTCAAAAATTCAAGAGGATATTAAAATGAAATGGCGCTGTTTGAGTGATCCCCACACTACAATGGAATGCAATAGACTTGGATAATACATTCATGGGAGTATCAGCATAAATCAACTTATAATTTGGGGTAGAATAATACCTGGCCATTACTGTTGGCTGCACCCATAGAGCTACCTCCGGGAAAAAAAACTTGGGGGTTAAGTCCGAAATGTAAAGCTAATGCCTGGTCGACAATGAGATGTAATAAATACACAGTCAGGGAGGCAAAATGCCATTCCACAATGAACATGGGGAGCAAGGCACCTTAGTGGATAGAGTGCAGGCCAGCTGATCAGAGGGTCCTGAGTTCAAAGCCTCGACGAACCCTTCAAACACACTCAAATAAAATCCTTGAAGTACAAGATGGCCCACAGAAAGAAAGTCCACCCTAGCCAGAATGTGTGACACAGTAGACTCTCATTAATAATAACAACCTTGTTACGAATCCCTGTTGCCAAACCTCGCAGTGCAACCCTGTTTTCCAAGCCTCGCAGTGCGCGACCACACTCCTTGATCACGGATACATGTCGCGCAGCAGCTGCAACCAGGGCAACTTGTGCAAGATACGACTATGTGGCAAGGTGACTGACAGTTTAGTTTACGATGTCGAGCAGTGGTTATGAAGCATTCGTTCAAAAAATCATGCACGGATAATCTGCAACCCAGATAAACCGCAGCCGGGCAACCGGGAGACTGCTGTATGTTGTAAATAATGCATCTAATAAAAACGTAGGATTTCAGCGTTGCAAAAAAACTTTGGTTCAAGTATTCTGAGTTTTTTTATTACACCTTTCCACGCGCTTCACGATAGACGCGAGCATTGTGGAGGGCCCCCTATATTCGCGGCCCTAAGTGATTGCTGACCTGGCCAGACTGCCTCTGGTTACAGTTTCACTGATTCTCAAGCTTAGAAAGCCAGAATCAGAACCGAAGCCTAAAAGCATTAGAACCAAAATACTTGGGAGTAAAACCCTGTTTTAAAACTTTACTCAAGCGTAACATCATAAAATAAAATTAGTAAAAGTGATATTTTGAAACCAATCACTAAAAAACTTGTATGCTTTTTTACATGCCAGAAAAATTGAATCTATTCTTGCTTTTGTTAGAACGTAGGTTTCCGTGGTCTGCTCTCTGCATTTCTTCAGGCAGGATAGCCAGCATAACTGTTGTCTATAAACAAGCTGACATGGAAGAAAACCCTGAAGAAATGCGGAGATCACTCTTGCTTTTGTTGGATGCTGGTGACATATTAATCAGTTGGTAGTCAGTGTCTAAGCATGCGTGGGTCAAGTAGCTACTTGTTGGCATTGCTCCCTTTTTCTCACCAACCTCATAATCTACACCAAATATCAACTATCAGCAGCAAGGAATTTCGCATGTCAAAATAATTTTTGAAAAAAATGATAAATCGTTAAACGCATAATAACATAATAAGCCTTATTGGCAATATTTAGATAACAAGCGTGCTGTGCTCGCTCCCAGCGGGCTTCCCCCGCTTTTTTCAATGCAGGTCCACAGAGGGATAGGTGCGTTTCTAATTTTGTAAATGTAGAAAAAAAAGGCAGGGTCTTATGTACAAATTTAATTGGAATGTTCATGTACAAATTGAGGTCAGAGGACCTCTTTAAACACAACATTGGAAGTAATTACACTATCCTCTGTTAAACGCACATGATGACTCATACTTACGTATCAACAGGAGACTTGAATGTGGAATCAGCCGCATTTTGATAAAAGTTATTTAAAGAATGCAAGATATTGTTGCAGATGAACAAATGTATCAGTTTGTGCGCTGTTTACGTCAGGAATATTTACAGTTTTTTTTTATTATTTAAAAACTGATTTTAGGAAACAATAGCAATATTTAGGAAGATATGCCGTCACACGTTCTGTGCATTTTGGTACCTCATTTGTAGAGTTTGGTTGCGTATAAGTTAAGAAAAAGGTATCTATACAGTAGAAATAATACAGAAGATATCTGACGATAAAGCAATACAAGGAGATGGTGCATGCTGTTGATAGTTTCATGCTCATTGTGCAAAGATAAATCATTCAGAGTACATTTAGTATCAGCTTGATAATTTGTGTAAAAGTGAATCCATCGGTGAAAGAATAGATAAATAAATAAAAAATGTAATCTTCTTTGAATTTCCTAATGTAAATTATGGAGTTTAGAAAGCCCACCTATAAGATGGATAAATAGTACAAGCCCTCAGCCAGCCATGCTGTTAGCTTATGACATACATTTTCTCTGATGCCATGTCAGTATTCTCTGACTTTTCCCTGATTTCACTTTCCCATTTCAAATTTCCTCAACTTTTATTGATTTCCCTGACTTGTGACAACCCTGTCTTAGGGTACCTCCTCCAAATGAATCCCCGCAAAATGCATTATCCTACCCCAAATAAGCATTCCAAAACAAATTTCTGGCATTAGCCCAGTTACAACCTTTCTGTGGCAGGCTTCATCAAATAAAACAAAAAATACTTACGTGCCAAGCATTTTTCTCTTCCACTTGATGCAGTGTAGTGATCCTTGCATTTGCAAATTTTTTCAAGGGTACAAAAGGCATTGTCTATGCATGAATCATCTCCTTTGCACGGTTCATCAATATCTGGAAAAAAAACAGATGGTTAAAAGAACATTAACTACTGCAGTGTGTAAAAATGTACATAGATAAAGCACAGAAACATTCCATATGGAAATTTTTGAGTCAGCTGACATTATTTGGCATCATGTAATTGCCTCTTTATGTAAAAAATAGAAGCATTCACTCAGAGCGAGTGAGTGGAAGAAAGCCCTTACTTATAAATAGTGACTAAAATTTCCTGTGATACATAGATTAAATTCCATTTCTATAAAGCTTTGACAATATCTAGTATAAACATTTTTAATCCTTTCAAGTCCATGAGACTATCCATCAAAATTAGGATACACAATATGATAAAAAATGTTTTCAAAGATGATAAAACAAAAATGAACATCTTACTATAAGTTGGCATAACCCCAGCAAAATCACACCAGGATTTTCACAAAGATAGTACCTACATCAAGTCTATTACATCATATGTATTAAAATTTGGTTAGAAAATTTCTTATAATGATAAAATATTCACATCAGTGAGTACAGTGAAACCTCAATCTATCGTTTTTCAGGGGGATTGACGAAAAAAACTATGGACGCAGGAAAATTATCAATGCGGGAATGTTTGGCTAGGTTGCCTATGTCCCAGGAAACACTGAATTTTTGCAAGTAATTATGATATTAATTAAGGGATCCAAACAAGATTTGAGCTGATTACAGGAATATTAGTGCTTTATTGAAACACTAAGGTCATATTGTTGAAAGCAGCAAGGAATATAAGCGACTTATATCCCTTTCAAATATCCTAAAGGAACACGCCACCTTGCTAAAAAACTGTTTTCACTCCACTCAGCATTTGCGCTGCTGTTGTGGATTTCTATCTGATATAAAACTTCTTATCCATGAAATGCCATTTGAAGTACACGTATTTACGAGAGCAATGTGCAAGTTATGCATAAAACAACCGCTTTCGCCGACGCAGTGATTGGTTGTGAGATGGATCACAAAGGTCAAAAATAGTTTATCATTTGAAATGTTCCTTTCTAATAAATATATTTTTCATATGATTTAGGCAATGTGTAAATCGTGAACAATGTTGCGTTAATTGTCAGCGGCATGCCTGCCTGATCCTCAGCTTCATCCCACTTCTTGTTGACACCAGGTATCTCGCTCTACCCCTACTCCTGCCGTCACGTGCTAGCGGACAAACCCGAGGTGTTGAATTACTCACAGGCACCCTACTAGCCCGGATTCTTTTCTTCATCTTCAATTATTTTCAGTCCATCTTTATAGTTCTCACTTGTTTCTTTGGAAGGGCCATGGTCCAAAGACAAATAAAAATAAAACTAATAAATATGAAACCAGACCTTATTGAACCCACATGGAAAACACTCGCTGGTTTGAAGTCAACCCACCCTGGGAAGTACAGAACCACTCGCAATGAAATTTTTTTCCTATGGAAAAGGCAGCTTAACCACTCATTTCTAACAATAAGTAGCGTAGCTCTATATGAGCAGATGAATTCAGATTGCTAGTAGGGAGAAACAAAATATTCTGAGAAGATATCGCTTCGTTAGCAACTCTGACAAGTGAACCTTGTAGCATAACTCGTAAATTGTAACCTGATGTCCCATTTTCGAAAAAAATGCCGCATCAACTGCAGAGAAGCTCAGCTGCTAGGATATTGATTGATATTCACCAGAAATCACCATCGTTATATTCCAACTATTTCCTTGCTTAAACTGCTTAAATGACGTTAGAAATATGTCATGTTTGGTATCATTCTAATTTGAATTACGTGCACATTACTAATATTTAAATCTAATAAAAGTATAATACCAATTGCCAAAAATCATGTTTAGACACCTTTTGGGCTAATTGGTGATTCATGCAGCAGTTGACCTCCAGAAAAGGGGAACTTTGAAGCGAGTCGGCTAACAAAAGTCAGCAGGCAAGAAAGGGGGAGGCACGAAGCATGTTTCTATTGTTCTCATGTAACTTAATATTTTCTTTTGAAGCTAAGGTCTTCGTAACACGATCCCGGCACGAGCTGGGACCTTTTGTTTGATTTTGGAAGAGAGGAAAGCTTCAGTGGGGGGGGGGGGGGGTGAGGGGGGGGAGTGCTGAATGGAGGGAGATAGCGGATCTTGGGAAATGCGCTAATGTTATTATCCCACGGCACTCAGCTTCTCCCTATGGTAGTTCAATCTCCTGGGGAAGATCCAAACTATGTGTCTGTCATTATTAGCCGCAAATAACATGTTGTAAACACTTTATGTCTTATTTTCGTCAAACGATGGATGCAGGAAAATTATACGACAGGAACGCGATCTTCAAACAATCAATGCGGGAAAACGATACTTAGGGGAGCGATAGATACGTGGAAAAAAATTACTATTTCTTCATGGAACTTTATTTGGGGCCAGGAACGATGGTTCCACTGTATAAATATCAGCCTTTTGACATGTACGCTCATTTGAAAATGATTTATCTATCACTCTGTGAAAGAATAAAGCTTTAATCAACAGAGCCAAATCAACCTTGATAGGTGGAGAGAAGTACGGTTGAATTAGCCTTGTTTCAAGCTTAGAGACTTAATATGGCAGGCTTTTTTCAAGCCTGCAGGTTCCAGCTTACTTTGCTATGTAGGAAGTGATTTGACTCTCCCCCATCCCACACATTTTATCCTCTAACTCAAGAGCAGGGAAGGGCTTCCTCATTTACTACACCAGCTATCCACTTCCTTTTCTAGCCAATGGTGGTGATTTTGCCATGTGTCGTAATGCAATAGAGGAGGAGTAAACAACCTTTCCTCATTAGCACTCAATTAGGAACTTTTCTCTGAGCAGAAGAGCATGTGAAGGTAAAAAGTAACTCATTTTCAGTACTCACACATCAATGTGCTTTAGAATAAACTGACCTCCCTCTGTCTCAAGTCAAATGGACAAAATGCACGGCAGTAGTACTTCACTGCCTGCCATAGTTTATTCTCAAGTAGGTGACAGATTCGCAGAGGTCTCTTTATTTTACAGTCTATCACAATCTAGTGGGAAGTGGGTCGTGGATCGAGCATGCAACCAGGTGGGTACAGCATTAGGCTACTGGTCATAGGGTCCTCGCTTGAAATCCTGGATGAAGTCTCCAGACATTCCCAAACAAAGTACTACAATTGCTAGGTGGCACAGGGAAAAAAACTGGCCCCTACACTGGTGGCTAAGTGATGATGGAGCTCAAGCCTCACCTATCCAAATCAATCATCATTAATAAAATACATATATTAAGCATTATCATAATATATATTATACAAAAATAATTCTTACGTGACAAACAACTCTCCCTATTTTCTGCCTCCGTGTATCCACTTTTACAATGACAGGTCTTTCTTCCATCTTCCAAGGTACAAACAGCATTCAAAACACACATATCATCTTCCGTGCACCTTCCTCCCACATCTTTAAGAATATAAAAACATAAAACATGTATGAGCAATCAAAGGTTCAATACAATGAGAATATTCCTGAACCACATCTGTAAGCCCAATAGAGATTTGAACACAAGATGAGGTAGTTCTATTTATTCAAATTTTTGATTAATATTTTTAGGATCGTAAGCCAAATAAAATTCTAATTGAGCTGTAACTTCATTTCCAATCATTTAAAATAATGGAGACAATTGATCAATCAAATAGAGTAGAGATTATCTGGAAATGAAATCTGCCCCCGATAGATGGATTGAAACAAGCCTGTTTTTTATTGCAAATGTTACGCCATATTTCATGCACAATAGGTTTCTGCTTCACCATTATGTGCATACCTGCATTTTATTAAAAGAAAGCACACCCACAGAACCACATAGATAAAAGCTGGAATATGTACCTACAGGGTATATTTATAGTTTTATCAGTGAGCTGTTAGATTTGGTTCTTAGATAAGTTTGTTTATTTTAAAACATGGGTTGCTTTGAATTTATAATAACATATGTAGTATAAATTTTAATGAGTGTATCTGTAAAGTCTCCATCCAAATCATGAAATTGAGATTATAACAAAATGGTAGTGTGCTTAATTCTATGATAATGAGTCATTAATACTGGCAATTAATTCATATTTATTACATTTTTCCAGTCAAAGTCATTACAGAATTACAAACATCATAGTAAAGCAGACATGGGTAAGAGGGGCACTTTTATAAATAGCTGCCAAATTGTTATTTTTTGCATTGACTAAGCATTTGAAGTGTTTTTATGCAGTTAAAATCTTGCAAAGAGAACTTGGGAGCTCAAGGGGAAAATATTTCAGAGAGCATTCAAAACTTTTCAATTTTCTGCAATTAGGGTACCTGGGTATGCACACAAGAGTTCAAAATCTACCACCATACTTACAGGTTGAACATCTTCCATTGTAGTCACTCGGAAATAGTCCACTGTTGCACACACAAGTTTCATTTCGTTCGTAGCAATATGCATATTTAAAACAAAGGCTATTATTTGGGCAGTGAGTTCCAATTCCTAGACACAAAAGAGATTAATTGAACAAAGAAATTAGGATTCTACACTAATCATTGACATTGCATTCTTTACTACTTTTTAGCATCATATTATGAGTTTGTGGCATTAGCCAAGAACACCATATTTTCAGAGAGGAAAATTGTGGCATAGAAAAAGCTATTACAAACACCAGAATTTGATTTCATAGACAAACCCCATTGGAAAATTCTTATAAGAAAATTTCCTATCAGAAATTGGGCATTTTTGGGCAAATTTCTGATAAGAATTTTTCTATAAGAAAATTTCTTGTCAGAAATAGGACGTTTTTCTTATAAGAATATTTGTTGTACGATTTTTCTTATAAGAAAATTTCTTATATCTATTACAAAATGTTATTTATAAGATATTTTCTCATGGAAATATTTATGATAAATGTCATATCATCATGCTTAAATCACTTTCGCAAACTTCTATAAAAAGCTACATGAGATTTACATCCCTCCTGAGAGTACAAAGTTACCATTATACCTAATTTTTTCCAATGGTGTAATGGTGTTTCCAATTTTTTCCAAAATGTAGGTGCCTATATCTGGTACACAGCAAACCTAATGATTTCCCATGTACCAAATGTAGATGTCTATCATTAGTGTGCATCAAGCAAGGACATTCAAGCTCTGTAAAGTTCACCTGACGGGCCAGACAATGCGAGATACCATAGAGGTCCTTCAGGTAATAGGTTCTGCAAAGGGTTAATGTCCCCACATGCTAAAAGAAACTTAAAGCAATGAAACCTACGATATCCTAGAATAATGGACTGATAATAGAATATATGACTTTGGCAATCACTACACTAATGAAATATAAAGGAATTACAATATGGAATATGATTTAACCTGGAAAATTGAAGAAGCAAATGAAATAAAATTCAAGTTTGACTTGGGATACTTCAAGAAATTATATGGGAAGGAAAAGGAAAAATTGATAAATCAAATACATACGAGCAATGTTTATTTAAGATACCGGAGAGAATGACCACATGAAGATTCTACATGAAGATTTGGATAGATAATGAAAGAAATAGACAAAGTAAAATGGAATTTGATGCCATTTGGAGGAAAGGACATGTAAAATATAGCTAAAAATAAGTGCAAGATTTAGGGAAATTAATAGGAATCCCAGAAACACCGATTGAGAATAATAGTTGATTTATTTTCCATAAAATAATAACAGTGCAGATGTTATTTAGGTTTACTCATACAAATTCATTCTCATTCTCTTCAGAGAGGACTAAATCACTCACATTTTCCATTGAAACACTGTTTTCATTAAAACTCCCACTTATATTAGATATGCCACAATCTGAAAAATATACGTGTATATCTAAATTAATGATGAAAAGTTTAAAATTCCACAAAACTGTCTGTTTAAGGTAACATGATTTTAGGAATGCCAGTTTTGTAAGACTTACCAAATGAGGTCAATGCCATATTTTTGTTAGGAGCACACGACTTATTTTATTAAACTGCTATCACAAAAACATGGTGAATGATTAACATATAAAAGCAATACCTAGCAACCTAACAACCAAACAAGGTTTCCATGGGAACCGTATCCTGCAACGTATACAATCGTAGTATACATTGTGCATATTTATGGCCCATATCGAACTTCCATCCGTTAAGTAATCTATAGACTCGAAACAGACAGATTTTATAAGTCTATAATTTTTTGTGTGCTCTCAGGGATATATATTAACAAGTCTCATAAGAAGAATCCTCCACTTCTTGGAACCATTTATGTCAAATACATACCATGCTGAAAACACCAGAAAATTAGCAGAACATTACTTAAAAAAGAGTTATACATAATTTCCAAAAATTATCTTATGTAGAATTCCTTAAATAATTATCAGTTGCCAGCATAAGTTATGATGACATGCCTGCTGGATAAAAACTTGAAAGGTATGCGACGCGTACAACATTCTTATAGAATTTTAAGAAATGCAGAGTTCTTATACGAATTTCTGTAAGACTTATAGAATCCTATAAGAATTTGTGTAAAACTTATAAGAATTTTCCAATAGGGCCTAGCCTTAATTCTTAGCTGCGCCCCTGCCGGCGGCTATATTCTTATTTTGAAATTTAATCCAAGTAGACTGGATATTCTAGTGAAAGAAAAAATGTATACGGCTCCCTTAGAAAGTCAATTATGGAAATTTTTTCATAAAAACTAGGGAAAAACTGCGACATGTCGTTATTGCAGTAAATTTATCATTACGTGTAGGAATACCACTAATTTACAAAGCCACGTGAATCGGACGCATTATGATATGATGAGAGATGAGGTAAAGCTTACCATTTGTTTGGCATTATCTTCATTTGATTGTATCAACTTGGAGTATAATTGGATACTTCAAAGGTAAAATAATTATTCTGCCTGCACATAGTCCGTAGCACTGACTGTCAAAGCAATCAATTATGCCATCCCTATTTTTTGATGAATAGATGCTACCAATCAGATAACCATTTGATACGATAAATCAATTACAATGGAATTTCGCCCATCTCTACGTTGAAGATCTTGTCGGAATTTTGTTTGCAGCGCTCATGGCGGAAATTGAGGTAATGGTATGATGTCCTAACGGTGGCCCAATGATATTCCATTTTGCAGGGCCATCGTTGGGGATTTCCGTTGGGCCAACAGCATAAACCGTTTCGTTGGGCCGACGAACAATATCTGCGTTGGGCCAACAGTGGAATTTGGTAGGCATATCTACCCACAATGAGCCAACCATGACAACGGTTCCCCAACCGAAGCCCAACAGTCAATGTTACTTGGGTATGGCTATGGGTCAAAACCATTATGGTGCCATAATGGCAATCCAAAATGGCCACAATGGCTAGCCACAATACGGCCACATGGTGGCCTTAATTGTTGTGTTGACTGGGAAGTGCTCGCATGGATGCCTCGACCTAGAACACCTGCTCACCCAGTATCCCGGCAAAATAAATTTGCCATGTGTGAAGCCAAACTGCTCATCTCTGATATTGCACAACAAACATGCTTCTGTGGACAGCAAATTTTCAAACACGCTAAAATAAGCTCTCCACTAGAATTTCATGAATTGGAGCTGTAAGAGGGCTCGTGATGGTGTGGTGGCTAGAATGTTGACTTGCCACACCATGGGCCTGGGTTCAAATACCAGTAATGCCAGAGAATTTTTTAGAGACTGCCTGATCCCTGCTTGATGCTTTGTGGAGGGCACTTCAAATACAGCACTCTGTCCATCTCATGAGAGGTTGAGCACGGTTGCTATAGCACCTTTCATTAAGAGCATGATAATGTCTATACGTCCAGTGGCGCCGACTCCATGGTGCTTGAGGGGGCCCAAGCCCCCTCAAAAATTCGTTATGGTTGTGAGGAAAAATGTGTAAGGCTTGTTGATTTTCCCCGGAGTGTCCAGATATCGAGATTCGAGTTATAAGGGTTCTAATTTTGATCATACGACTCTTCTAAAATGCTTCAAAAACTTAAAACTCACTACTTAAAAATTTTCCGGGGCAAGATCCCCGGTTTGGGCCCCCCCAAAATGTTTTGTAAGTCGGCGTCCCTGGTCTATACCAGGTTTCTCTGAGCCCTTCTCTCCCTATACCCTATTCTGCAGCGCAAATGACCTTAGCTGTTCGTTGCCTCTTCTAAATTCCATACCATACCATATGGAGTAGTAAATGACATGTCGCCATGCCATCTAGTAATAAGTATGCATTCTAATGTTAGCTCACCGCATTCGCTGAGCAGCCAGAACAAGTGCTCTAAACCAATTGGGCACACATAAGACGAGAGAACTCCACCATCTCGAAAGGGTTGATTAACAGAATGATTTAAGCCATTGTCGCATTCGCCAGAACTGCCCATGGTGGATACAATGTACATAATCAAATTGAAGTTTTCTCAAGAACTCCAGTAAGGCACCGCAGTGCTAGCTATACCACTGCTATGTATGGCTGACGATGAACTTGGCAATTTGGATACCAATGGCGGTACAGGCAATCAGTTTCAATGTTTTTATTTGCTTGCTTTCATACACATATGGCTTTGTTGATGAAGGAGATTATCTATGCTTGATATCAAAATAAGATCTTTTTCTTACATCAGGTCATTAATCAAACTGGCATTCCCAGTGCATGCGAAAATGGCCTAACAGTTTTATTCATCCTTTATGAAAAAGTGAATCTGGGTAGTAATGACGGAGTAATTGTCTGAGTGGCTTGAGTAATTTTATCGCAAGTATGTAGCTTTCTTTGAGGTACTCTGATGGCACATTAAAGCATAATGATTTGGCCTTCATTCCAAATGATCCAAATGTCCACTTTTATTCATTGCATCTGCTTGTTTACTTAATTTTAATGAAGAAAACCTGTATGCAAGGAAGAGTGACTCTGAATTTGTACCTGACGATACCCACTGTTGGTCAAAATTGATGGTCAATTAAAAATAAATAAACTGCAGTGTTACTTGGCAACACATCCCATACTCACTTGCAAGGCAGATATCACCATTAGGAGAGGATACGTACTTATCAGTACACTCACAGGTCTTATTCTTTCCTCTGCAATCTGCATTTTCAATGCATTCATTACTTTCATTGCAAGGCATACCAGAATCTGAAAAATTAAAACGTCAATGACCAATTATCCAGCCACTAATTACCCTGTTTGCAGATTATCCATTTTTTTTCTCCTTCCTTAACAGCTATAAAATTATTTCACAGTTTAAATTGTGCTGCTCAAAATGAAGAGGAAACAAAAAAATATGCTCAATATTTAGAGTAATTAGAATTCTACTAGTCTTTCTCAGGACAAGAAGAAGATAGTGTGATGTATAGTAGATACAAATATTAAAGTGAGGACCTATTTGTTCTAAGGCAAAAAAAATCTTCCTTTCGTTAGCTGATTATACCAATGATACAGGTCATTGTCACAACTGATGAAAATGAAAGAAATGGAGCATTTAAAAAAATTCAATGGAAGTTTGCGTCTGAAATATATTTCCTCACATCCATACCAGAATCCATACTTACATGCCTGGCATATGGTACTGTCTTCTGATGGGCGGTAATTTTCATCACATTCACAAAATCTATTTCCATTACAATGAGAATGGTCCAAGCAAACATCATCATCATCACATGGAGCACCAATTACTGGAAAAAATATGGCATAGTTTCATTCACAATATAGGTAACTCACAAGAGTTCAAAATGGCATCAATCAAAAAATGTTTCAGTGTAAAGCCTAATATGACAATCAGCTCAGCAATCAGCAACTCATTTTCTTAATTGCCTTCAAATCTGAGGTTCTCTACCTTGAAAATATAAGGGGCACAACCAGACTTTTCAAATATGTTCTGATAAAGATAGCTTATGCTAAGACAAACATCCCCATGAAACCTAAGAAAAATTTTGTTTTTCAATTCCAATATCGAGAACACACAGCACGTTAGGCCTAATTTTTCTAAATGTCAGTGAAGGAAATACAACCAGAAGAGCATACACAAACTATTTGCATTTCGGAAGTTTCACAAAAAATATCGTGAGTTTGCTTATGCTTCTCGTTGGGAACTCTTACATATATAGGCTAATCCTCCATGACGGCACAAGAGCTGGCAACTCACTTTTTCCAACAGAGCATCATCAGAGATAATTAGCCTTAATAAATACATTATGTAGATATACCTAATTCTTTCACATCAATACAAACGAAAGCTTGTGTTATAGAAAAGCATGAGATGTATGCTGCACATCTTAACAGTTAATTTTAAACAAGAAAAAGGTACTTCTTAATGGTAATTAGGGAAACATTAGAGATCATCCAATCAAGTAATTCAAAAAAAAGTAAGACAAGCACCAACTGGAAGGACCATTTAGGAGGATTGCCAAAAATTTGGACCAATTATGGCCCTCTAAAGAGATTAGACTTCTATAAAAAATGGTGAAATTTGTAATCCAGGTAATTTGAGCTGAAGATGCCAGAAGCAGGGCCGGATTTACCGTAAGGCAAAATAGACACATGCCTAGGGGCTTCGCAGTCCAAGTTGCAAGGTCCCAGTCAGTCAGTCGCAATCAGCAATGATCTGTACTGAAGGCACCTCAAAGGGCACCGCCGTCATCAGGCTTATTATGTGGGTTGCGTCTGCCTGCAGGTGCCCTCTTTGCTAGGGCTTTAAATGTGCTAAGTTAGGATTATAGCAGAACTTGAACTTCAATTCCGTAATTAATGAATTTGCCGAAAAGAAACAAGAAGGAAACTTTAGAAGTAGTTCCTATTGTGCTTGAGGCAGGCCCTGTTATGTCTTCATTCATGTTTTTAATCTGCACTTTAATTTCTCTAGAAGATAATGCAGGCAGATATGCATTTGGCCACATTCGTATTGTAGAGGCTTTGTTCAATTGAAAATGTAGTTCGCACCAATGCTGTTCATGCGTTTTAAAATTAGTTAATTTATATTATATTTCGTGCTACCCCAGACGGCACAGAATCCTCCGTATCTTATTCGTATGCAGATAGTATCCATTGATAAAAAGCGACGGAGCGGTAGTCAATGGATACTATCTGCATACGAATTAGATACGGAGGATTCTGTGCCGTCTGGGACCGCAGTTCATTCAGTTACAGCAGTACATAATGTTTTTATTTTTGAAGGTACTCTTCTTTTTTGTTGCATAAATTAAGGCTAGACAATATTTTTGTGAAGGGTATTCTTAAAGTTTTTAGTTGCATAAAAGTTAAACTGTTTCACATAGTTTTACTCCAAGCTGTTTATTAAATTGAATGTTCTTATTTAATTGATTATTGAATTTAAGTTGAATTTTCTCTGTGTAAAATTTCTAGCATGAACTTATGCTGTCAGCCATGTAAATATCTGTGTATTCATTTTTTTCCGAACTTTACCTCATCCGAGTGGCTATGCCTTATCATAAAAATCGGGGAAGGGAGGCTCAAGTGAGGAGGGGCGCTCAATGGAGAGGTACCTATGGCTTAACTTTGGGTAAATCCAGCCCTGGCTAGGAGAACTGAGTTTCACTCAGGATCTTTATATACAACATGTTGCCATTATAGGGCATGAATGAAGTGGGAAGCCAAAAGATGGTCAACTTTCCACCCACACATTTACATTCAATAATTGCCATTATGTTTCCACATTATCTTACATCCTGAGCACCTGGTGTCATCTTCACTGGGCATAAAACCTTTATTGCAGTGACAGACGTACTTGTCATTCTCAGTCAAGCAATATGAGTTCTCTATACATTCGTCATTCACTTTGCAGTGGGTTCCAATCCCTGTAAAAAGAAAGAAGACTTCAACATCTGTGCCACAGTTGGATGAACAGTGGAAATGGAGTATGTATTTGTAATGGTCAAATTTGGGCGATGAGTGATTTATCAGCACAAGTTTTTATCTTGAGTGAGTCAATCCCAGCAAGAAACTATTTTTTATGCACATTGTACACAATGTCTGAAAATAAAGTAGCAATTTTTTTGAATGACCATTGAATAAGCCAAATTGTTTTCAGATGTCAGAGGCTGTGTTTGCGTTGGCTACTTTTAAGTCTGCTATCAACAGAATGACAATGGCAATAACAAAGCTGTGATGACAAACTGTTTTTGGCACTTACTCTATTTTTAATGATATTCCATACAATTGCACAATGCAGTTTTCCTTCAAGACCGTTTTAATTATTTTTATTCGGTATTGTAGGTGGCCATGGCTTTCCATATTGCATGTAAAAATATGATTGCTAAACTTTGCATTCATTACTCGAGGCGCCAAAGTCCTACGGATGGTCATTCTTAAAGGCCGTTTTATACGGGGCACGGAATTGCGCAGGTTAGGCCTACATTAATTTCTAAAATGGCTTGGAATTGTGCGAATGCATGAATGAAATTAGAACAGGGGCTATTTTGCCATCTCACGTCCATGCATTCTCGCATGTGTTCTAGCAATTCACCGCTTTACACGATGCAATTTTGACTGAGCCTTCGTACACACGTCAGATTATGCACGTACGAGCCCCGTGTATAACGGCCTTAACACTACCCCCTCACCAAGGCTTCAAGGTATGGATATGGCAATCTACACTTGCTGTGAGTACCAGAATGTATTCCCTCCCTTGTGCTCTGCGGTGATTGGGACTGATCACACTGTTTCTTTGATTACTAAAATATGTAATGGTGATTGCTCAGTAACATATGATGTCACTCTTCTCAATCCCAAGGCGTCAGAGCGCTCACTTGCTCAGTGAGCAATGTTGTGTGCTCAGTGAGGCCAAATGCACCCATTCTCACTAGCTACACATTATAGTTATCTTGAGTACAGTGAAACTGACCAGCAAGGCACTTGTCTCCATCTGGGGATGAAGTGTATCCCCTCCCACATTCACAAGTTTTGTTGCTGCCCTGACCTTCACAGTAAGCATGCTCCACACAGTCATCTCCCGATGTGCAATTTTCTCCTACATCTGAAAGAAGAGGGACAGTAAAGTATAAAATAACATTAGGACCATTGCATGTCACTACTTTTGGATACATAATCTCAATTTTAGATCTCAAAAAGTTCAATACCTCTCACGCAGGGGCACAGCGAGGAATTAAGGCTGGCGGGGTTTAGGTGCAACTAATACCGTGGTGTTTGGGGGTATGGAATACCCACCAGGATAAGCGGTAGGTGCGAGATTAATAAATTGCGGAATTTTAAGATAAACGGTTCAAAATGGTGAGTTTTACGGCTTTCTGAGGGATATTTTATTAATCCTTACACTATTCTATTAGTAATATCAATCCAATTAAGTAAAATGAGCGTGATGTGTCCGCTCCCAGCGGGCTTCCCCTGCTCTTTTCAATGCAGGTCCACAGAGGGATAGGCGCGTTTCTAATTTTAAAATGTAGAAAAAAAGGCAGTCTTATGTACAAATTTAATTGGAATGTTCATGCACAAATTGAGGTCAGAGGACCTCTTTAAACACAACATTGGAAGTAATTACACTATCCTCTGTTAAACGCACATGATGATTCATACTTACCTATCAACAGGAGACTTGAATGTGGAATCAGCCGAATTTTGATAAAAGTTATTTAAAGAATGTGAGATATTGTTGCAAATGAACAAATGTATCAGTTTGTGCGCAGTTAATGCCAGGAATATTTACCGTTTTTTTAAATTATTTAAAACCCAATTTTAGGAAACAATAGCAATATTTAGGAAGTAAGATATACCGTCGCATGTTCTCTGATAAATTCTGTGCATTTTGGTACCTCATTTGTAAAGTTTGGTTGCGTATAAGTAGAGAAAAAGGTATCTATACAGTAGAAATAATATAGAAGATGGATTAAACTTAAATTGCTATTTTTTATTAACTTTTATCGTAAAAACAAGATAAAAGTTAATAAAAAATAGCAATTTCGTAAGAAAAACTATGTACAATGAAAAGTGAGAATTACACAGCTTATATTGTTTAATGTATCATGGTTATATCACCCAGGGGCGCAGCTAGGAATTGAGGCTAGGGGGTTTTTTTAGGCAAAACTAATACTGGGGAGTTAAGGGGTACGGAATACCCACCAGGGGAAGCAGGAGTTGCGGGGGCCCTCCACCAGAAAAAATTAAGATAAATGGTTCAAAATGGTGAGTTTTACAGCTTTCTGAGGGATATTTTATTAATCCTCACACTATTCTATTAGTAATATCAATCCAATCAAGTAAAATGGATTAAAATTAAAAATTTCTCTGAGCTCTGGGGGGGGTTTTATCCCCCAAAAACCCCAAAACTCGCTGTGCCACTGCTCTCACGGAGCCTATGTGATATGCAAAACCTCTCAGTGTTCTTGCATAAGAGGTCTGATGTGGCTTTTAGAAATTTGTCAGTTATAAACATTGTTGAATGAGTTGGCGAAATAAAAACTTTCATGGGATAGCCACCTTAAATATATTTTTCAAGAAATTACGGGCCTGAACAAGGAATTTCGTCAGGGGGGGCAAAGACCAGATCGCGGCCCCCCGTCCCTCCCTCCCATCTTCCCCCACCCCCACCACTAAAATGTAATATGTATATCCGTGAGCTATTTTCTTTGAAATTACTCACCATATGTTAGCTATTAAGAAGTTTTATTCATATTATTTTTTTAATAGTTTATAAATTGTTAAGTATTGCTAAATAATTTTGATAGAAAATTAAATATCTTTTTAAATAAGCTTTTCAAATTTTGCCGCCCCCTGAGATCTGCCGCCTGGACTACCAGGCTGGAAATCCTGAATCATCTTGAGCATCGTAGTTAGCATGTGTAGCCAATATACTCAAGGGCGGATCCACAATTTTTTTCTGGCGGGGGGGGTGGTAAGTTTTACGGCCTTCTGAGGGATATTTTCATAATTCTTACATTATTCTATAAGTAATATTAGTCCAATTAAGTAAAATTGATTAAACTTTAAAAATTCTTTAGCTCTTGGGGAGGGGGGGGGGTTTATATGCCAAACCCCCCCCCCCTCGCTGCGCCACTGATATCAACTATTATTTAGTGAATTTGTTCCTTGAAACTGCACTGAAATCTAAAAAAAACCTCAAAAATAACCTTTTTCGAATAACCCTTTCAGAAAAGAATCAGGTTCTGTCTTATATTGTGACACCTTTATTTTATTTATCTTTTATATCATCTTTTTACACTTAGCATGTTGTGAATAAAGCAACTAATGAAAGCGTATTATTATTTAATTGTAAAAAAACTTTGGTTCAGGTAATTAATTTGAGTCTTTTTATATTACACCTTTAATATAAGCTTCACGATTGACGCAATTGTGATGGGGGCCGGGGTACTCCGAGATCGCCGACCAGTACACTTGGCCAGACCGTTCCTTCTAGGTAGGCAACAGTACACATCACCGCCAAGATATTCATTAGCGCATGGTGGACGTAATTATTTGCTATTCTGTCATTTTCGAAGATTAATTAAGATTTGATTATTGTTCATTGGAAACAGAGGCTATATCTGTTTTTTTCTCCAATTAATCCATCTAGTCAGAAAGAAGGCTTTCAACAATTCGAAGCGCGCGCATTGAGATCACGACTGTTATTTCGCTTCAGTAAATAAAAATTTATATACTAGCCAAGAACTTTTACAAATTTTCGAACCTCTGACACACACGAATTGTGAAATTCATTCTGACAGTGGTATTCAGAAAGTCATTTCCATTTAAGGTCTACTTTTAATCTGTCGTATTACCCAGCGCGAGTCACTGCAGTAGACGACATTTGAAATTCACGCAGTTAAAGTTTTTGTTTCCTTTCGCAATAGTAATTCCGAAACTTAGGGTGACTTCCTTCTTATCCTAAATTTTTATGGGGAAAAAATACTAAAATTTCTGGTTCGATCGCTTAGCTTAGAGGATCAACCCCTGTTTGTATTGACGTGCCTCGCATTACTGCACACACTGTTCTCATTATGTATTTCTGATCTCTAGGCGAATAAAAATATCATTATTATTTTTGCTTGACCGATTAGTTCACAATTCAATACGCAATGTCTGCTTTTTCTCGTGTCCTATTTTGTTTGGCAGCAGAATAAATAACTGTGGGTATAAACTCGCACTATTATTGATGCTAACTTGAAATGTATATAAAATAGCTTATTTTTTACGCAAGTTTCTAGCGTCATGCAGGCATGCCGACTCACAAAAAATATTGGGGGGGCCCAAACCGGGGATCTTGCCCCAGGAAATTTTATTAGTAGTGAGTTTTAAGTTTTTTAAGCATTTTAGAATAGTCATATGATCAACATTAAAACCCTAATAACTCAAATCTCGATATCTGGACACTCCGGGGAAAATCGACAAGCCGGACACAGTTTTTCCTCTCACCCATAACGAATTTTTGAGGGGCCTCGGGCCCCCTCAGGTCCCATGGAGTCGGCGCCGTTGGCGTCAAGATCACGGCGAGAAGATGACGCTGCGGCGGTCTGGCCAGGTCGGCTGGTCGCCGAGGGCCCCGTGATTAGGGTGCCCACACAACGCTCGCGTATATCTTGAAGCGTATAGGAAATGTGTAATAAAAAAAAGGACTCGGACTACTTGAACCAAAGTATTCATGCCTTTGTGAAATTCTACGCTTTCTTAGTTGGTTTACACTGCATGCATACTCAGTGTATAAGATAATATAAAAAATAAATCAAATAAAAGTGTCATCAGATTAAAGAGAGCCCGATGCTTTTTTGACAAGGTAATTCGAAAAGGTTATTTTAGAGCTAATTTGGTTTTCAGTGCAGTTTCAAGGAACAAATTCACTAAATAATTGATAATAGAACCATAATACATTATTAAATTTTATAAGCCGTGAAATTCTCCCTCTTCATTGTATTGTTTTTTATGTAATTTTTATTTTTTATCAACTTTTATCTAGTTCATAAGAGCCAGAATAGCCTCAAAATCCATTTCCGGGAATGCAATTTCCTAAAATTTTCCGGGAGAGGGCCCCGAAATCCCCGGTAAGGGAGGCCCCATTATGAGCCCCAGCCGAGGGCCCCTAATCGCCCTAGATTTTTGAACCATTTATTTTTAAAATTCCGTGATTCATTAATCTCGCACCTACCGCTTATCCTGGTGGGTATTTGGAACAGAATAGTGTAAGGATGAATGAAATATCCCTCAGAAAGCCGTAAAATCACCATTTTGAAACATTTATCTTTGAAATTCCGCAATTCATTAACCTCGCACCTACCGCTTATCCTGGTGGGTAGTCCACACACCCACACACCCCGGTATTATTCCATCCCATCAGACACACCGGTATTAGTTGCACCTAAACCCCCCCACCCCCCTTAATTCCTAGCTGCGCCCCTGACCAGACAGACTGGGAGTGAAAGCAAACCTGTGAAATATTTTAACTGCAAGAAGAAATAAGTGGGTTGGTCATTTACTGAGACATGATGGATTGGTAAAGACAATTTTGGAAGGCACCGTGGAAGGAAAGAACAGCGTTGGAAGACCGTGGTTGAATTACATTACCCAAGTAATGAAAGACAAAGGCTGCAACAATTACCTGGAGCTGAAAACGCTGGCGGAAGACAGACAACGATGGAAGACTACTGCAAACCAACCCAACGGTTGACTACTTAGAAAAATCTAGCCACATGAAGTAGCGCGGAGTAGTATTGAAAAGCGGGCTCTTTTCTAACCTTCGTCCACGATGGAGGATTTACGTCAATAAAATATGTTATTCCTTGAGAAAATCGCCATAAGTATGTTTTTTATGCCCCTCTATTTTCTTCCGATGTCTTGCTCACTATTTAAGAAAATATTAAGTGATAAAAATAAGAAAAAAATAAAGAAAATTAAGTGCCGATTAAGTGAAAAATCAATGGCGGCTCCTAGGAATTTACTACGGTGACTGTCGTAGTGTTATAAATATTTAGCTCATTCTTTACGTCGTCGCGGAGGTCTCCAGAGAAGAATTGAACTTAAATGAATGGGGTTGGGTTAAAACAGTGTTTCTTTCAAAAATTAGAAAGAAAAAAAATGACTTCACTGGGATTCGAACCTAGGATGCTCTTGGCAAAACTGGCAGGCCACGCCCCTCAAGACGCACTCGCTTTGCCAGATTGCAAAACACCCTTTCGCGCCAAATATTTCCCTGCATTTATCTCTCGAACCCGGGCTCAATGGCTGGGTTAGGTACTAAACCTACCATGATAACTCTGCGCGTTTACACGACGTTTTGAGACTACGAGGGTACGAATCGAGGTCGGTACGTGCGTATTGTGAGCGGGATATTAAATTAAGGCCCAAGAACATGGCGTTTAAGCGTTATATCTGCTGCCGTTTCGCTCGAATTTTATTCGACGGCGCCACTAGGCAGCTGTATCTCGTTCAGTGTGACTTTCGCCATTAACAATGATGGAAGCAGTAGCGAATACAGAAAAATCTCGAAGGGGGCGCAAGAGATATCTTGAGTTACCTTTTCTTTTATCCTAATAAAAAATAATCAAGTCACATGCAGAGTTTAAGAAAATTTTAGTTAAATTTATTACACACATATACAAGAAAATGCCATCTTATGAAATAAAAAAGTTATAATTCTGCTTCTGCAATGTTTGGCAAAACGGGCGGGCCCGCAATGGGGGGGGGGCTCCCCCTTCGCCCCCATCTGTATCCGCCACGGGATGGAAGTGGTGTTTTTTAAGTTTACAATCGTCTGACATGCGTTGAATGAGTGAGTTACATTATTTATTAGCTCGAATACGTATTAATGCCGTGTATACTGCCGGTATTTCTGAATGAAAAGTGGATATTAATGATAGGTAGCGACGCGAGTGGCGATTTCGAAATCTTATTATAATGCGCGGAGCGACAACAATCCTGGCGGCGGACTTGAGATTCCTCTAATGTAATATTCGAGCCCGAGAGTATGGGAAAAAAGGCCGTGTTAGTTTTCCTACATTTCCAGAATTTCCTTGTATAAAAAATAATATAATATATAATTTCCTTGTATAATTTCCTTGAAAAATAACATTGTCAATCAGATCCCTAACATCACTCTCGCGATGTCTCCTTGTCTAGGCCAAACCCGGGCAGCTCACGGATGGCATTGCACCGAGCAATTTAGAGGTGCTAGCCAGTGGCGTGGGTGGGAAATTCATTCGGGGGGGGGGGGGAGTGCAAAACTAGGGGAGGGAATAAAAAAAAACGGGGAAAAAAACTAAGGGGTTTTAAATTAATTTTAACACTCTTCACAATCGCAAAACTTCATTTTTTAAAGAAATATTTTGTACATTTGGGATATTTCAATATTTTGTTTTCTTTGATGAAGGAAAATAATTGTATTTTTATATTTCGTGGGGGGGGGGGGGGGAGAGGATCGGGTCCGGACCCATCGGTCCAACCCCCCCCCCCCCCCCCCCCCGTCCACACCACTGGCGCCAGCCGAATCTCTGCCAGCTGATAATGAATGGAAGATATTTTTTTTCATTTCATTCGCGAACGTAAAACTAAATAAACTGAATCATAATAAAGCTAATTTTGACGTCGACTTTCCGTTGTAAATGTGCTAGGCAAACTCAGACATTTAAATTTAGACTCTGCGACCCGAAACGGAAGTACCCATAATTGAAGCCGAGAATTTTGAATCCGATTGTAAGACAGTATATTTTCTGCAGATTTTTGGAGGAAAAAAAATACCTGTCTCATATTCATGCAAGTACGATATCTGTGGGAAACCCAATTTTCTTACCCTTTAGCATGACCAAGTATGTATATTAAATCTGAAATGTATGGAATATTTAATTTTATCGGTGAATTATTTGATTTTGTTCTTAGATGCTCAGTGATTTTTAACAAATCACTCCATTGCATTTTTACAATGTCAATATTGTTTAAAATTGCTATTACATGATTTTCATTGCATGATAATATTTATCCATTTTTCGATTGAGTTTTCGTTTCAAACATCCTTCCGTAAAGATTGAAATTAGGATAGTAATTCAAATAATTGTTTCATTTATTGCATCCTATGAAAATGAGAATAACCTAATGAAATATTTTACTGCTGGAAAACGTATTGAGTGATTCCCAGGACGAACTTTTTTTGATACTGGAATCATCAACCCTGATATCATTAAGTAGTCCGTAACACTTCAAAAAAGTTAGCTTTTAAAAATCATGGTGTTCCAATAAATTCATTACTTATTATTTTTTAGTGTTTAAATTCATATTATGTTATCATAATGAAAAAAATATATAGTAATTATTTTATCTGTGAATGTTCCATCCAGACTTATAACTTTCTGATGACGACTGACTAAACTGCAAATATTATTCTTTACTCTATGGCTTAGTACGTGCATAAATAAAAATATAAATAATACAAAAGATTAGCGACTTGAAGTGAAGCAAATCCTCTTGGTGTGGCTGGGTAAGACACTTTATAAAAAGTGAAAATTTTTAATTTTTTATCTTCACTATCAGCTCAAAGTGTTTTCATGCATACGTTTAGATCGTAAATAGATGGAATCCGGGAGCTTGAGGCGAAATATTTTTTAGTGGATTAAAATACTTCCATTTTCCGCAACTTGGGTACCCGCGGGTACACATGGCTTAAATACACTAAGGTGCTAGAGATTTTGGAAAGAAAGAGTATCATTGAGAGATGGCTGCATATATTAGCACAAACAATGTTTGCCACTAAATTTGAGTGAATTGCCAAAAATATAAAATAATAAATATTTATATAATAAGTCAAAATTGATTAGATAACTATGAAATGGATTTGCTTAGGCAAAATCCATAAATAAATCATATTAATTGCAAAAAAGGCATGTCAAAATTCTTGTGTCTTCTTTTTAACCCATTATAACTCAATGTTGCTTCTAAGCAACACCAAAAATGTATAAATTTTCTGCTATACTTCGGAAATACGTATACTGTGCTTTATCTTATGGTGTAAATTGTAATGACGAAATATTTAGCTGCCACATACATTACGATTGAGTGAAAAAATTTCAAGTTTTCAAATTTAAAAATCTTGAAATTTGATTTCTCCCAGGAACTGCTCTGGGTTTGAAAGGGTTAATTAACTTAAAATTGAAATATGTATTGAATTGAATACTGTGAAAACATTGCAATAATCTCTCATGCCTTTATGTAACAAATTTATGTAATCTTATTCATTCACACACATGAAGAAGGTACAAAAATATTCCGAAACTTTGGCCAAAAATTTTTAATTCAATTCTCGAAGACCAACACTCCAAGATACTAATCAAAGTTAAAAATTGATGCCACGAGGTAGGAAAAAAATCAATTCATCAAAACTATAAAGTAACTAATATACACGTCATAGCTCATGTTTCTTCCCACATAATACTCACAAGATAGGCACCTGCTTAAATCCTGGGAAGGAGAGAATAGATCATCACATTGACAAGTACCACGACGGCAATGGGCATTTACAATGCATCCAGACCCTGTATGGCAAGTTCCATTAATTACTGGAATAAATGAATTCAAATAAGCATGTAAATAACGTGAAAAAATTTAACTTAATCTAACATAGATTTTATTCCTATCAACATCTCAAGTTACAATCTCCTAAAAATGCTAAGTTCATTCACTGGAATCAGAATCAGTGTAAATTTATTATTTTGTAAGAAGCACACTTTGAAAAATCTAAGCCTATTGCTTAGAGAGCAAGACAATTAGTAATACCAGAAGCAACGTTGACAATTTTTTTTAGTATAAATAAGGCCATTTTTGAAACATAAGGAGAATAAAATGAAATACTTAAGCGTTACATACTTGCCAAGCACTTATCTGATGCTTCGGATGGAACATAGCCATCATTACACTGACATGTGTTGTTACTATTAGCCAAATAGCAATAAGCATTTTCCGTACAATTTTCATTTCCAATGCACCCCCAACCAATTTCTGGAAGTAGTAATAAAAAAATTAAAGATTCATGCACATATGGTTTCTGCCGCATTTGAAATATATTTCACAAACAATAAAATTAATTGATAAGTCATTTTCATCAAAAAATTTCAGTAAAACATGATTTAGAATATATAATCATTCATAGTATGCGTAAGCTTGGGATTTAATTGGAGGGCACAAAATCTCCTCTGTTTTAATGCGCTAGAAAATTATTTTCCAAACGCCCTTCGTATATATCGCGCCACTCTTCGCTACTTCTGCTATTGGGGTGAAATGGAAGCTCCACTATCGTGACTGCCGGAATTGAGATAGTACATAGAACACCATTCGTGCAGAATTGCTTATTGTTAGATTGGAATTAATCTTGATTTAGTATTAGTTTTTTGCCAACTTCGATATGATGCATTTGCTTAATGTAATAAAACGAAAAAAAAAAAAAAAAGTTTTCGATTACGTGAGCGACGGAAAGCTGCTTTAAAACCACCGTGTTTTCTGCATTTTGCGGGATTAAAAACAGAAGCGTTGCCAGTGGCGATAATATGAACTATTTAGGTAGTTGGAAATAGACGAAACAGGCAAAATGTTTGACTCGCAATTTTTTTACCTCGTAAAGTCTGTATTCAACATGAAAAAATCTTTTCTGCACTAAGTCCACCAATAATTCTTTACACTATGTGTCATCTTATCGAGCAGAAGAGCATTAAAAATGAGTCATTTGCGCGTGTTATTTTATTTGGATACACTGAATTTCCCTTGGCTCATTATGAATCCTTCAGACGAGCTTATGAGTTTCCATACGACACGAATTTGATTTATTTACCCTAACTTTAAAAAAATATAAGAGTTGTGTAAAAATTTTATGTCTTTAGCAACGACAGGACAAAGTTCATTCGGGAGCGACCGTTTTTTATTGTCAACGACTAGAAACCTTTCATCGATCACGGACGACCGATTTCGGTCACGAATGATTGTCGGCAGACCTACCCTACCCAAATCGATCGCATAGTGAACGACGACCGCCATATTTCGCGAATGATCGATGAACGAATTGATCGCGAACGGCCGCAAAGATTGTGTCGTTCGTTGAAAATAATCCCGTTCATCAATAGATTATACTATCCTCTATATTATTTCTACTGTATAGATACCTTTTTCTCAAATTATACGCAACCAAACTCTACAAATAA
This sequence comes from Ischnura elegans, assembly GCF_921293095.1. NCBI lineage: Eukaryota > Metazoa > Arthropoda > Insecta > Odonata > Coenagrionidae > Ischnura > Ischnura elegans. The sequence goes on along the minus strand of NC_060253.1, from coordinate 17,895,441 downwards.
GGTACCAAAATGCACAGAATTTATCAGAGAACATGCGACGCCATATTTTACTTCCTAAATATTGCTATTGTTTCCTATAACTGGTTTTTAAAAATTAAAAAAATAATCGATTCCGGCAAGATTGTCCTCATCCCAAGAATACAGTTAACGCCGTCGGATCCCACCATGCCTTTTACTTTGACTCGCAGAGAATTTCCCATTAAGGTTTCCTATGCGATGACTATTAACAAGGCTCAGACTTTGCAAAGAGCTGGATTATTCCTGTCTGACCCTTTATTCTCTCGTGGCCAACTTTATGTAGCATTCTCTAGGGTAATATTTTTCAAAATATTTTTGTAAATATTAAGGAAATGGCTAAACAAGTATTAACAGAGGATAGTGTAATTACTTCCAATGTTGTGTTTAAAGAGGTCCTATGACCTCAATTTGTACATGAACATTCCAATTAAATTTGTACATAAGACCCTGCCTTTTTTTCTACATTTTAAAATTAGAAACGCGCCTATCCCTCCGTGGACCTGCATTGAAAAGAGCGGGGGAAGCCCGCTGGAAGCGGGCGCATCACGCTCGTATAAATAAATCGTACATGTCGGTCGTTAACGTCCGAACAATCACTACTGTCCGTATCACAAGTATAGATACTCGAGTTTGAACGCTTATAATAACCATACTATTTAAGCTATATTTGTGATTTTGGTACGATCACTTTTCTTGCTATTTGCGCGTTGATTAATAAAGCGATAGGCACGCGATTCACTGGAAAACAGCACGGCGCGCCGCGACGCCGACAGCCGCAGTTTTTACCGATCGGCGCATTTCGCTATAAAAATCGTTATAAAATCGACGCATGATTGTAAACAGTCGATAAGGCAAGTACAAAGATACAGAAGACTAGAAATTGATAGCAACGTCAAAATTCACTCCGTACGGGCAACGGTTAATTAGAAAATGTTGTTTCATAAAAAATACAATAGAAATTGTTCTAACAGTTGGAGAAGTATGAAACTTAAGATTAACGCCAAAAGAGTATTATTCTATAATGTATATAAATTTAGAAAAGGTAGTAATTTGTGTTTAACTTTGGTCAATGTTTAAAGTTAAGATTTACTTGGAAAGGCTTAAAAAACCTTTTAAGTTTATGCACTATTGTACAAGTGCACCAGTTTATGTATAATTATCTATCAGGTTAAAAATTTTCAACCTTGTTTATCAACTCGCATTATAAAAAGAAAAGTAATAGTGCCAAAATCATAAAATAATTTGAAGGGTACGGTTTGTATTAGCATTCAAACTCGAGTCTCTATACTTATGGTACGGACAGTAGTTGGAAGACCGAATAGCCGGACCGAATGGCCGGAAAGTTTCCTTCATCAAAGAAAACGAAAGGCATTGATTGCGATTCGTTACCCACCATTAGTGTATTCATAATATGTATGCAAATTATTTTGATTTAGAAATCCCAGTTTAGACGAATGCTAATGGTCAATTTTAACCTCATTTGAAACAGGCCAGATTGGCGCCCATGCGATGCCACTCCACGTGACGTCACAAGGACCTAGTTTCTATGCGAGTAGGTAGGAGTTTTACATCATATGAGATTACCAATGCATGCATGAGGCACAGATTTCAGGGAAACCACCCAATTATGTGTAAATGTATTGTTGTTTAAATTATAAATTAAGTCAGATGAAATGAGTTGTGAAGTCAGTCGACGACAGAGTTATGTGCCTCTGTCAAACGGATTTTCGCTATCAGGTCGCTCATCTTCAGTAATTGGCGTTTATCGATTATGCGTCAATTACAGGAAAATTTCGTTTGTGCCGAAGATAACACCGCTCATTGTTCATACCCCTCAAGACAAATATAATCGGATGAAGATAAGAAACAAAAAGCTGGGAACTTGGCAAAAAAGTAAAATATACCAATCTCAGCAGAATCGCTTTGTAATAATAACTCCAGGCCCTCATCAAAATGATAGTAGTTAATCCAGCGATACTGAAAATGGTGGTTTCCTATTATTTTTTTATTGCCTAAATCGAAAGTACTCGTAAGTACTGAAAGCGTGAAATACGTACTCCTGGAGTACGTATTTCACGCTTTTAGATGTTTAAATTACGATATCCATTTTTCGCAATTAAATGAAAAGTGAAAATTTTCAAGCGCGTGAACACGCGACGGCTAAGTATGAATGCTGGGAAAACCCCGTGTGACGTCATTCTGGTTCCCGCTACCTCAAATGAGGTGAACTTGGGGCGAGGCTTTAAGCGCTGATACGACGCAGGATGCTAGCAGGTAGCAGAGTACTCTGCTAGGAGGCTGCGCTTGGCTTAAATGAGGATTATTAATACCTTATCAAACGAAGGAAACTTTCCGACCACAGACAGTTTAATAGGTGATTATTAAGACATGTTTCCCTGAGCTCTTTGCCTCATGCATGCATTGGTAACCTCAGACGATGTAAAACTCCTATCTACTCATATAGAAACTAGGTCCCTGTGACGTCACGTGGAGCGGAATCGCATTGGCGCCAATCTGGCCTTTTTCAAATGCGGTTAAAACTGACCATTGCCATTCGTCTGAACTGGGATTTCTAAAACTAAATAATTTGTATATTATGAATACACTAATGGTGGGTAACGAATCGCAATCAATGCCTTTCATTTTTTTTGATGAAGGAAACTACCCTATTATGTTGAAGCACGCGCTCATCAAGCAGGAGTCGTATTAAATCTTATTAACGCCGCGGGGAGAAATGAATTACATAGCTGGCAGCAATTAGGATGTATTTATCACGGGACTCGAAAGAGACTTGTTACACTGTCAAGCGCCTGCCAACGGCCTAGAAATTAGGGACTTTGTGTGACGTTAAAGTTTTCATCACATGCATAAAATACTTTAGGTTACTCTTCCATGTGTCTTTCCTATGCCTTTCCATTTCTTCTAGTTTAAATAATGCCATTTGTTGAATACGCGAAAAATCCTCAGAGAAAAATATCATTCGAACCCGGAGACCCCGATTTCCGTTAGAGTTCTTTAGCCAGTTAAGACGCAAATGCGTCATTTTCCTCTGTGACTAAAGCACTCGACCGGAAATCGGGAGATCCGGGTTCGAATCTCGGTCAAGGCGATTGATTCTTTCTCTGTGAATATTTCTCCCTATTTGTGCATTCCGGTTGACTCCGTAAATTTATCACCGCTGCTAGTCCCGGTATACCATATTTTGTTGAATATAATTATTCTATTTGAAATACATAAAAAACGCTTTAATAATTGTGTAAAACTATAATTGCTAATTGGAAGCAAGCTATTGTGTAAAACTATAATTGTTAATTGCAAAAAAGCAAGGAGTAAGGAGAGATAAAATAATACTTTAAAAAATATCCCTCTTTTAAAAAACATTTATGCAATTTCCACAAAGATGTTTTCAATCATTATACTCTTTAATTTTTAATCTTCTGCTAAGACAAACAATACTCTACTCGCACAACGCTGACAAACGCTCATCAAAAGCTATTGTACTGTCAACTGGCTGGTTGGGATGAACATGGCTCACCGGACAGTTTCTTAACGCGCCTGCGAAGCGACAGATGTTGCGATGGAAAAATCGATTTAGATTAAAATCGATAATCGAGTTTCCAATGCCAAAGATCTAGAGAATCGAGATCGAGCCTCGATATTCGATCCTAAATCGATTTTTCAACCTCCATCTTGACCATTTCGTTTTTATCTCAGGAGCTACACTGCCAGCATATGATATCGTCATCCGTCCAATGCGAAAGAGTTTTAATTAGGGCCGGTTAAATTTGAAATCACGCCCTAGATTATCATCAAAGCATTTCATTTCATCATCAAATTATCATCAAAGCATCTCGTGCGTTATTTGTAAATTATTGCTACTAATAATTCAAGCAGATTTTTTTGGATATTTATCCCAAATCTTAAATGTGCATTTTGATTTTTTTCGAATATATAAAGAACATGTTTTGGTACCGTATATTTTTGAAGAACTATCGATTTTTTCGATCAATCGATCCTTCGGTTCAAATTTCGATTATTGAAAAGCCTACCTTTCCATGTCGATTGAAAATCGATTCATAGAAAAATAGAGACTTGACAGATAGTGAGAAAGAAGCTACAGTATTAAGGAGACAAACAATGGAGGATATGGTATGCGAAGGATTTATGGAGATGAAGAGGCTGGCAGAAGATTGAGACGCAAGGCTGTCGTCAACCTATTCTGAGGGATAGAAAACGGCGGAAGAAGAGCTTAGTGGCTTCAACAAACCCATCAGGGAATTATGATGCAATAATATCAAGTCCACTTACTTGAAACGCAAGTTCCCTCCCGAGTCGACGGCGTGTAGTGATCCTGGCACTGACAGGTGAAAGGCACACTCTGATAATCACAGTAACCATGCTCGGGACAATCTTTATTCTCCGAGCAATTTCCTCCAACCTCTGCAATGAGAAAATCATTTTAAGCTAAAATAACGCTGCTCAAATAATTGATCTTGGGGGTTTTCAGCGAGAAAAACTATAGATTGGCAAAAGCAGTGGCGCAACGAGGGGGGGGGGTGGGGGGTTTTAGGGATAAAATAATGGATGAGAGCTCAGAGAAATATTTAAGTTTAATCCATTTTATATAATTGGATTGATATTCCTAATAGAATATTGTAAGGATTAATAAAGTATCCCTCACAAAGTATATCTCTGTAAATAAAGTATCCCTCTGCAATGAGAAAATCATTTTAAGCTAAAATAACGCTGCTCAAATAATTGATCTTGGGGGTTTTCAGCGAGAAAAACTATAGATTGGCAAAAGCAGTGGCGCAACGAGGGGGGGGGGTGGGGGGTTTTAGGGATAAAATAATGGATGAGAGCTCAGAGAAATATTTAAGTTTAATCCATTTTATATAATTGGATTGATATTCCTAATAGAATATTGTAAGGATTAATAAAGTATCCCTCACAAAGTCGTAAAACTCGCCCTTTTGAACCATTTATCTTTAAAATTCCGCAATTTATTTATCTCGCACCTACCGCTTATCCTGGTGGGTATTCCGTATCCCCACACACCCCGGTATTAGTTACACCTAAACCCACCCCCCAGCCTTAATTCCTAGCTGCGCCCCTGGGCTAAAGCAAATGGTTTGCATGATTTTATTTTTGAAGTGCATCAACATCAAAGATCACACAGAACCAAGGAAAATTAACTACAGGTGCACGGAAAAAAAAAGATTTGATTAAAACTATCGAACTGGTGTGATAGGGAGTATTTTTGTTAAATATACTTAAACTTAGATGCAAATTATTAAGCACTTGATTTATTTTACCAAACGCTAGCGTGAGCTCTTGATATATTTCATCAAACATTTTGGTATTGCATAATTTGGTCAATTGTACGGAAGAGTTTCGTAAAAATAACCGAATTAATTCAATACGATTCTGAGTTTGGTAACTTTTATCGAAGTTATGATTAATTTTACGAAGGTGATTGCTTGTTTGGTAAAAATTATCAAACTCTACATTGCTATGCAAATTTGGTTTGATAGAATTTACCAAGTGTTTCGTAATCTATCGAACGGTCGATCGTTCCTCTTATGTTTATACCAACCCTACAAACACAAAAAGGATCAAATCTGTATTTTAGGGAGATTTCATAATACATCAAATCTAGATTTCCAAATCCTTTTTAAATACGGATTAAATCTGTTTCCGAAGTTTCTGCGCCACTAGCGGCGCTAGCGTCGGTGACGTAATTTTTCAAAATGGCCGAAACATTAGTGATGAAGTGTGAAAGTGTGTTTTGTTATTGTTACTAAACGACTAGATTTGACCGATACGAGCTGCATATATATGGTTTATTTGCTCCATTATCTGTTATATTTTTCCTTTATATCCATCGATTGTATAAGTATCGTATTTGCACCTCACAGTAACCCGGATCTTCCCTATGTAGTGAACTTTATCATTCAATATACATGCATAGTTTTTTTTTTAAACCATATTCCATTACGTTGGTGCACATTTATGTATTACGTTGGTTCATTATGAGCTTCATTTTATGAATGTATCGTAATGTTTCAATTTGTAAAGTGCCTCTGAAAATAGTAACGAGGGATGGTCTTGGCAACAAAAACGACGACGAGGAGAAATTTTTCGTTGCTCAATGTTATTCGGTGGGCTTATTGAACTCTGAACTCCGTTTCCATAATTCCCTTCAGATTCCTTCTTTTGTACCTGGTTTCTCCATTAACTTTTTTCTTACTAAGCCCATGGTTGAACTGTGCTTTTAGTGTCCTCAGGTATGTCAACTTCAATGGCTTTGTTATTATGAACCTGTTTTCTAACTGAGCCTTGCAATATAAAAATGTTATCATTTCTCTCCCTAAAAATTCACTAGAGTGACCGTTATTGGGCCCATGGTTGAACTGTGACTTCAATGGGCTCACTTATATTGACTTAAATGGCTTTGTTTTTATGAATCTGCTTTCTATCTTAACCTTGTATTATAAGCATTTAACTCTGCCGTGAGTGTCGTCATGTTTGTTGATTTCAATGCCTTTGTTTTTATTGATCTGATTTCTCCCTGAACTAGTACTTTAAAAATTTATTTTATATTGACTGCAAAGCCTTTCACTTTATCCACCTGCCACTTTTCTATGTAGTATATTGTGTTTATCTTTCCTCCCTTTCTGGCTGCGGCAGGCCAGTGCAAGGGGCAGGAGGAGGCAAATGATGCACAACATCAATTAGATTCATATTAATTTGGAATTCTATATAATGATAATAAAAAATACTTGTGATTTTTTAATAAAGCATCAATTACTCTATCTCATGTTTTTTAATCCATGTTATTAACCTTTTTCCTCAAGTCAGTGTATTATTGTGAAGTGGCTACTTAATGCATTTTTCCACCTAAAAATCTATGACATTGATAAGGGCACATTAAAAGCTAGTTGAATTAATAAATTATTAATTTCATTGTAATTTGAAATGCTTGGAATTTGTATGTGATATAAATAGATGTTTGTACCTTTTTAATAAAATATCAATTATTATGAGTCATGTTTTCTCAATCCAAATAAACAATCTTTTTCCTTCAAGTCAGTTTATTATTGCATAGTGGTTAGTTATAATTTTTAAAGATTTTGCTTATTGGGTGCTTGATAATATAATTCTTGTTGGAGCTTAGGGGTGAATAGGTAGAGATCTTATTGTGGTGGTCAGAGGGTTTTCCCTTCAGGGAAGCTTCCTCAATATATATCATTAATTGTAACGCAAAGGTTCCTTGATAAAAGTTCAAATGAAAAGCAGTACTACAATGTATCCCAGGAAAATCTATATACTGAAATCTGTATTTAATCCCTGAAAAATCTGTATCGTGGGGCGAGATATTACATGTATTAAATCTAGATATAATATGAGAAAAAGAGGACATAGCAACACCTTTGCAACAGATTAAATCTAGATATTATTGAGATTTCGCGGATTTCAAAATACGTGTTTAATCCAGATTTAATCCTTTCTGCGTTTGTAGGGAATACACATTTGCAGTTGAAAGATTCTTAAGCAGGCCTTACATAAAAGATAGTTTGGTAGAAATGGTTTTGTGTTCATTATTTGTGATGGCGATAACGTTTTAATTTTGTTTACGTTCATTTTTCTGTTTTTTCCTGCTTTAAATTGCAATACTACCCGTTAGCTGGTGCATCAAAGACATTGATTGAATAGCATATTATCATAGATATTTAAGCTGTAAGGAGATGTTTGTGTGTTTCGACACATTAAAACTTTAATTAGAGGTATGCCTGAGGTATAATTACTCGCGATCATGTTTAATAACATGTGATAAAAGCCGTGATACTAGACCCAATCCATGCTAAGGATATCACCCAGCACGTTAAAGCTATCTCTATATCAATGTATAAAGCCTGCAAATAAAGTTTTCTTGCGCATCTGCACTAGATATTCATAAGGAGTAACTACGTAATGCAATTGTGTGCATCAAGTATTCCTCTTAAGCATACAAAAGGAAACTGTAGTCACACCTTATTCACATTTCAAAACAAAGGTTAAATACTTACAATGATAATATATTATAGCGTTCAAATAAATATTTATTATGGCAACCGATTTAGTCTAGTTGTTAGAGTACGTTCCTATCACGCGGGGGGCCCACGTTCAATGCTTCATGCAGGCTTGTTATTTTTCCACTTTTTTTTGTATTTCTTTTACAGAAACTTACGTCAAACTCCTAATTTTATGATTTTCAATCAGAATAGTGTTTTCTGGGTTGAAAATCTTTCACATGTGCACGCTACGTCGGTTTTATTACCCTTTCGATTTTGATAGTATTTATCGAACTGCTGTAGCCATTTCGGTAACAATTACCAAATCAGTTTGATAGAATTTATCAAACTGGTTTGGTAATAATTACTGAATTTTTCAATGTGCCATATGAACCCAAAAGTTTGATAAATTTTATCAGAATTTGATAGTTCTAACTAAACTTTTTTTTCCGTGTGGGATAAAGCTGTTAAGGAACAGATTTAACAAAACATTAGGCGAATTTATGACCAACGAGTGAGCATTTAGTGAATCTTAAGCATACTGGTCATTCGTTACCTAATGTTAAACACCCCAGTGTTAACACAACAAACTACCTAAGGTAAAGTCTTAACGGGATTTCCATCGATTTAATTTGTCGCATATTACCAACGTACCAAGGGACGACTCGCCTATTGTCATCAGGGGGAATGAATAATTTTGGTCGAACGATAAACTTTGAGAAATAATCAGCTAAATATATCTGCCGTTGTAGCAAATCGTGCGGCAAATAGGCCATTGAGATCAGGCTAGATAAAAACACTTGCTAAATTAAAATTTAAACAAATTCGGAATGTAAACTCAGCAATGCGGGGAATCCCATTTTAAATAAATAAAAAAATGTTAGAACTACTCCTTATTATACGAATTACATAGATGTTTCCGGAGGAACAGGAGTCATATTATTGTTGTAATTGTTTGTAGTTACATCTATATTCATTGCATAGAAATATTTTTGTCCAGTCAAACTTATTCGTTCACCCTGATGGCGATGGGCGAGTCTTCCGTTGAAACGTCGGCGATGTGCTTACAAGGAAAGGCCGCTGGTGGAGATCCCGGGACAAATTCACGCCAATAATTCGCCGGGAAAGAATTACAACATGCCCTAGGGTACATCGCAGAGCATTGTGTAGACGTAGAAAGCTATTCTAGAAATTTCGTTGTTTCGGGCGTGAGTGCTCTGGGGAACAGGGGCGCAGCTAGGAATTAAGCCTTAGGTTGGTGTAACCGGTGTACCGGGGTGTGTGGGTGTGTGGACTACCCACCAGGATAAGCGGTAAGTACGAGATTAATAAATTGCGGAATTTTAAGATAAACGGTTCAAAATGGTGAGTTTTTCGGCTTTCTGAGGGATATTTCATTAATCCTTACACTATTCTATTAGTGATAACTATCTAATTAAGTAGAATGGATTAAATTTAAAAATTTCTCTGAGCTCTGGGGGTTTTAACCCCCTCTCCCCTCGCTGCGCCACTGTTGGGGAATTCCACTGATAATGGATGATTATGCAATAAAAAATATCATTTGTGCTGAAAATTAAAGTGAAAGCAGTTCTTCTCTAACCTGCGTAGAAATTTTTCGTAAAATTCCACTTTGAAAATTGTTTAGTAATCTTGCGCTCCAAATGACCCATCGCCATGTTGGCTGACCATGACGTCAGAGTCCAGTAAACAATATCTTTACGAGGTGCCAGTAGACTATTTGTCTCAGTTTTAGAAAAACCTATGTATCTCTCGGAACAATTTATTTATTTCATATCATTATATGTTAATTTCATCATCAATCATGTGAAATATATATCCTGAATAATTGATAGATTTAAAGAATGTTTACATGCTGGAAGATACATCACAGTTTTGACAAATAGCGCCTATTACTTTTTCATCCTCCTCATCCACAGCGATTTCCACGTTATGAGATTATTGTTCTCACTTAATTTTCTGGTGTCACCTTAGCCCCAACAGTTCAGATTAAGCAGATGCAGTTATTATTTGTCAAAACTAGACAATATCTTTGAATATTTTTTTTATTTCTCTGAGGCTGTGGGCGGGGGGTTCTACCCCCTTCTCCCCCCCCCCCATAGTTACGCTGCTACACCAGGCGATAGCCTACTTGTAGTAATATGCATAAACGAATAAAATTTCCAAAAATCTTGCCAACTTCATCGCACATCAGGTCAATCCAGATGTTACAGCAATTGCTGAAAGGTATGGCTTCATTTGAGTAATTATGTAAACAAAAAGGCATCCCATACTTACTGAGAGCGCAGACTTGACCCTTGACAATGTATCCATGTTTGCAGCCGCACTTATTATCCACGCATGCCACGTGTGGCGTGAAGGTGCAGTTGGAACTCGTTTGGCAAGGCTCTCCCATGGAAGCTGAAATGAACATGAAATTTTCAGCACGTGATTTCCTTAGTCACGGTATCCAGTCAATTCGAGAATGGATTGCATGACGGGCCCTTATTAGACGAGGTAGCCAGGCGACGTCGACAGCACCAGCAGCTGGCGACGCACTGACTACCGAACCTAGTAGCCAGTTCAGTAGCCAGAATTTTTCAGAAGCAGCAACAACACCAGCAAAAACATCTACACAGCTCAGGGACAAGTTCTGCGATTACTTCGTCAGTGAAGCACGAGCTGTATCATGGCAAATGGGGAATATTTAAACAAAGGCACTAGCGCGTAACAGTTGGTAAATAGTAACAGTACCTACGTGAATGTTGAGAAATGGTTTGATTTTCTTGATTTTGTATTTTTTTCATTTGAATATACGTGTACTACTTCTAAAAATTTCAATGATATTTTGTCACACTAACATTTGGGGAAATTTTTAAAGTGACATGATTAGTATCACTGGATAAATATTTAGCTTAGTGCGATATCAAAAATAAAAATTAAAATCAAATCATTTCAAGGTTGTACATTTATAACTGTAAATTATTTAGGCAATAACCAAACCTATTTAATCCTTACTTTTCAATTGTCGTTTTGCAAAATAAGTTTATTACCCAGAAAATAATACTTTTTAAAGTATTTATCCACATTTTCAGCTGCTGACCAATTTTTAATGTGTGCCTTGAAATATATTTTTTCCGTCAACATTCTGTGGTGCTTCTTATTTATACTGTTTAAGAACTGTCTTAAATTCACCATATTTGAAACTGAGCTATTTAATATTACCAAAAATGCCATATTTTCATTTAAAATTAAATTGCTTTCAGTGGACATATACAATGATCAGATATTTTTATAAGTTAGGCCTACAAGTTGTAACCTCACAATACCTACAGAGGGTATTTTTTTCAGCCAGCTCCCGTTCTTCAAAATCATGTATGAAGGTGCACAAAATTTCATTCCACGCACTCAATTTAACGTGTTTGTTATTGTACTCCTCTACACCACAGTTCCAAATACCTACAAGGGTGTTTTTCGATTTCATTAATCAATTCTTCAGTGTTTAATTTTGTGTCGGCCAACTTCTGGCACTTTTTCATGAGTTCTTCATGCTTTTTCTTTTGATTGTCTTTCGGCGGCTCTTCTTTTTCCTTCTTCTCTCCGCGTATCCCTTCGACTGAATCAGAAGATGTAGAAATTTTCTCAACTGGCGTGGACATACTGAACAACTCACCCACTCACAACAGAACACAACACAACAGTGAGCAGTACCAAGCAAGGTGTACTGACCGAGTGGCCTGGCGACCTAGTGTAATAAGTTACGTCTACAACGCAGCGTCGCCAGTATGGGTAGTCGGTGGCCACCGGAGTAGCGACGGGGCTCGGTAGCCAGTCAGTCCGTGGTTCGATTCACGGCCCAGGGGAAATTTTCTCTCGTTACAATAGAGTATGTGCACATTTTTGGGAAGTGATCTTAAAAAAGAATATACACCTCAATTAGGCTAAATTCCGAGTCTGAGAATAGAGAGGTACTTTTTAAGCGAGATATTAATTATTAAAATTTGCAAAATTAATGATGCGCTGAAACACTAGTCGGCCATATTCTCAAGGCTGTGACGTCATTTTGTTCGACGTGTTCTCAGACATTCCTTGTTCTTTAGGGTGAGCCCCTCTACAGCGTATACTGAGTTTGGAAAGAAGCCATGGAATGCCTTATGAACTAGATTTAAAGTGTGTACATGCCATCATCTACATCTTTTAATTAATTTGTTTCTCGGTTACGCTGACGACGAGACTCTATCAACTTTTCTACCTCGAACTACCTAATCGTATTTCTTACTCCTCGGTTCTCGCATTTGCGTTCGTTTGCAGATTTATAGTGACATTAAAATTAAGAGACACTTAAACAGTGATGATCCTTGAAAATAGTACGACTTAATTCGTGAAAACTAAGTCACTAATTAGTAACTAACTTAGTAACTGTACCCGTACTACTAACTAAAAAACGGAAAATTAATTTTCGATAAAAAGTGATAGTTTGGGTATTCAAAATGTTTGTAATTTAATTCCAAACACAGTGATGCTAATATTTTCCAAATCGGATGTGAAATAAGCTCATTATTACGTATCACAAGTCGGGACTACTTTTTGGAAATGCACCGCGCGCAGGGATTCCTCGCTTAATGGATAGTCATAACAAGACACTTGTACCTTGATAACCAATAAACTTATGCTGTGAAGAAATATAAAATGAACCAATTAATAAATTGTGCTAACAAATGCTTCGAGAAGCATATTGAAACCGAATGAATGAAAAGTAATCGTCTGATCTAACTATCAAACATTTGATTTCCAGCCCGAGAGATTTCCGTCATTCATCCGGACCAAGTTTTCAATAACCAATTTTTAGATATACCTCTTAAATGCTATTCATAAACCTCAACCAAGCAACTGTACATCTGACTGACATATCTATGTTAGCGAACTGAAAATAACTTGTAGAAACATTGAGATAATCAGAACTCTGCTTTTGAATACATTAATTCTACGAAAGAACAAATACGTCGACTAAAAGTGCGTTTTTTTTAAGAAATTAAGATCAGATTACTGCTTAAACTGGACCAAAATGTAACTTCAGTTATTTGTGCTTACGTTTAAAACCTTAAATAGCCCAGAAGAAGAACCCAGCTCAGTAACGGCAATTTAATAATTAACTATCGATATTCATCCAGTCACCACGGGCCATAACTGAATATGAAAAATTATTTTTCGCGAGTCAGTAGGTTAAATAATAATAGAATAGAAAATAGTTAAATAGATAAATTAAATTATGATCGGTAATTGAAATGACAATAATACAAATATCGATATTTATCTACCTACCGGCACTTTTACTTCCGTAAACCTTCGAATCGTGCTAACAAACTTTTGGCCAATTACCTACTGTAAACAATCTTACTTAATTCACTTATGTTAGACCTAATTTCCGATGAGGTTTCCCGTCCATTTCTCTTTATTATGAATGAGACAAGACAACAAAAAAGCTCCACTTCAACATTAAAACTTCGTGCCGAGGCATGTAGGTATAGTCCAACATAATCAGCACGGTCAATCATTGAAGCATCCACCTTCGGGATATTATTTGAAGAAACCCTCACGAAACCTGATTCCATGATAAGCACTTAAACGTATTTCCCTTTACACAGATCAGATCCACCAACTTTTTCCAATGCACACGTAGTTTATTGAATCATAAACACGATAATAACACGATACACACCTTGCACGCTGATGAGATAGACCAGAATGACGTCACATACCGAGGAGCCAATAGATGAGCGTTTTCGTCTGCCTAATATCGTTGCGAAAACAATGCATATTAAATAGTAATTATTAAACAAACTAAGCAACAATTAATGCTGTTAATCGAAAGTAATTATATTTACGATACACTTTATCGAATAAACTGCATTTCATTCGTATTCCTCCCGAGTGCACATACTCTATTCATGTATAATTCACCGCCGCTCACGCGGCAGGTTTAAAATATAACTAGAAAAGCCTTAGTTTGAGTCCCTTACGCCCTCACAAAGGATCTTGTTTCAGTTGCTTGTATACTGTGCATGTTTGTAGATGAGTTTTGCTCTTACAATGGAGAGGTCCCACTTTGGTCCCTGCGGTGAAACTCTCTCCTTACCGCACACCAACAAAGCGATTCAGTTTTGCAAGGTGGACGGCAGTTGGAAGATATTACATAGCCATTTATAATATCATCGGTTCATCATCATCATCACTGGTCAACAATCCTAGGATTGGTTTGACGCAGCTCTCCACTCAGTTCTCCTATCAGCTAATTTTTCCACACCTACATATTTCTTCTCTTTCACATCCTTCTTTACTTGCTCCATATATTTTGCTCGACGTCTTCCTTTTCCGTTCTTGCCTTCCACTTGTCCCTCGACGATTGTCTCCATCAGGCCATCATGTCTCAAGATGTGGCCTATAAGGTTGTTCCTTCTTCTTGTTAAGGTTTTCATGAGGCTTCTCTTCTCTCCTACCCTTCTTAGGACATCTTCGTTACTAACTCGGTCGATCCATTTGATTTTCATCATTCTTCTGTAGCACCACATTTCGAAGGCCTCTATCCTTGCTTTCTCCACTGCGGTCATTGTCCATGCCTCACTTCCGTATAGGAGCATACTCCAGATGTAGGTTCTTATAAATTGTTTCTTTACTTCCATATTTAAGGTTCCCGCTGTAAGCAGGTCTCTCTTTTGGTGGAATGCTCTCTTCGCCTGGGCTATTCTGCTGATAATTTCTTTCTTGCTTCTCCCGTATATATGCTATGCTATATCTATCAATTGAAAACATGGTAATGCAAAATATTAGCGGTGGGTCGCAATGCGATCATCGCGACTCCGCGGACATTTTTGAAAACCGATTAAAATGCGACCGTAGCGGCAACAGAAATCAGCCTTCCATGGGATGGAATTAGGCCTCTTTTGCATTCACCTTGGTATTTACACGAAAAATTCGCACATAACCGATCATCATGGAGAAGAAGGGAGGAAGACAAGTGATAGTCGCTGCGTACCGTTGCATTCGGTGCAATCTCGCCGAATGTTCATGAAGTGATCTGTGAATCGAGTGATCTCTGGGCCAAGGTTAGCTGAATCGGGACCGGAACTAGGAGTATTATTGGGGGGGGGGTGTCAAAGATCCGTTTACCGAACTCCCCCCTGATCCCTTGCTCCCCCTTCTCCCTTAATAACATGAAATATCTTCGTAAAGGCCGCTATACACGGTGAATGATCATACGAATGATCATGCTGAATGATCACGTGATCATTCACAGGATCATGCGAGCAAAACAGAACATGTTCTAATTTTCACTGAATGATCATGAGCATGAAGGTTCATTCGCGAATAGTTCCGTCATACACGGTGAATGATCATGCGAATGAAATCATTCGCCGTGTGTAGCGGCCTTAAGCTATTTTTTTAGACGCACTAGATGAAATTACACACAGTTTATTTGCTATTAACAAGTTTTGTAGGCATTAATGTTTTAAAATTTACAATTTAATAATGATTGTTAAATAATTGAATTTGAAAATTTAATTACCTTTTCTATAATAAACTTTTCAAAATTTTCTGCCCCCCTGGGCACGTGCGACCCTCGCCCCGCCTTAGTTCCGTGCTTGAGCTGAATGCAGCGCTTATTTTTACTTCATTAAAATATATATTTACCCAAGGGCGTACTCAGCATAAAAACTAGGGGGGGGGGCAAGACGTTGTTGTTCAAGTTGTGACATTTTAGCACCGAAAAGGGTAGTGAAACCAAAATTTAAAAATAACGAGACAGCGGTCTGTTAGTTTTTAAAAGTATTTGCTTAAAAAAGTTGTGATTATTATTTTAATTTCATATCGTATACGAATATGCTTATTCTTCAAGAGAAATTTTGTTTAAAACTTTCGTTTTGAATTAAATTTATCTATGCTTCTATGAGAAGGGGGGGGGGGTGGCAGCTGCTCCCTCCTGCCGACCACCCCCCCCCCGTGGAGTACGCCCATACCTGAACCAAATTGATATCCATCCAATGCAGACGTGTATTCTTCCATCAGATCGTCATAGTCGACTTCGTCTTGTCCGAGGATCGGCAATGCTAGAGCCAACGACACAATCAGAACAGGGATGAGAGCGCCTTCGTGCCTCCACTTCATCATCGCGTCTTCTTCAGAGAAAACCTTGCCTGGCGAAGAAGTAATAGGGTAGTTTCCTTAACACTTTGCGTGCCATGGACGTAATATTACGACCTGTTAATCTTTCTGAAGATTGCCATGGACGTAATATTACGTCTTTCTATTAAATTGGCTTTTTATGCGAGAAGATCTAATATTTCGCTCGTGGTACTTTTCCAGTTTACTGCTTTGTGGTTCTGTTCTTCAAAAATCAACTGCTCGATTGAAAAAGAGTTCACTTTATATCTTGAGGAAGAAAAGTCCTCTGTAGCACCGGCATCCTTATCTAAGGCCACTTTGTGTGAAAATTCTTTTGCGGAAAGAACCGTTTGTTAAGGGTACAGTGACCCTTTTGTCATCCAGGATTTATGACGCTTTGCTTCGAACAATACTTTCTTATGATTTCCATGCTTTACAGAGTTCAAATTGAGCGTAATAAAAATTATTATGCATGTTATGGCGGTACATCATATGTTGCAACTTTTTTATTTTTCAGAAACTGTAGGTTTTCATTGTTAAATTATGTATTTAAAACTAGCAATACATGTTATGAAACTCATTCATAAAGAAGAGAAAAGTCCATTTTTACTGAAATACACATCGATATAAATATATTTTTGATGCTAATATTTTTTTAAAAAATTGCGAATTTAGTAAAAATGGCTGGATTTTTCAGTGGGGCTTTAAAGTTAGCGGCCGGCACTCAAAGTGTTAATCAAAGAAAACGAAAGGCATTGATTGCGATTCGTTACCCACCATCAGTGTATTCATTATATACATACAAATTATTTGGTTTTAGAAATACCGGTTCAGACGAATGGTAATGGTCGATTTTAACCGCATTTGAAAAAGGCCAAATTAGCCCCCATGCGATGCCACTCCACGTGACGTCACAGGGACCTAGTTCATATACGAGTAGATAGGAGTTTTACATCGTATGAGATTACCAATGCATGCATGAGGAACAGAGCTCAGGGGAACATCTCTTAAAAATCACCAATTAAAATTGCCTATGGTCGAAAAGTTTCCTTCGTTTGATAAGGTATTAATAATCCTTATTTAAGCCAAGCGCTACCTGCTAGAAGGGTACTCTGCTACCTGCTAGCAGCCTGCATCGCAGCGGAATACATATCCTCGCCCTAAGGTCGCCTCGCACGGCGACAGCGGGAATCAGAATGACGTCACACGGGCTTTTCCCAGCATTCATACTTAGCCGTCGCGTTTTCTCGCGTTTGAAAATTTTCACTGTTCATTTAATCGCGAAAAATAGATATCTTCACTTAAAAATCTAAAATCGTGAAATGCCTACTCCAGGAGTAATAATCTTTCGATTTAGGCAATAAAAAATAATAGGAAACCACCCTATTGTTGAGTTTCGTCGACGAATGTTACACAAAATTTAATTTAAAAGCCTACGTTTTTAATTCGAAATAGAAAATTTATATAAACCACCCTGCCTTTGATCAAGGTCCTTTGTTAAAATTTCACCGAAAAGAGACAACAAGTTCAAAATTAAAAACTTGGTGCGCATCTGCTATACACTTGACACTGAAGTTGGCATAAATTTACAATCGTTTATTTGAGATTCTCGCTATAACATAGTAATGAATAATTACAGTGAAAGAATTTGATTTAAGATGGCGAAATTGATACTCACCACGTTTTTGGGTTTGCAAATATAGTCTCTAAAATTTAAATATGGGATCATGGACCAAGATATAGTTCTTTGTTAAATTCTTTTTAGTCCTAATAAAAACGTGGGTTTCTATATTAACTTTTTAATTTCAATTATGTTTTCTTTATTTTAGTTTAAATGTAAATGTTGCTTTAGGTTAATTTATAATGCATTGTAAAGTTACTTCTTACTCAATTATTTACATTCGTGTATCGCCGAATAGTAGAAATGAATCTGAATCATCACAATCCGTTAAAATGTATGTTACAGCCGAGCGATATTAATAAAATATCAAGTTAATGCGCATGTTGACTGCCGAAAATATCAGCGCATGTTGCCTCTGAAGAACTAGAAATAGTGCTTTTGGATTAGCATCTCATTCCGATCCTTTATGAAATTTTTAAGTTGGCAGTCAATCAGGAAGTTGGTAAAACATTAGTCGCAAGATTGTACTCCTAAGGTAAAAAAAGAACAAACAAACATACAAGGGACTAAATAAGAACGTGGTAAAACAGGGCATCACTAAAGTCGAGTCGAATAGGGCCCATCTCCATTCTACCCAAGGAGGTTGCAAATATCTGGAGGGGGCACCACTGGTTTCGAGCGTGGAGCGAAGTGTGGCCGGAATGGGGGTGCTTGGGTAGGACGACAAGCCACGCCCACTTTGAATACCAAAACATTGACAATCCCATAAGGGTCCATGCGTACTATTTGGTGAAATTTTTTGCCATAACTCGTTAGAATGTAAACTCGCACAATGCAAACCTTTTTTTCTTACTTCATTGGCAAGCTTCGCTAAGTTATGACTCAAACATGTTTTCCCAGGGAAAAATTATTATCAATCACCACGGTTACGTTCTACAGCCAGATCAGATGAAAATAAAATTTTAAGAGGGTAAACTAGTCATTTATATCTGGAGTTATATTGTTATTTAATTTTACTATTGCTAACGGAAATCTAACAAAAGCAGTAATAAATCATATTTACAAGGATATCCTCTCCAGTACAGTGGCTAATAGTGATGGGCAAAGTCGATCATTTTAGTGATTCAATCATTTTGAATCGAGTCACATAAATGATTCAATCAATTGATTCAATCATTATGATCGAAAAGACTCAAATGAATCAAGATCGAAAAGACTTAAAGGAGTCATGATTGAAAAGACTCAAAGGAATCAAGATCGGAAAGACTCAAAGGAATCAAGATCGAAAAGACTCAATCAATGGATGTAATAAATCACTTTGAATAATCGAATAAATACTACCTCATCTGCGAAGAGCATTGGTGACGCTGATTGCTGTCCATATCATTTCCTATACTATTTTGATTGTGAATTCCTAGATGAGTAAATTAGATTGCAAAAATTAAGGAAGTAGTGTCATGAAAATATTTGGGAAGGCAAAACTGCTACAGTTTCTTAACACTAATAGAATAATTTCTAACTATATATCTCAAAATATAACACAAAATACACCACACACTATGCGTATATCTGATCTGCAGGATAATTTTATGAACGGTACAATAAAATGTTAACAGCTTTAACTTCTACTTCTTAACGTTCTCCTACAAGAGTCATCTTAATACTTTCCTTTACGTGCATTTGTGTTATTAATACTGATAACTGCTGGAAAACATATAAGAAAAAGATTGCACAAGTATTCAATTCTTTATAGCATAGTATTTAATTTTCTTACAACTATTCCTGCCTGTCGAAAAGAGATCAAGCATCGATCGTTCCAAATTTTGAAATAAATCGGAAACCGGGATGATTGACATGAAACCGGAAGTCGGAGTGATTGATGATTAATAGTCGACTTGTTTAACGACATGAATCATGAGTCATTTGATTCACCTGGTGATTCAATCTTTTTGATCGAATCGTTCATGATCGACCCATCACTAGTGGCTAACAGACACAGAGTTTGTACATCAATAGAAGTATCGCGAATTATGAGAAAAATCCGATGACAATCACCGGCGAAATACTAGTAGTTATGGTAGCATTTTTCACTTAATGTAGTTCATTTTCAGAACAAAACCTAGCCACCACAAAATATCAGTCGGTGACGTAAGCCCAAAAATTGTCAAACCAAGATGGCGGAACTTTTGACTACGCTAAAAACTCGGAAACAGCGCCTCCAGATATTTACAACCAAGGCCGGAACTTATAATTAAGGCTAGGGGGGGTTTTAGGCGCAACTAATACTTACAGTTGCGGGGGCCCTCCTCAAGAAAAATTTCAATAATGGTTCAAAATGGCGGCTTTTACGGCTTTATGAGGGATATTTGATTAATCCTAACACTATTCTATAAGTACTACTGATCCAAATATGCAAAATGGATGAAACAAAAAAATTCCTCTGGGCTCTGGGGGGGGGGGTTCTATTCCCCAAAATCCCCCTCACTGCGCTACAGTTTACAACCTCCTTGATTCTACCTCTGCCCCCGACGCGAACAACCACGGATTATTTGTTTTCGATGAGGACCACGAATATGTGGATTAAACTTTCCATTTTAGGCATTTCTGGAAGCTCTACCGAATATAATTTAGGGTGCCTTGACAGCTCGCCCCCCCCCCTAAGATCCGCCAATTTTCGTATCTAATCTTATATGTGCGAAGGACGCGAGTATTTCGGAAGAACTACGCGGAATTAACTTCATAAACAACCTTCGATGAGTCCGCATGGCGTACACGGAGAGAGAGGCCCTTCAGGCGGGGAGCTTCGCGGCGGGAGTTGCCCGCCTTACGATTGATTCGAGACTGTAATGCAGGGTGGCCTGCTTTCACTCCTCTCATTGAACTACTTATCTCAATGCTAGTTTTCAAACACTAAGAAGGGTTAAAAATGTTTTGAGAACGTCTACTTGTAAAATGGGAGAGCCGTATCCAATTCTAAAACCACTGCAAAGCTCCCTCGCTTGAAGAAACTAGCTATTACAGTCGTGGATTTTCCAAAAAAAAGACGAACTTCTGATCGGAAAAGACTGCTTTCACCACGGACCCTGATTGTATCTTTGACTCCATTCACATTTGCTTTTTCAAGACACTTTCGCGACCTGTCGGCAATGTCCGCAAATGTTTGCGCACACGTTTCCTCAAGTCATCCAGCTCAGTTTTTCGATTGCCTTCGGCAATCATGAAATGGGAGAAGAGTAGGTGTTAACACGCCGAGGGATAGAGTATGAGGTAATGATGGAATATTAATAATTTTAGTTACTAATTGGCTAAAGTGATAAGTCCGAAACTCTTAGTCTGGCCCTCGATTCATTAAAACATGTTCTCCTCCCTGTAGATGATTGTCTTAGACATTCGAAAAACCTGTTCCCGATAAGTATATTTTTCTACCAACTTCAGGCGGCATTTGGATTTTGGTCTTAATAAGAAAAATTGTGACTTGAGCCGTTTCGCTCGAACAATAATCGATTCCAATTCTAACGCTTCCTCTCCATATTGTAGCGCAACCTTCCCGACACAGGTTTCAACTGGCTCTCCAAGTTGTTCTATCCTGCGCACAGCCTCTGAAATCATATGGGCCGAACGGCATTATTTCTTTCTATGACCCTTCTACACTTTTTATCTACAATTCCATTAATAGCCTTTCTTGTAAACAATTCCTCCTCACCAAATGCCTTCGCCATATTTTCTTTCTTTAGCCATTTCCCTAAAAGGGTATTTTATTTCCCCGATTTCGATACAAAATTCTTCATTTCTTATCGATCACTTCATTTCAGCTGTTCCATTACCCTCCATAACAAATATTCAAAACTCAAACACTATCTTTCTTGTAATACATGATTTAGCCAATTACAAAACCACAATAAATACAATTTTTGGACTCTTCTACATTTAAAACAAAAAATTAGTTTGATTCTTTTGGGATTCAACGAGCTTCTAACCTTCCAAGGGACTTTTCCGATTGGACTATCAGCATTAAAAAAATTGGCGCGCAATAAAAAATCATTGAAAGACGATTTTATTACGCGTTCCATGAGATAGGGTCTGAAATATATTGTAAATGTACGTTCCTTATAGCAATACAGTATTTTAACATCGGGTGCGATGCTTCACTAAAGTATACTGCTATTATTGGGATTAAAATTTTGAAAGGTTCCCGAAAAAATGCAGTAGAACGATTTTAAAGGACCAAATACACATAATGAGTACATGGGAAAACATATTACTCACCAGAATACCGAGCTTATCCTACAGGCAACAAGAGACGCAACAAAGCCTTCGAATATATAAAAAGAGACTCGATTTTGAATCTCAGCAAATCCGCAACCAACTCGTATCACTGCATCGTAATTATCTACCAAAGTGGCGCATTTTTCTTTGCGATTTATCATCAAAGATAACGAGATGAAAGCCCTCATGGGCATTTAAAATCTCTTTCCTCCTACTTCAAGTGATAACGCCGTATACCGTCACAAGGACAAAATTTGAGGAAAAAAGGCGATCCACTTAAATATTTTTTTTATATCTCTCGCGCCTAAAATGATCTCTATACGCAAGTATATGATAGTACGTATAAAAACGAACTAGAAATAAAGGCAATAATACAAGCTGTCCATAAGGCACCCCATGCTCTTAACGGTTTTTTGGAATTCCAACTGAGGTAAGCCCAAAATTCTGTTCACTCAATCATTAACTCAACGTTCCCGATAAAATACATACCCGGACGCCCAAAATTCAAGATTGAAAAGTCAGACTGTAGGTGGTTCGAACATCTGCTTTCACTCAGTTCTGCCGAGCTTAGAAGAATTTTCCCTTGTGATTGGGGAGGAAGAAGAGGTCGTTAGACATCGCATCCAAAAAAAAGGGACAATCGGAAGTGGGATCGAATCAACGCGTGGAACGTTGCTGTTCACGGAGTGGAAATTAGGCTAACACCTCAATACTTAAAATGTGAAGGGGAAATAAGTTACATTTATGTGAATTGAAAGTATTCTTTACGTAAATCGGCCACAGCAATAGGGAAATTGCCTACTTTTTATAAACAGTATGCTGATATACTACAGGAAACACTTAGTGCCGCAAGATACTTTTTTCCACTTAAAATTCAGTTTATACACTAGAAAATGACTCCCAAAAGTCTCCCGAGTTTCGCGGGCTAAAAAAATACCGCCCCCACTAATCTTTCGCCGTGACGTCATAATTCAGTAGGAGTCCAAGATCCAAGCCCAGTAACGTCGTAGCTGCAGGTTTGGAAGAGCCACGTTGCGTTTAAAGGAGAATAAGGCTGAAATAAGGAAAAATTACAAGTGGTGCATTGTTCCTCTGTGCAATAACACCCCAGAAAAAATTTTCGTCTGCATTCCCACGGAGGAAATTAGAAGAAAACCCTCGATGCATGCCGTCTGTCGGGATGAGCGATACGGAAAAATAAGAGTATAATAAACGGAATGATAAACCCGTGTGCTATGTGAGCGAAGATAACTTTAATGTAATATTTACATATTTCATCGACTGAATAACTTGAAACAGAGATTTTTCTATAATTCGGCCGCCGTAGAATAAAAACCCAGCTTCTCAACAAAAATCGAGATACTTGTTTCTAGATGGGTACGATGGACTCGATTTATTTATGGGACTTGTTCAACTTCAGTGACGGAAGGACATAGAAAATTCCATGATGCTTAAAATCAAGGGAGGAAATATGAAAATAAAGAGCAACGTTGATCCTCATGCATTCGACTGCCAGCCAAGAAGACAGCGTTTTCTTCTACTGTCGGCGTCAAAATTATGTGCCGCTGTACTTTGCAAATTTATATCCTGGCTTCACAGCGTGCTATAATAATGAATTATATGTTATTTTAAAGAAAATTTTACCCTAAATTCTGATTTATTTAAAAATTCAAAAATGTAGACACACCAGTGCAATAAATGACTCCGCGCACCGAAAAATTAGCCGTTTTGTCAACTTCATGAACTTTGTACCTCAACCTAGGGAAAACTACTACGTCTACAGCATTCATCTTCTATTTTTCTTTTCATTCTTCGATTTTATTCTACGCCGTTGCTTGCTTTTCAGAAAAAGTTGAGTCACAAGAGGGATGTTCCGCGGCCCTTGATTTGGAAACTATGGAGATAAGAAGAAGACATGTGTGGATCAGCATTTTTTTATTTAGTTGGTTGTCAGGATAAACCAAGGATCCATTTAAAGGTTGTCAGGTCATCGTATAAAGTAGGACTGATGTGCACCACAGGGGAAATGGGGTGTTTGAGGGAAAGTCAAACCCAAAGTTGCCCAAAGAATGTGCAGTTCTCTCATATGTTGCTATTTCCCCAGTTAAAACCAAATAGAAATTGTATTGGGATGATATTTTCACCACGGGTTCCAGTGATAGTGCAGGTGATCACGGTCATCTTCGAAGGTCATCCCTCTAAGATTTCCGATACGGAATTTTTAAGTGACAACCGATCGCAATGACGATGAGCTCGTCTTTATAGTAGGTTTCAGATATATCGTGAGAAAGCTCCCAAAGGTATTTTTAAGTTGAAAACTTTGTTATGAACTATAAAACATTTCAGATGCACATCAGCTACCTTTCCATTTCTCGGCATCGACTTTCGACGCCGACGAAGTCTACAGTTTCACTCAAATACCCTGTTATCATGATGGAATCAGTAACAGGAAGCTTGCTACAATCAGCCTAAGAATAGCCATATTCCTTCATCTTTCCGCAATCTATCGCTTTCAATGAAGAAAAAATAGATCAAATAATATCCCTGAAGTCACAATGAACAACTGCGATACGTCTGCACCTCAAGAAATGAATCACAACCACGCCGTCGCTTGTATTCAAGTATGCAACCCAGTGGCGGATACAGATGGGGGCGCGCGCCCCCCCCCCCCCCCTTGCGGGTCCGCTTGTATTGCCGAACATTGCAAAACCACAATTGTAACTTTTTTATATCATAAGATGGCATTGTCTTTTACATGTTTATAATCACTGTAAATAAAATTTTCATATACTTTGCCTGTGACTTGATCATCTTTTATTAAGATAAAAGTAAAGACAACTCAAGATATGTTGCGCCCCCCCCCCCTTGAGTTTTTTCTGTATCCGCCACTGATGCAACCTCTACTATGGCCGTGCCACCGTGCCTCCTCGTACTGAATTGTGACGTCACTTTTCTACCAGCCAATCATCGGGCGTTTTCGATTTTCACTTGTATTTGAAAATTCTGGTGAACTTTGATGCATTAAATATCGCAAACCACGTCATAAAATAATAAAAAACTTTAACCGTGGCGTGAAAACACATATTTTTATATAATTTTGGGGTTCTTGATTATATCTGAAATATAAGCAAGTTCCCTATTCCCAGCAGTCAAGTCTGCAGCCCAAGAGTATCATTTCCCCCCTTCAATATTTACGGTAATGACAATAAATGTTAAATATGCTATGAATTTTTCACGGACTTCCTACCGGGTTAGACGTTAAATCGAAACGTCGACAGTGATGGGTCGTTCGTGATCGATTCGTTCATAATGATTAAATCACACATCGATTCAAATGACTCATAATTAGAGATGCGTGAAAATCGCAAATGCGATATAGATGCGATGTGCGCAATAAATGCGATGACTGGACTCATATAATATTTTTACGCAAATTTGCCTTTTCGACGGCAAAATTCGTACATTTTGTGCCGGGCGCAGTTTAAATGCTCCGCAGACACTCACCGCTTAAATCATGTGAGCGACTGGCCAACTGCTAGTTGGCTGGGACTCAACGTGGCCGCGGGCAAGCTATACCTCCGCCACTAAATGTCTTATTCCTTAATTTATTATTGCTCTACAGCATAATTATTTAAAATATTCTGTATTTTGTCATATAATGGTGTTTCACTACATTTCATCGTCATCTACTTCATTACGAAAATAAAAAAATAAACGCTACAAAATGCGATAAACTGTTATTGAAAGTTCGATTTTCACGTATCTCTCATTGCGCAAAATAATGTCGATCATCAATCAGTCCGACTTCCGGTTTGTTCGGTGTTTTGATCAATCATCAATCAGCTAGACTTTATCTCCACTCTCCGATTAGGATGTTTTCATATCTGTGTATTTATTCCGAATTACTTCCGCGATAAACCAATCTCTTTAACTCATTCTGGGCTTTCTATTGATAACTCGGTCGCTCATTTCATCATTCCTCTGAAAGTCCACATTTCGAATCCACCAATTTTTCCACCTTAATTTAATCAGCTGCCCTCCATGCCCTTCTCCCATGTAGAAACATGCTCCATTTGTATCAGCTGATCAATTGTTTCCTTGCTTCTATACTCGTATTTTAGGCTGCAAGTAGACCCTTAATAGAATTTTCCCACTTTCGCCTGCGCTATTTTACAATAGGGTGGTTTCCTTCATCAAAGAAAACGAAAGGCATTGATTGCGATTCGTTACCCACCATTAGTGTATTCATAATATACAAATTATTTTGTTGTAGAAATACCGGGTTAGACGAATGGCAATGGTCCATTTTTATCCTCATTTGAAAAGGGCCAGATTGGCGCCCATGCGATGCCACTCCACGTGACGTCACAGGGACCTAGTTTCTATACGAGTAGATAGGAGTTTGACATCGTCTGAGGTTACCAATGCATGCATGAGGCGCAGAGCTCAGGGAAACATGTCTTAACAATCACTTATTACAACTGGCTAAGGTCGGAAAGTTTTCCTCGTTTGATAAGTTATTAATAATCCTTATTTAAGCCAAGCGCTACCAGCCAACAGGGTACTAGGCTACCCGCTAGCAGCCTGCGTCGTATCAGCGCTAAGCCTCGCCTCAAGGTCACCTCGCAGGGCGGCAACGGGAACCAGAAATACGTCACGCGGAGAGATTTCCCGGCATTCATACTTACGCGTCGCGTTTTCGCGCGCTTGAAAATTTTCACTTTTCATTTAATCGCGAAAAATATATATCGTCATTTAAAAATCTAAAAGCGTGAAATACGTACTCCAGGAGTAATAATCTTTCGATTTAGGCAATAAAAAAATAATAGGAAACCACCCTATTCCTTTCTTACTTATATCATCACTAATGACTCGGTTTCTGAGGTAGCAAACCTATTTTACCTCTCCATCTTTTGTTTTCCAATGTTTGCCTCGGTCTTAAGCTTCCCATCTCAGTTTCCTTGAAATTGGTTTTCAGCAGACATTTGGCCATTTTCCTTTCTTCAGGTATTTATTTATCTGTCTTCTTCGACTCCCTTCCCTCTCTCGGCTGACTAATGTGTCAGCCGCAACATGGGTGCTATTTTTATCCCGTCTATTGAAGCTTTCTCCTGGTTTATTATGGCATTCTCCATGCAAACACCACGTTGTGATGAAAAAATAATCCCTCAATGTCATTTTAAATTATTTGAATTAGCAAAATTCCAAACCTCCTAAAAAATGCATTGATATCCCCATTAGATTTTACATAAATTTTTATGAATCGGTGATAATGTACCTATAGAAATAATTTATATTTATAGCATTCAAACAGATTGCCTTCGTGCCAAGAAAAATAAGAAAAAATTTGTTTTCCATTGATTTATAAGTTTTTGGGTTATTGCGAGCAAAAAATTGTTTTACATAATAGTATGATGATCCTGTAGCAGTTCATCATTAACAAATTCACCCCTTATGACACTTACCAAAAGATTTCAAAACAAAATCGGTGAACTTTACCTGGGTGTATAAAATCTAGCAGTCCTGTCAAAGTGTCTAGTAGTTTTTCTGCGTTATTTAAAAAAAATTTGAAACCAGCATTGTGTACACTTGGAAACTTCATTTCGAAAATATATCTGAAACTTCTAAAACAAATGGCAAGTAATATGAACTTATTGTTTTATATACATGTCATGTATCAAATATCAGTTGTGTATGCTTCATTAAGGAAATTATTTTCCCCCTAAAGATCTGTAATTTTTAAAAAGGTATAAAATTTGAAAATGTAGTAAATTTTTAATAAATTCGGCTTCCCAAAGGCAACATGCGAATGTTGATGTTGCACGACATTGCTAGACATTTTGAGAGGTAAGAAGGTTGCCTGAACTCATAAATTGTTGACCAAATTCTCATCCATCACAAAACCATAAAATTCCTTAAATAAACCTTTGACTGTAAATACAATGCTGAAAATCATGATCATTATTAGTTAATTCCGAAATAGGCTTAGTTGCAGTAATTTCTTCTCCATAAGTTTCAGCCTGAATTTTCACAAAATTTTTAACTTTAGGGCTTGAGCAGCAGTGCTAAACATTATAAATTTTTTAAAAAGAATTCATATCTAAGACCCTGCTATAAGCAGACAACTTTCCTGGAGATGGAAAATTTGATTAAGAAAAAAATTTGTTTTTCAAGAAGCCCGACTGAATATTCAGAAGAATTACATGTTCAGAGCTGATTAAGGCATCATTTTGTGGAAAATTGATTCATCATTAAAAGATGTCATAATTAGTTACACCAAATACTAAATAGTTTTGGGTGAATAAAAGTAAATATAAGATAAGTGCAAAATTTTCTCAGTACAGTCGGATCCGGATTTAAGATCTTCGCATTTAACGTTTTTCCGCATTTAGCGTTTATTTTTTTGGTTCCCGATTCATTCCCTATTAGGACAATGTAAAAATTATCCGTATTTAGTGTTTCCGCATTTTGCGTTTTTCCGCATTTATGGTCGTAAAAATTTGTCCCGCTCAAGATTTTTTTGTCCGATTTAACGTTTTTTCATGACGGTTGATCCAAATCTTCGAATTTATGCTCATCAACAAGTACAGTCTCATGAAAGTTTACCAAGAGTCGATAGAATCTACCGGGGAACGCTTCTTCAACTGCTTTCTTCCGCGAGCGCAGCGCTGCGACCTTCAACTCGCAAGTTGGGTGATTTGTCTTCTCGTAACGTTTCGCTCCCCTTCTGATCCAAACACCAGACACTTTTTGTATCAGATCCGATCTAATGGAGCAAAGTCATCCCTTAATAACCTCGAACTACCTTATCCTTCACTTCTTGAACATGACTTCGATGATACGTGACGACTGATGAAACGAGTTATCCTCCGAGGGCCGCTACAATAATGGTTTTCTCGTTATGTTTTCAATTGATGGCTTATGCCCCTTTCAACTCTACTCCCTACGGGCAGTCCATCATTAGCCAAATATTTTTTCAGTCGGCTACTTTCTCTGTTCGAAAGAGGAGGCCCAATATCAATTGCGCAGTTCACTAGAAGATTCTTTCTATAATCCATTCCAAGGTCAGTTTCCACGGAGGAACAGAGGAAGTGTTTCCCTTGTCATGACCGTGAGTGAGAGCATTCTTTCCCTACGGAATAACATTATTTTACATCGTAATTTAGATATCCTGGAGCCAATTTATCGACATGCGGCTGGTTGATACCGCTGCCGATTCAAAAATATTTATCTGGTGCTAATTAATGTCAAAAGAGAATGACAATCGGAGGTATGACGAACTATCACGGTCCATGACTAAATAAATCGCTCATGCTGGAAAAAAAATCACCGCATACTCACGGTAGAATAGATGAGCGCGGAAAAATACGAAAATCCGGCAGGTGGTTGGTGGTTGACTTCGACATCATAACCCTGACGAAATTGCCGAACTCCAGAGTCACTGACAATTTTTCGGATGAAATCCAGTTCTGTTGAAGATTAAACCTTTTCACTTAACAGAGTTTAGCTAATCGTTATTCAAGGTCCAACCTAATTTTATTAAAAGCTGCCGAGAAACAAGGCGAGTTGGAGTCAAGGTGATCAGCGCGCCGCGTAAGCAACTTCACCCGGCTCCATTCGACCTGCATAAGGCCGCGGATATATGACAACGAATCTGGTGTTATCATCGAGTTGAATCACCGTCGACTTGTACGCATACTAAAATATGATTCTACTTTTTTGGATGACCTCAAAATCCAAAATGTGCGCATAGGAGGCTTTTTAAAGGCTCATAAATCCCTTGTTTCGCCGAGGCAACAGAAAACGTTAAGTTGGCAAAATTCCAGAAAACCTCCCTTTTACTAGATATTCGGTAGTTGAGAATTCGGGATTAGCGATCTTCTGCTGTCCCTTTATTTCACTCACTCCTCATGATTTTTCGAGTACCTACTTACATCTTTTCTTATTATATTAGAAATGCTATAGTCACCTACATGTCACTTTTACAGAAAAAATTCTAATTTTCATCGAGACCACTGAAATATGCATAAGAATGGAATCACTAATGTCCATAATAATAATCTGTGTGGGAATGCTTTTAAGTTGATGTTTATTAGAATTTTCTTAACACTTTGAGTGCTAGCGCTTTAAAGCCTCATCCTTACTCCCGTGCTGGGCATTTTTACGAAAGTTTAGAAATTTTTAATAATTTTAATAAAATACATAGAAATTGAAAATAAAGACGACCATATTGTTTATAAATTTATCTTTAATTATGTATTTAGGTATAATTTACGCAAATAATATAATATTTTTGCCATCTCTACAAAAATAATCAATTTTCTTAAAAAAAGAAAATTGAAAATTCCGGGTTTGTAATACAAATGATAATCACAATTAAAATTAAATATACATTTTCCTTTCAAATACCTTTATGTGAAGTGTGAGCATCATTTTTATCGACTATTTATGTTACATAATTTTTTTTGTATGATATATTTGAAAGCATGGAGATACACAAAATCCTAAATTGCAAATTTTGCACTCAAAAGATGTGTCCTTTCTCCTTGCCTTCCCTGATTGCTGTGTACCCTTGTCAGAGCACACTTTACATCTCCTTTGAGCCTTTTTCTTTTCTGGGGGAATTGGCATTCTACTGAGAAAATGTTTTCTGGAGAGACGGGTTAATGACCTCCAGGTCCTGATGAAGGTTCTTCCTGAGTAATTGCAAGGTCACTGCAGAGTTCCTTCATGAAAAATGTCATTGGAATTTTTTTCCCTGTAACTTGGTTATACAAGACACATGCATTTTGTACTGTCATCAAATCATGTGGAAAGCTAATTTCCTCCACCATTTCATACTACGGTGGTCAAATACACCATAGGACATACGCTGGTCAGAAAGGTCTACACCACATTTTTTCTTATAATAGTTCACCACTGCAGCTGGCTTAGTTCTTTGGTTACCTCTTCTATCACTATAGGTCACCATTTCTGATGTATGTGGTGTACTTATGATGTATACATCACGCTTATCCTTCCAACATAACACGAGTACATTACCTTTCCTCCTGTAAACTTGTTCCCCACGACTTAGTTGAGGATTACGAAGAGCACTGGGCATCCCTCTCCTATTTTTTTTGCGTTGTTCCTACCAACCCCATTTGGAGACCTTCCAATTCCATGGCAAGCAAGGGACTTGTATAGTACCTGTCTGTATACAAAGTATGCCCTTTTCCGGCTTAGTTTCCAAGAAGCCTTGTAACAACATCTTTCACAACATTGTCCTGACCGCAAAATACGTCGAAGTTCCAAATATACCCAGAATCAGATTCAGAGAGCATATATAACTTGATGCCATAACGGCTAGGTTTCTGAGGCATGTATTGCTTGAAACTTAGCCTCCCTCTGAATGCACACAAGCCTTCATCGATGGTCACATCCTCTGCCGGTTGGTATGGACATTGAAATCTACTTCTGAGCAACTCGAACATGGGACGAACCTTGTGTAGAGGGTCAAAACCTGCCTCCCCTTTCTTCTTTGCACTGGTGTTATCATTCAAATGAAAATTAGCTAAGATGGATAGGAATCTATCCCTACTCATGACACTAGGGCAGAAATTACATATGACCGGATCTGTGCTCCAATGATTGGCCAAAGATGGCCTCTCACTGATGCTCATGTGCAAAATAATTGCTAGGAATTTTCGCACATCACCCAGTGTAACAGTTTTCCACTTCAGCAGCCTGCTGTTAGGAGATATTTGATTCAAACTCCTCTTTTTCTGTAAAATTTGCCGAGCATAAAGATTTGATTGTTCCTTGATGATTTTTATAATATCATCATCAAAAAAATAAGAAAAAAATCAGCAAGAGGAGTGGTTTTGTCGAGACCAGTTTCCTCAACCATACCAGACATTCCGGTGAAAAAAATTTATATTTGGAACATGGTCTATTTCACTCCAACCTCCATCTTGTGCATCTGCCATGATCCTTCGTCCACCTCTGCCTCGTGGCCGCCCTCTTCTACCTCTCAAACCCCTTTGATTCATGGCCGCTACTTCGGTCTCACAATCACTGGTGCTACTGCTGTCACTCGAATCTAAAGGAACAAAATAGAAGTATACAAAACAGGCATTTGAGAAACCAAGTTGAAAATATTCAAGAAACCTTGAGTAATATGTAAGAATAAAATTATCTAAAAAACGACCTTACGCAATATTTCACAAGTAACGTAAGCTTCAAGAATAACAGAGGTCGTTACGCAGAATAAAAAAAAATACCACATAAAAGACATTAGCTTACCTAAGTCAGATGTCACTTCGTTTAAAATGAAATCTGGATCATCTTTACTAAGTTCAGCATCATCAGAAGTGCCACTGTCATCCCATTCCCGACGTAGTTCTCTAAGAATATCTTCATCACGGAGCAGAGCGTCGGCCATGATGACTGCTTTTTCCACAACTGACAGGGTGATGCAATACCTATATTTTTTCGGTCATTACTGTAGTGAGCTGCCATCTAGAATATTTTTCTATGCACTAACTCGTGTAAGCAACCGATCTAAGTAGATTTCAGAACGTAATATTACGCCGGCCACATAAAAGACGATCAAATTCAAACCGACGTAATATTACGTTGCCCGCAGTTCTACGAAGATTCACGAGAACGTAATATTACGTCGTTAGCACTCAAAGTGTTAAAATATTTCATTAAAACAATTGTCATCCTCTCATTACTTATTTTTACTACCCATTTTTTTAGCTGATTCCTGAAAAGTATTATCCAGCATTCATAGGGCATAGAACATATATCTTAAAATATTTCATTAAAACAATTGTCATCCTCTTGTTACTTATTTTTACTACCCATTTTTTTAGCCGATTCCTGAAAAGTATTATCCAAACTTCATAGGGCAGAGAACATTTCATTAAAGAATTTTTTGCTGCATTCAACACCTATTAGTTACTTAAAATAATATTTTTTATTCATAAAAAGCCATTCCAATCATTTCAGACCCTAAATCCTGAAAAAAATGGCAGGTTTTCATTTAGTGTTTTAAATTTTGTCCCCCCTGAAAAACCTTAAATCAGGATTCTACTGTATTTAGCCCTCACTGTGGGTCGTACAAATCTTTCGGAGTTGCAAACCTGGATTTTTAAAGCAGGCATTGGTCCTAACTGTCTATGGTGCACCTGAATTTCAAAAATTGTTACACGGACTTGCTCCTTCCACACAGACAGTAACCTCAAGCCAATGATATGTACATAATTACTGAAACCATAAAAATTTGCCCCATAATAAAGAACACAGGTGCAATATAAATATGGGTGAAAGAAATGCAGAGACATATATATTGGTAATATTTTATTTTAACTCTGCAATTATGTTTTGCAAAAACATCTTTGACAGATCCTGTGACAGACAATATGCATATGGATGATGTATTTTTATATGTGCCCATAGCAAAATAACTTGTACTTTTATAACTTACTTCCAGAATCACCACAGTGAATGATCATCGCCTGGGAATATTTTTCAACTCATAAAATATTACCAATATCTTGACTCGAAGGGCATTACGGGGATGCAAACTTTTACAGCCTTTAGATGCCCCACTGTTACCTACGAGCCAGCAAAGTTCCATTGAAATCAGCACAAGTTACACTTCCTTAAAGTTTATAATGAAATATGAAGTGGTTAAAAGAAGAAAAAGGTTTCTAGGATATAGCCACAAAAATATGAGTAATTTAGGAGTAATCTTACAGAAAGAAAGCTGAAGAAAAGCTACATAACATATAAGTTATGATTATGTAAGAATTAAGGTATACACATTTACCCAAAGTAAAACAGAAAATAAAAATTATGTAAAAACTTCTGTACAGAAAAATGTCACAGTATAAAATAATTTACAAAATTTCCATTGCACTTAAACAATCCACATAAAAAATCTTATTAAGGAAAGTATTGCAACATTCCTACACCATAATCTCACACTGGATACATTGCAACAAATGGCTATTGCAAATCCCCATGTCCTTACTTTCAAACAAGGTTGATGCACATGTTCACTTTAATTTTCGTCGAGCTTGTCCAATATGGCACTCACTAACTCTGACCGCAAACCTCAGTGAGTTGAGTGTCTCTTCCACACATTCTTCTCTGGGAGAGATATTTATAAGCATTAGAGTCTTTGAATTTCCACCAAGGCTGGGCTGTAACATGTGTGTCAACTTGGAATTTCGGTATGGAACGTGTTGACTCTGAAAAAATAACATAATCTTTTTACAATCAATGAAAACTATAGATTATCATAAGCAATAGCCAGTACATTCCACACCTCATTTCCCTAAATATAAGTTTGACATGTAAGACACCAAGCTGGAAAAGAATCAGTTAAGTATTTGTTAAGTAATTTGATTGGTGCACTTCAATGATTTTTTTAATAGGGAGAACAACATCTATGCTTTAGAAAAACCTTTTTTAAATTAAATTTTACCCATTCTTTGATTTTTTATACGGCCAAAAGGTACATTTCAATTTCTGACTTTTAGAAAAGTAAAAAGAATATCGAAGTTAC